>NW_019170456.1:720372-764591 GCF_001890805.1 Aspergillus glaucus CBS 516.65
AAAAAAAAAAAAAAAAAAAAAAAAAAAGCGGGAAGATTAAAACAGAATATCAGGAGCGTCGCGCAGAGACAATCCATGAATCGACCGATAGATAGCACACAAAGTTGGGACCGTTGCACCCAAACCGGAAAAGAAAAACTGTATATAAACTGAACTTGCTTTTTCCCTTTTCTTCAAAATTAAAAACTGGCGTATCTTCTTCTGTTTTAAGTTTCGCTCCTTAGGTAAACCGATTGGAATGGAACAACATTATAGGGTTGACTTGAAACACGTGGTAGACAGCGACCAAGAGGAGAGGTAGGAGGGGGGGTGGTTATAGGTGGAGCTCGTGCCAGCCACCAACCAGGTCGAGATCTTCATCGACACTGCCGTCGTATCCGCTGGGCGGTCGCGGCTTGGAGGTGTCCGGAGCCTCACGGCGCCAGTCCTTTTGTAAGAATGGACGACGTTCGTGGAAGGTGGGGGTTGCTTTCCGTGCCCACGCTTTGTAGTCAAACCCGGAGGAGCCAAGACCCCAATCTCTTCTCCAACTGGTGCAGTTGTTTGTCGATCTCTTCTGGCCGAACGATTCCTCCCGAGCCTTGGCGTCCCGACGTTTGTCGCCTAGCGCTGCCCATTTGTCAAGAAGTGACTTCTTGGGGGGAGACGTCGTGGTCTCCTTCAAAGGAGTAGGCTCGCGGTGGATGTCGACCGGCTCCACGGTCACCACACCAGACTTGGAGTCTCCCAAGGGAGCGACGGCGCCCTTGTTGTCGTCTTGGGAAGGATGAAGAGTCATGGAGGAAGCAGATTCCTGCAAATCGGTTTGGATGTCCACGCCACTGTCCACGTCACGGCTCTCATGGCTCCAGTTTCGTGGATTGTGCTCCTGTTGTTGCTGGAAAACCATCCAATCCTCGTTCTCCGATTCCTCCTCTTCTTCCTCATCCCACAGATCGCACCAGCTCTTCGAGATTTGGTCGTTCTTGTTGCGCCCAAACACCATGGAGAGCGTTGGAAGTCGCTTGTTTGCATGGCTGGGCAATGAGCCAGTGATCGGGACTGGGTCGGAAGGTGGTGGGTAGTGTTGAGTGGTGGTCGGTTTGTGAAGAGTAGCCGACTTGTACGATTCTCCCAAGGTGGAATCCAGAACGGACTCCACTGAGGGAGTTCCCTGATGAAGCGAATACCAAGAGGTGCCAGCCGTCTCGGAAGCAGGGAAGAGATCTTCGGAATAGCTGTCGTTGTCGGGAATGGCAGACAGCTGTCTGACGGGTTGAAGGGGGCTCGCATGCAACGCCTTGGCCCAAGGGAATGAATCTCCCTGGTTGACGTGCGGGCTCTGGATGGAAGGCGTCCGGAGCGGCTCGCGGTTGGCGCTGGCGGGCACCACCTCGCGGTCGTCGGTGCAGAATTCGTCAAGAGGCTCATCGTCCGTGCCGAAAGAGAGGGAACGCAAGATGCTTTCACGGATGGCAGACAGCGAACGCTTTTCAGGGTCGAGCGCCAAGGCATGTCTCAGGATCTCAAAGGTATCTTGAGACATGTTGGGGAAGATGTCGAAAAGCGACTGTCGGTCCCGAACGTAGTCGGAGAACAAGACATCGAGCTCAGCGGGCATGGCGAAGGGGTTGCGTGCAAACAGAACATTGAGCAAGCAAATGCCCACTGCCCAAAGATCGGCTTTAGCGGGAGAGTACCCAGTGGTCCCCGGGTCGTACTGTTCGGGAGCCATGTAACGGTCACTGCCAACGCACGCCTCATGACACCAGGAATTGCGAGTAGCCAAGCCCAGATCACCAAGTTTCATTGAACCGTCCTGCGTCAAGAAAATGTTCTCTGGCTTGATATCGCGATGGTACATGCCGTTGGCATGAAAGAACTCGATGGCACTGACCAACTGCAGCATAAAGTCACGCACATGCTCGGTCTCCAAGGGACCCCGGTTGAGCCGGATAGCCTCGTACAGATCACCGTTGGCGCAGTACTCCAAGACCAAGTAAACATGTGAGTCAGTCTCGAAGGAGTGAATGAGGTTAACCAGGTTGGGATGATGTGGGAGGCGGCGATGGCACTCCAGCTCTTCGAAGCGACCATCGACAGACAAGGGGCCCATAGTATCCGTGGAGGACGCCTTGGCAATGCACTTGATGGCAACTTCCTGACCGGTTTGGTTGTCGTTTGCAACAAATACCATGCCAAAGGAGCCATGGTTCAATGGCGCCACGGTCCGGAAGCGACCATCCAAGATCTGCCCGGCGACGAACTTGTTCTTCATGGATGCCATGGTCGATGATGATGATGATGATGATGATCACACACAGAGAGAAATGTAACCCGAAGAGAAAGGTGACGAATCTGTCCGGTAAAATAGGGAGAAAAGATGCGTATGTAGGGGGCGGGGTTTGTTGAGATGATGCAGGCCCTGATGTAAAATGAAAAAGCAAAGGAATTTGTAAACGCTCAGGAGAAGTAAAAAAAGGCCGAAGAAGAGAAAATAAATGACAAAATCAAAGTAGTCAAAACAAGCAACCAGGCTGATGATATGATTAGAAGAGAAGAGTCAGGTCTGCAATTTCCCAAAGACCTTGATAGAGAAACACCGAGAAAACCAAGAGAAGAGAAGAATAATGATATCAAGTGGATAACAACGAACTTCGGACCGTTGAATCAGTCGTTCATATAAATATCAGGAAGTGAGACAAAAGAAACGGACGAAGGTGTCTGGAGACTGAGATTCGACGATACCCGGATGGGTGAAGGATGCAAGTAGACAAAGTGAAAGAGAGGCTGTAGTGACGGTTATAAGTTCATATGTATGATCGCTGGTTTCTTTTTCTTTTTTTGGAGAATTGAATTGGCAAAGCGGCCAAAGAGATTGAAACGATCAAGGAAATATCAACGAAAGGATTGACTCGATGTCTGAATGGAGTTGTTGTTGTTGTTGTTGTTGTTGAGAAGCGAAGATGCACAAGTTGAAAGTAGAGAAGATAAAAGAAGTCGAGATGAGAAAACGCTGCGTGATGTCGTAACTTTAATGCGGAATATAAACAGAAAAAGGCAAAAGTAGAAGAAAAGAAGACCTTCGTAACACCTGGTCGAAGGACCGAAGAGTCGTCGATGTGACTCAAAAAGAGTCGAGGGACCGAGATGGAAGAGGGACTGTAGCCGAGGACTATAAGGTCATAGAGATCTGCGGATTGAACGACAAGAGGGCGAACGGCTGTCGAACGGAAGGATGCAGCAGGGTATACACAGGTACGTGGACACTAGACAAGACCGGAGCGTGTACAGAGAGTAGACACCCGGGGTTGTCAAAGTTGAAGTCCGGACCAGAACGGCACCTGATAACGACGTATGACCGGGTTGGAAATCCCAGAACCAAATCGAAACACTCGATTGATTGAGTAATTGCAGCCTTATGAGTAAATCTTGGAAGATATAAGGACAGTTGTTCGACGAGAATGAGTCACGGGGGTAGTCGGAATGCCAGGACTCGGGAGAGGCGGAGAACGGAGAGCCGAAGAACGAAAGCGTGCACGGTTGTCGTTGTTGATGAACAGATGCAGGAAATCGGGTTCTGTCACTGAGTAGCACACTGACTCTGGCGAATTATAGGAGATCGAAGCGTTGGTGGGAGGGAGGGACGGAGGGAGGGAGAGAGGAGGATGCGCGAAGTGAGGAGGAAGTAGGAGGGAGGCGATTAGAACCGAGGCGGAACAGGGAGGCGGAAGGAGCAATGGGAAGAATAGGAATAAAGAGGAAAGAGAAAGGAGAAAGAGAAGAAAGAGAAGGGAAGGATATAAAGAGATGAGACCGGAGGAAAACAGGAATATGAAGATAAGAGAGAGAGAAAAGAAGGGAAAAAAGAGATGGGAATCGACAGGAGTCAGTAGTCAGTCAGTCAGGCAAGACAAGGCAGATAGCGCAATGATATGATGATATGCTTAATGGTATTGTAATGTATGGTATTGAGGAGAAATAAATAGACCAGGAACAGGGCCGCGTGTATGTAAAGATTGTACTGTACTGTCATGGGGACCACCAGGCCCAGGGAAACCGGGGGAAGACGGCGGGCGTTGGGCGAACCAGCGAGAATCAAGAACGCCTAGACTAGTCCAGAACAGGTATAGCCGGGATGGAATGGGGCCGAGGGAGGGTGGTTAGCCAATTATATTAGATAGATGATAACGGTGACGATACATACAGTACATACATACATACATACGGTCTAGCCGTTTCCGGAGAGATCCACCCCCCTGAATTATTGATTGATTCTTAACACTTGTCAATGAAGAGTCACACGGTTCAGAACACGCCACGAGGTGCCCAGAATAGGATGTGCTAGAAGGTGCCAGATAGACATTAAGTCTTACGTGTTTCTTTTTGGTTTTGGTATTTTTTGGTAGTATTGACAGGTACTGTGTTATTGAGTCCAAGTAGTACTCTGCAAGTACTGTAGTAGTACACTCAGAATGCACTGCTCATTATCTATCTGCACTCAAGCTGCATCGAGGACAGGTACCGATACTTCTCCAAATTGATCGCCTCGCCATTCGGGTGGCGGAGGGCTGCTGACCAATCAGGTTGGCCACAACAGGCACACTATTCTCGGGCTGCATGACGCCAGCAGCGGTGGAGATTCCCTATCAGTCGGAGTGCATTGGAGTGCATTATGGAGGGTGCTGTATATACTCTGTACAGAAGAGATACTCTGTACAAGAGTCTATTGATCCCGTGATACCATAACACTAAAGCGGTGAACAGTGCATCAGACAACACACTCTCGGATCATTCCCTGTTCCCTATCATACTACAGAAAACTGTACATACAGTTATCACCCCGCACGATCTTCGTCGCAATTTCTAGTTAACCTTCATCATTCCCAATCCGGATATGAAACTCTCCGTTCCCCGGATTCAGTCACTGTGTTGTCAGGAGACGTTCTTCTGAGGCCATATTGCATATACTACGCTGTACTGATTTAATGATTGACAACACATTATTATTCTGAGGCACGACTGACGAGACCGAAGACGAAAATCGCGCAGCAAACTTCTCCGCATTGATACTGCATACAGAGTACATACATGCATCTGCAATGGTGGTTGGTAGGACTCATAGTACACAGTACAGTGCAGTGCTCGGATAGCAGTATGTAGCGATACCCGGAGTACAAAGTACACTGATAATCAATGCACAGCAACATCATTCTGGCTGTCATGCCACATTCCTTCTGACCTCATGGCGTTTGACAGTCAAACACCAGCCATCTAAGAGGTATATACTCTTACAGGTACAGGGGTTGTGAAGAATAATCCCAGTCGCTCGGTTATTTGACGAATTCAACCCCTGTATGATCTCCGTACTGTCCATCGAGTCCAGACTTTGCCGGCGAGACGCTGAGGTGATGCCAATCCCCATACCCAGCGGTTCCATGGAGTATTGCAATGGGGTACACGGACCAAGGACGAATGAGACTCTCCAGGCTGTCAACTGAATACGTGCGTTTCAGGATAACACGCAATCCCGGCCATTTTATCATTCTCTATGACGATCCGGATATTCAACATGCCAATACCCCGGGTACGGCGTTTCGCTGTTGAATGCAGTTGTTTATCTGATGAAAAGAATCGGCATCTGACACATGCTCATTTACCATTATTGTCTTGTCAATCCTCTAACAGGCATGTTGATGAATTGGTGGCGTCTATCGTGATCCACTCAATTTATCTGCACTCTATTTCAGTCAGGGTTAGAGATATACCCTTTTATTTACTGCATACCGCACTTCAATATCTGCCTTGTACTACAACGCAGCATACAATGGCTATTCACTAGTCAAGTACAGCTGACAATGACGGCTGACGTCCACCGGCATTTGGCATGCCAATCTCGGATATCTACATACATACGGGGTACTCGGTACGCTGCTTCTGCATTCAGATGCAATACTTAAGATATTCTTCAAGTGCAGACTGGACTATTGATCCTGCGTGATAATAGTTCACTGTTGTTCTTTCCCCTACTTCGGAATGAGTACACTAGCAGCAACCACTACACATCACAACCCATAGACTTTTCTTTACCATCAAATCAGCTCAGTTCGATCAATCTAAATGCAATTATATATCACTCTATAACTCCAATCCAAACATAGTCTGTATATAGTCTCAAAGACTATGGCCGCCTCTAATTGGCCGCCCGCTGAGTCATGGCGGAATACCTTTTATCGGCCTCAACTTCTCAATCACCAAATTCATACTACACTAGTCGCAATGATCAAACAATAGTCCATTCATAATTCATCATTCTAAAAGCAACCATGCACAATGAGCAAGCGTCCCTATGAGGAGAGCTCGCGTCCAGCGCAGCACGCCGATAACGCTTATCAGCATCACAATGGCTTGCCGCTGCCCATCCATGATCTTCTCTCGCCCCAGGAGGACCATTCGCCAGGGCCGTCCAAGAGGCCTAGGAACTTCATCGCCTCCGTAGTAAGTCTCCTGTCACATCACTATGCTCGGTGCTAACAAATCAGGCATGCGAGAATTGCCGCCTCAAAAAAACAAGATGCGACGAGTCCCGTCCGAAATGCGGACTATGCAAGTCTCTGGGCTTGGACTGCGTCTACAATGAGCGCAAGTCTTCCAAGTATGTCCTTTGTCACTGATTCATTGGAGATTTGCTAACCCGTCCAGACGGGATCAATCCCTCAGCTTGATCATGAGCACTCTGCATCGACTCGAGACTAAGATCGAGCATCTCCCGTCCACCGTCTGTAATGACATGCAGCCGGTGCTTCGTGGTCAAGTCCAGGCTCTCCAGGGTACTAAAGAAACCAATTCAGCAGCTCATGGCCACAGCCATAGTAGCAGTAGCAGCGGCAACAAGCAGCCCTTCTCCCAGGGTCTCACGCCGGACATGGGTCCACCGGATGACTTTGAGTTCGACGAGCATCCGACAAAAGATTCGAATGGGCATGTGTCTATCTCCTTCAGTCAACATGGCGTGATTCTCTGGCCCGGGACTCGAGAGATCTTGCCCGAAGGACTCCTCGAAGCTCATGAACATTTAGGGAAGAATTACGTGATTGATCTGGAAATGAAACGACCGTCATTACCCATGTACATCTGTCCATTTCCTCCACAGGCTGCCGATGGCTGGTTGGAGACTCTTCCGTTGGCAATGGTCAAGGGTCTTGCAGATGCGTTCTTCGCCACGTTTAACCCGTTTACCCCAATCATGGACAGGAATTTCTTCTTTGCGTTTACTCTTGGTGCAGCCATCGAAAACAGTTTTGGATACACCATGGAGAGCTGTCTGGTTCTCAACGTTCTGGCCCTGGGGTGTCTGGCCGTTCAAGCCCATCAAGAAGGAGATTATCCCTTGCCAGGTACACGAAGTGGTGGATTTGAACTCCCAGATTGGATGGACGTAATTGATGAAGAGCCACCTGGCCTACGGTTCTTTAACGAAGCACGTCGACGGATTGGCTTTTTGATGTGTGACAACGATATCCAGAGTTGTCAATTTTATCTGTTATCTTCGTACGTTACCTACCAATCTTTTTACAAAACCTTACAAGGACACGTGCTGACCCCAGCAGAGTGTACTACAGCCAAATCCTCCGTCCAATGGACGCATGGGCCATGATCCATCGCGCTGCGACATGCTGTCTCTCCATGCTCACCAAGTAAGCGATCGTCTGACCCAATGCATAAACTCATAACTAATAGCCTTTAGCCACGACGTCAACTTCGACGAATGGGAAGGTGACATGAAATCCCGCGTTTACTGGAACTGTCTCATGAACGAGACCATCCTCGTCCAAGAGCTACACCTCCCCCCAAGTGGTCTTGCACGACTCGAAGAGTTCGTGCCAATCCCGAAATTCATCCCGTTCGAGACGGCGGGGTTTGTATCGGCGAGTTTGTTCAGTTCGGCGGGGGAGATTGACGATGCGTTCTTTCAATACCATTTCCTCGCCCAGGTTGCGCATCGCATTATCCTGACCCGCATCCGGCACTCATTATACTTTTATTGTATGTCCCCTCTTTACCATCCCCAAAAAAACGCCACATGTAGATCTAACCAATCCCAGCCGACTCGGGAACCTTCCCCCTCCCCGCTGTCAACGCAGAACTCCTCCACCAACTCGAACAATGGCGCATCAACCTCCCTCCGGCTTTAAAATTCTCCAATGAAGCCCTCTCCACCCCAGCCCCAGCACCAACATCTCCAGCACAACAATCAACGTCAACATCAACACCACGAGACACCCTAACAGACCCACCCCCCTCCCCCGCAATAGTCGTAACAGATGCCATGCTCCGCGGGCGCTACAAAATCGCCAAATTCCACATCGGCAGACCATACCTCTACAAAGCTCTCCGTATCCCTGCGTCTCTGACAGAGCATGACCTCGAGCAGGTGCGCACGGGGCTGCAGTATGCCATGGATTGGCCTGTCATGGGTGGGATTTTCAGGGAGATGAAGAGTTGTATTCCGATTAAGTTTGCGTTCTGTTCGCAGTACGTCCCCTTTCACTTATACTTTTTTTTTTTTTTTTTTCTTCCCCTTTGAGGTTAGAAAGCTAACGATGGTATAGATTCTTCGGACAAATCCTACTATTCTATTGTATCTCGCATTCCTCGTCGCCCAAAATACGGGATACATTACCCGACGGCTGGGAACGATGGAATAGCGAGATGTGGCGGTTCCTCGAGGACTGCGCGCCGTTTAGTCCGGCCGTTGCGCAGGATTTGGAGTTGTTAAGGCTTCTGTAGCCGTTTCATGATAAAAGTAGATGTACAGGGATGTGTAATGATAACATGACGGTTATATTCAGATGGTATCAATAATGTCAATAATCATGTAATAACTGCAAACAACGATAACTATAGCATCGCATCACATCACATCATCTCATACCAGACTCGTATCATACCATAATCCACTACAGAGCCCAGTCATCCGCCTCTGACTCAACAATAAACGGCTTATCGATCTGCTTGATAGCATGATCACCACATAGGATACTGCAGTGTAACGGTTAGTCTCGTTCTCAACCGTAAAAAGAAAGGAACCTACCAAGCCTCCGCAACAATCCCATCCAACTCCCTAACAATCTCCTCCCTCTTGGTCCCAGAAACCTTCCCCAACTGCGCCTGCAAATCGCGAATATACTTCTTCTTCCCGCCCGCTCCCTCAAGGACCTCTTTACCAAGACAGTCACTATGAAATGCATGCTGGCACGGGAACACAAAGAACTGCCGACTAAGCACGGGCAAGGAACAAATCCAGCATTTTTCACCGGGCTCGACGATCGCGTAGCGGGTGTCTAGGGCGGCAATTTCGGAGCGGATTTGCCGCGCTGTGTGCGCGGAGTTGTCCATTTCCTGGCGGAGGGCGTCGATGTGGCGGGAATAGTCTTCCAATGCGGTGCAAATTTCATCTTTGAAGTCATCGATGACTACGAAATCGGGGAAGAAGGGAATGAGGTCTTCAATGCGGAGGAGTTCGCAGCGACGCAGGAACTCGATCGCGTCTTTGATACTAGTTCCCGGTTGCCGGATTTTCTTCTCTGCGACGAGCAGCCACAGGCGCTTGCGGAGTTTGTTGTTGCCTTCGGGTCTGTCGGCGACTATGGCGGCGAGGTCGATGTCGTTGTTTTTTAGGGCGAGTTCGACGGCTTGTGGGTATTGGCCCATTGCGCTGTAGATGTGGATGCATGATTGGACGCGCTGGTTTTGGATGCAGAGACGGAGGGCAAAGTCTGCGTCGTAGGGGGGTGGTGTCGAGGGTTGGGACTGGAGGTATGTAAGGAGGCCGGCCTCTGAAGACGAGGTGCTTGATGCGTGGATTGAAATCAAGGTATTGTGCACCGCTGCTGAGGGCTTGGGGTGGTTGACGATGATGAAGTTGAGGTACCGGACTGCTTGGTTTTGGCTGAGCGGCGCGTTGACGGTTTTGTTGTAGTTTAGCAACGCTGGTATCAATTTCTCTGGGTCCAGATTTGTCTGTCGCATCAGGATATCCACCAGCCCCGTCGCCGTATGCGTCATGAGAACACTGCTGTATTTGTAGAACACATCGGGATCGCTCTGCCTTTGCAGCACGTTAAGCGCATCGGTCCATTTCTCTCGTTGGATCCAATACGAAAGAACGTAGTTGTGGTCATTAACAGCCGCTGCAAAGAAGAGCAGCTCTTCTTCTCGGCCGTGGCTGCTGATAATGTCGTAGACCGTCTTCTGGTCCATATCCGCTTTGTACTTGTTCACGAAATCTTGGAACTCGGTTCGCACACTGTTCAATTGCTCACGGACTTCTTCCGCGCTGGCACCCTCGGCCAGCTCGGCTCTGGTGGCGACGTTATCATCCAAAGAATTCAACTTGGACATAAACACCTCTACCAGCCAGCTGGTGACCATGATCCTCTGCATCGACGACGATCGCTTATACGTCGACAATTGAGAAAGCAGGTATTTCCGCAGTGCATCATGCTCTCCGCGGTTGATCAACGTCAGGCATACCTCTTCAAACCCCTTGCTACTCTTGCCCCATACTTTGGCTGCCTCCGAGTAACGGCCCTTGCTGGCCAGATAGTCACCGGATGCAGTTGCGACGGTATCCTTTTGGGCGCTTCCACGGGCATATTTGAGTGCTTCATCAAACATCTGTCTCTGTAAGAAGACCTTCCAAACATCTCTATCCTCGTCATCCACAGCAATCTCGTAAATATCCTGGCCAGTGAATAGCCAGAAAGTGTTCTGCATCGAGTCTGTCAACAACCCCAGGGCACTCTGCCCTGGTTCCAGTACTGGTTGTTCATAGACAATCTCTTCATTCATCAGGTTGACAGCGACGATCTTTCCTTCGACGAGGGTCAAGATGTGCCATTGCGTCAGCGTCATAGCAGTAATAGGATCTTGGATTAATTTTCTGCCACCTCGAGCAGACTCGGAAGCTGGAAACTTGGTTCGCGGGAGCATCCGCGACTCTTCAAATAGCTGGTGCGCTTTCTCCTGTGCATACGGAAGCTGGCCATGATACACACCCTGCGAGCTGAGCCAGGCAAATTCCTTATCAGAAGGACCGTCTGCATGGTGACCATCAGACCCACCAGGCGAAACAGCCAAAACAGACGGTACAGAGCTCGACGGCTTCTGAATTTCATGAACAACAGGTGCTTCCCGCTGGAAGAAGTCCGCATATATGGACCCCCCGCCTTCTCGTCCTTGTCGCCCTGCTCGTCCCAAGAAGTGCATCAGTTTGCCATGCGTTGCAACCAGAACTCGTTTCTGGTCAGGCTTCGACGGTACATTATCTGCCCATACCCCTGTTACTGCTGACGCCTCGGGTACTCTGTAAACGGGGGTGACGTATTTCTCCTCGCGGCGGTAGAACTCGGTCGACGGCTCAATGTAGACCTCGTAGACGTTTCCATCGGTAGTACCTAGCAGTATTTCCCTTGTCGATGCGGTCGGTATTGAAGGATTCCAAGCGATGCTCTCGATCGAAACGCCTTTTAACCGTGTAAGTGGCTTGGGTTGTCTCGATTGCGTATGAAGATAGTAGTTCTCGCCCAGGGTGGTGGTAACGATCAAATGCGACGCAGACGGGTCAAGGAACATGCGACGAATAAGTCCTATTTCCGACGACTTCTTAGGAAGATCGATATCTATCGAAACCCATTATCAGTAAACGAAGCAGCAGCTTGACGGCCATATTCCAACCCACCGTCAATATCTTCCGGCGTATCCAGATCAATCCGGAGAATCCTCCCCGTGGACAAAGCCAAAATCAAGACATTGTTGGCAACCTGCGCAGCGACGAAGTCGGCAGCAATTGGAAACTGGAGCTGCACACGTTGGACATCGAACATGGGGAGCGAATCGGCGGTTTCAGCGAGGTTGCTGGGAGCAACATACCCGCTGGGTGCGTCCAGCGCCATTATGCGCCAATAGTTCAAGGGGTTATGTGGATATCATGTCTAGAAGAAACAGAGAGGGTGGCCAGCACGAGTTGAGGGGCCGTACAAGTAGAGCGCTGTCGGAGATCGAGCAAGTGAGGCGGAGAACAGTTATGCCTTGTAAATAAGGCATGCATAGATAACTAACTAACTAGTTAGTTATAGACACCTTAGGCAACAAATATTACTTAGGGCTACATTATTGTATGACATGTCTGTACAAGGCTCCTAAGTCATAACGGAGCCAAAAAGAGTGTCGCTGATCGTGACTACCTATTCTGCATACATATAAAGTCCTTTCTTCTTCCCTTCCTTCCTTCTATCCAACCATCTCCCATTCTCTTCAACTGTTTCCCAAACCTCTCCTTACTATCCTCATCTCTCAAATCACCACCTTGTCATCTCATCATCAAAATGCCGGTTACGCTGACCACGGCGAACTACGCCGCTCGAAAATGCACAGTTTCCAAATCCACCGCCGCCGACAAGTTTCTCGAGCCAAAGAGCATCGACGGAACACAGGTATCATCTAGAGCTCCTTCAATAAACAGGCGCTGCAAGAAAATCACATCAGCCCTTCTACGCACGGCTTCGTTTGAGCTATTTTCCACGCATATAGCTCCCATTACCACCTCACGCTGCGGTCAGAAGACGTCTGGTTCTCGATTTTGTCATAATTGTCGTCTTTCATCAACGCGCATGCCGAGGAACTACGATTCCTGTTTGTCGCACATGAAGGACAGAAGGAGCTGGAGGTAAAGGAGGGCGGGAACATCCATACTGTGGACTTTGGTAAATTGGCGGTTCACATGACGGACATGATTGAGCAGAATGTCGTCGATCCTGAGCTCCGGACGTGGATTATGCCTTTGTTCAGTACCACCACGGACTCGGACAAAGTCGCCGCATCCATCCTCATAATGGGCTCCTTGCAGAAGTACTTCTCGTGCAAAATTTCTGTCTGCTGCGGGACTCCATCGATCACATTACTCGGCAACCGCGAGGATTGGGAGCAGCTGGTGGCCAAAACTCGACAAGATTCCTTAACTAGGGAAGGAACCCACGACTTTTGCCCGTCTTCTCCGCCCGGTATTGGAACGCTTCGTGGCCACCTTCGATCGCCCAGACGACCCTAAGATTGTCGACTTCTGGCGCAAATATACCCATTAGACGGGTGGGAGCGGTCCCCAATACCTCTGCGGCTGGATCACTGCTTTCTGCTTCTGGAGCGAAATGGGTGACTCGCTGTAGCGTGAAAACATTGACACGTCTGAAGAACCTGAAGAATTTGGGCTTGACAAGGTTCTGTCTCACCGCGTGGAAACGGACGATATCCCAAGCGCGTTTACCTCAGTTCCCGTAACTATCAACGATAATGGTGTACATGAGACCAAGATAGTTGCCGGTATGGTAGGTATCCAGGTTACATCCAGTGGACAGCCTATGGATTGAGCGCATGACTCTGAATATGGACCTGATGGCAAACGAGTTCCCGCTGGCCCTGTTGACAAACCTGGTTTGGATTCAATTCAGCCCGTATCAGGCTGGTGGATGTATGAGACGAAGAATTCAGAGGTAAATCAAGCGCGGCAGAAGGAGAAACAGGCCATCATAGACGAGCTTAAGAAGTTGGAATATGCCGATAACAGTTACGAGGCTAGAAAGCGGGATTACCAGTTGCGCAGGAAACTGGAAGACTTGAGCTGAATTGACCGAGTCATGTTCTAATTGTTTTGCGGAACTGTGTTTGCTGATGAATCATGGATAATGATGCAGTGGTAAGAAAGTGAGGAGGAAAAGATAGCTTCCATAATGAGATCCTTGAACGAACTGCCATACTACACAGTACATCCTAATTGATCGTAATGCTGATATATGCTTATATTAGCAACACGCCCATCTATCTATGTCAATACTCTATGCAGTGTAGAAAGAAACGCCAATAACCCGAAACTGTTCATATGCCCTAGGCGTAATTCATGGGTATCATATCAATCCGACCTCCAATGCCGCAAGTACAGTCGTACCAATGGGACAAGGGCACTGATTACCCTCGTCATCACATAATAACACATTCCCTCTCTATCCGTCTTCCTGTCTTCTCTTTTGTTTTATCCTTGGCCTTTCCTCTCCATCTATCACGATCCTTGGTCCGCCCCCGGGCGTTCTTATCCTTATCTTTATCTTTTTCTTTGCTTTCATTGCTGGATGGGCCGGATTTCTCGTCGTTCGAACCAACCAGCTCATTTTCTACCGCGTAGTCGTCACCATCGCCTTCTGTAGACTGGTCATCACTGTTGAGCTTGTCCCGGCTTAGTCGTCCGGTGAACCGTGAGAAAGTCGCACTAATTCGGTTCTCGCTGTTTTGGCTGCCGGCGCGGCTGCCAGGGTTACTTTTCACCCTAGAACCGCGTCTAGAGAATGAAAAGGGATTCGAACTCGTTCCATCTTCGTCTTTGTCTTTCGGGGCAATTTTTGGTGACGTAGAAGAGGTGGTGTGTACATGGAGACCCCCAGATTGAGTTGAAGGGTCGGTGTTGGAGAAGATGGAGCCCTGTGGCGCTCCGTTTTGGTCAACCACCTCAGTCTCCGTGACTATCGGGGCGGTGATCTCGAAACTGGGCCGTCCAGTCGTGCACTCCTCAGCGTTGGAGGACCCCATAGATAAGCCGTTCAGTCTTTGAGCGATACCAGCGGCATCGGATTCCAGGGTATCATCTGACGACTCGGAGGAAGCCTTATGTTGTAGGTTGGCCTTCGCGGCATCTTCATCAATAGGGAGGATCTGGTAGAACAGCAGATACGGCGACTCGTTTTTCAAGGCCTGTTCGATATCGACTAGAGTCACCCGCTCCGCAGCCAAGTCATCAAAGCGCATCCAATATCGTGAATCATCCGAAACTGTCTGCTCAGTACCATTACCATTGGAAACGGCCGGGGCAGCGCCTGCACTGGTCCCTCTGACGATTGCTATATAATGACCCGAGTCGACAGAGTTCCCACGATGACAGACTAGAGACTGTAAAGCCAACTTGAAGTTGCCGTATATGGGAGCATCGTCATCCATATTGTCATCTTGAATGAAATGGGGTAAGCCGATCTCAGTTGGTATATCAACGAATGTGCTGCGTCTAACCGCTCGCCCATTAGGAAGCATTGAATAACGCTTCAAGCACATTCCGAGGATAGGTCTTTTCACAGAGATATGTTCCGCTACCTGAGCGTCGGTCTTCGGTGTATTATCCGTGTACCACGCTGCAAATGAGTCAGCACATGCCCCAAAGCATAAGATCTCAGCAGAGACGCACGTATCAAACTGAAGAACTGCCAGGCTGGCATCATGACCTCTTTCCTGTAAGAACCTTTCCGAGTATGATTGCGACCACTGCCGCAATCACTCTTCCCCTCGTCGCTTTTTCCTTCTTCGCTTGAATCAGGAACGAAACGCTCCTGTACGATGCTATCCCGTCGATCCAAAGTAGACGAAGTTGTGGCGGACTCATCGATAGACTCCGTCACTGACGTTAGAGGAGTCACATCTTCGAGCCAGGGAGAAGACCCCCGGACTGGTGACGACCCAGTAGAGTCAACTTCAATAGCTTCAACGTGTGTCGTGAAGCCTTTTGACATTGAATCTACTGACCTTGTCGTGTTCCGTCGCTCTAGATGTCTTTTCACCTCAATCTTATTGTTGAAGTAGGACTCCAAGCAGTCCTCCAATGTGACTGTCTTCCCGTCCGCTGGCTCGGGTATCGCAACCTCTAATAGCCTCTCGTTGATGAACTTGTGATCGCCACTGGCATCTTCCTTTCCGGTGTGATAGATGTCCATCTTCAAGGTAAGCAGCGGTAGCTCTAGTTTCTCCGTGATGAATGTAAATGCTTCGGACGCATCCTGTTGTCGAAGAGTAGAGGCATCCCTCCAACCGCACTCGGCAAGCGCATCTTGCAGATATTTTGTCTGTTGATGGTCGAGTCAGTAACCCCGCTTGCATCACCAGGATTATATGAAACGCACCATATCTTTAGTTATCAGCTTTCCAGAACGTAGCATATTAACCCAAAATCTTAGCAAAACTGCGAGTTTCCGGCGGGGTTCATCTTCAAAGGATTTGTGCAGAATGGGTTCGAAACAGTCGAGACGGGCGAACATTGCGAAGAGTAGCGCATCTAGGTAGCAGGTAACACCCTGTCGGTTTTCTGCTCCAAGAAGTTTTGTACTGGGCGTATATCCTCTGATTATCCCTTCGATAGAGTCCTCCAGTAGAAGAAGCAAATCAAACGCCTTGTCAACATCCCATTGCGCATGAGCTGATTGCAGCGCATAACCGATATGTTCTTCCTTCAAATCAGTGATTCCAAGTTGTGCGATGCGACGTTCGAGTTGCTTTATCTGTTCCCGCAGGTCTATGAGTCACTGCGGATCATGGCAGCTATGAAGCTTCTCTTACCTTCTTCTGATTCTGGTTGTCGCCATTTTCCGAAGCGGATTGTGACGAGAAGAAACCGCGAAATAGAGGCCGGGTGAGGATATTCGATGTCTATTCAGAAAGAAAAATCAGCCATATCCCAAGTGAAGACAATTGGTTGCCGTACCTCCTCCTTAAGATGCTTGCTATATCTGCTATGTCGCTCGCGTCTTGGAAGGAATTTCTGAAGGCTGCTCATCTTTGGCAGCTCGAGTGGTATAGGCGAACCGTTTTAAAACCGAGCCGGAGATGTTCTCAATGCGAATCGAGAAATGGGACCAGGGTAAGCATAAAGATCTATGCTAGATTTATCGATAGTCGCGGGGATTCAATTTAGATCCCGAGATCGCGCATGGAGATTTCGAAGAGAAATTGTTCTCGCCAAGTCATCAATGATCATATCAGGTGCCGGGCTCTTCTGACGACGTCGGAGCTGCCAATCCATCCGGAAATCGCCCTCGCCACCATAGGACGCCGAAACGAGAATAAGCAGGGGAAAGTGACCTGTGAAGAGAATTATGACAGCGGATCTATAAGATGCAAATCTGAATCAGGCAATTATATCAGCTGATCGACGCCGGTTGAAAATCATAGCTCGGATGTAGCTCAAGATAGTGTTCTGTAGTGGTGGTAGAGGCGGAGATGATGAAGCTGATCACATGTGGAGCTGCGGAGGTAGTTAACTAGTTAACTAATAACTAGTTAGTGCCTGAAACTTGGTGCCCGCTATCTCAGGCATATAGATATTGCACGTGATGCACTCCCGAAATCAACGCTTCTTCTCCGCCCCGGCAAATAATTTTGGCAAAAGGCCTTCGTCCGGTTCAGCAGCGACAACGTCAATTGCAGACCAGGATGGCAGCCAGAGAGCCGTCTAGATACCTGACAAGGTCATTGCCCCGGGCAATTTTACCATCAGCTCGCCCACAGAGTGTCTGCTTCCGCCGCAATGCCAGCGACGATGCGGCATCCAAGTCTCCGGCGGACGAGCTGGAGTCGAGTTCGTTGGCCACTGCGGTGCCAGAGGACCTGGTGAAATCGTTTGATCCAACTGCAAGAGCGAAGTCGCGCAAGGGCCAGTTACCACGGAGTCGGTGAGTTTGTTGCTCATCCACTTATCATGCACATTGTCTAACACTGAAATAGTTACCAATTCCGATCACCAAAGTACGACCGTGGCCCGCTACACCCTCACCAACCTCCCCCTCCTTCGGACCCCTCCTCCCGTCTCTTCGTCCCAGGCCCCTTCTCCCTCCCCCGAACCGAGCAGACATGGGAATCCACTGTCGCCCCGGACATCCTAACCCTCTGCTACGTCCACAACCCACCCGGCTTCAAGCCCCCGCCAAAAGCCCCCCGTCTCCGCGAATGGGACGACAGCTCGCCGTACCACAAGAACCGTCAACTGCGCGGGCCCCGCGGTGGTGATGTTCTGCGACTGCTGCGCAAGCCGATTCGCTTCAACAGCGTCCCCGAGGTCGAGCGGGTGACGATCCACAGTTACGTGAAGCAGGCTGCGACAGAGAACTCGTCATGGCTGCATGTTGCAGGTATGGCGATGCAAGCTATTTCGAATGTGCGTGTTGATACGTTCAAGTCCAAGGCTAGTGTTTCTACATGGGGTATTGCGCCTGGTAGAGATAGCGTTGCTGTCAAGGCGGAGCTGCGGGGAGAGAACATGCAGCATTTCCTCGGGAAATTGATTGATGTCGTGATGCCCAGGATCAAGGAATGGGATGGTATCAAGGGTACTAGCGGTGACAGCAGTGGAAACATCACCTTTGGTCTGGAGCCGGAGAATGTGGCTCTTTTCCCTGAGATTGAAGTCAACTACGATATGTGAGTCAATCTATCTCCCATCCAAGGCGTTTTATTTCTAACAAATTCGACTAGGTACCCGCCCAAGATGATTCCCGGTTGTCACGTTACCCTCCACACCAGCGCCAGAACCGACAAGGACGCCCGGCTTTTGCTGAGTGCCATGGGTATACCGTTCCATGGCAAGCTGGTCGACTAAAAAATGGACTTGTCCATCTGAGTGGTCTAGACTAATCCGACGGAAGCACGCCTTGCAAATGAAAAATGGTTTGGCAGTTGGCAATAAACATGTAACATAGAAGCCTGCATTTCTTAGTCCTGTTATGTATTTCTCTGTTTTAGTACCTTAGTACCTTTAAACGAAGTTTTCATGTTTCATGAGTCCAGTCTATACCATTTGTATTATGTAGATTAAAAGCTTGACCAACCTATCTCTTCCTCGATTGCTCATTCTCGTGGATTATGGGGCAATAAACACAATCATAAGAGGTAAGGTTAGAAGGAACAGAAGTAACAAGACCAGCTCTAGTATTTCCTGTCAAAGGAAGGAAATTAAAAAGCGATATCCAATGCAACCTAGTACATCTGAAACAAGACCCAAAAAAAAAAAAAAAACCCGTGCAATACACGGACATAAGCCATCAAGACTTGTGTGCAAATAATTGATCATAGACGCGTAGCAATTCAGAAGATATCAATGCTGATGTCTAAAGAACTCCGGGGTATTCATAAATCTCTAATGAAGATGCGGTAGAATCGTTATGCCATCCGTACTCCGTACAATAGATAGCTCATGCAAGTGGTAAAGACAAGAACTGCGACTTCAGCAGCTCATCCGCATCAGGTCTCTTTTGGTGATCTATCTGGAACGTCATGTCCAAGAACGCGGTGGCTTCTTTACTCGCATGCTCCGGGGCAGGGGGACGTGCTTTGTGGTTGCCGATGGCGAAGATAGCCTGGAGCTGACTGCAATCCGGGAATGGATGGGCTCCGATGAACATCTCGACAACGAGACAGCCCAAACTCCAAATGTCGGCCTTCTTGGTATGGGCCGTCTGTCGTACAACTTCCGGTGCCATCCAGTAGACACTACCCTGCAAAGAAGGCCGGTGGAGATGACTACCTCCGCTAGCTCGGGAACCGAGAACGGTGGAAGCCTCGACACGCTTGGAGATACCGAAATCAGAGATCTTAACGCCACCCTTGTTGTCGACCAGGATGTTGGCGCCCTTGATATCACGGTGGATGATGTCACGGTCGTGAAGATATTGGAGACCGGTCAGGATCTGTCGGACAAAGTTCTTGATCAATGGCTCCTGGAAGGTATTGTACTGCTTGAGCATCGAAGCAATAGAGCCTCCAGGGACGTATTCCAGGAAAATGTTCAGATATTGCTCGTCGGCGATAGTTCCCAGGTACTGCACAATATTTGGATGATGAAGGCCTTGCAGGAGATCGATCTCATGCTTCAGTGCGGTAACCATGCTGTTCTTCCGTTTATCGAACTCGGTACCCTGAGTTGCCGAGGGTATCTCAACTTGCTTAACGGCCATGAGCTCTCCAGTAATTGCGTGAAGGGCAAGGAAAACGCTTCCAAATGATCCTTCGCCAATGAGTGAACCCTTCATCCAATTCTGTGGTGCGAAGTTGTTTCCAGCCAAGAAATCTTGAAGTTCATCGTCCTCCTCTTCTTCATCATCTGCAACAATAACGCTCAACCGTTCACTGAGTGAGCCACCATCGGTGGCAGCAACGCTGGCGTTCTCATCGTCGATGATACTCTGACGAGAAGTAGCGGCATCTTCAGAAGCACTATCGAAGGAGACATATGACTTGCGATTCGGCTCGACAGGCGACTCCTCTTGGAGAGGTTGGAGAGAGCTAGATGCAATAGAATCTCTATACGACGTCTGGGGGAGGTTAAATCGTGATGAGACTGAGAGCGGCCTCGAAAGACGGTTGTTGGCCTTCTGCGCATTGTTCTGAGCATTGGGCTGTCCTGGGCCAGTGAGCCAGGTGTCAGCGATGCTAGGGATTGGTGGAGCATCGCGCAAGCTGGCCTCGCGCAGACTGGATGCGTAGCTTGCATTGCTGACGACACTTAGACGGCTTGCAGCCCGACTAAGACGCTGTGACCTCCGCACTGACATGCGCATCGTCTTCTCGATCTCCTCCCGGTGGTGGCTTGGGAAATACTGTTGGATCTCGTGGATGATCATTTCGCTTGGAGGTCTGGCACCAAAGAACGACTGCAGCTTGGATGCCGGGTTGCGATCTGAGTTCGAGTGACGCGAGTTCTTGCTGGCGGGAGACATTGGTCTCGTCATGATCTTCTTCAAGTCCTCCCCAGTAATCTGTTTGATCTTCATTTGGTTCCGCGTATTAGAGTTGTGCAGAGCATTGCTATGCGTGATCTGGCTTTCGTCCATCGCGAGCTGAGAAGCACGGCGAAGCTCATCAAGGTCAGGTTTGCCGGCGTGGGTCATACGTAGGATCAAGCGACCTCGCTCTGAGCGGTTGTATGCCTCGCACACTTCCATGAGCTCAGAATCTGAAAGCCGCCTGCAGTTGGCCGGTTCCGGGTCCAGGCCATCCAATACATAGAAGCAATAGTTGCGATATTGATGCTCAGGAAGCTGCAGCTTCTTCAGAACACAAAGGATGACCTCATCTGGGGTTTTGCAGTGTTTGATGTCCAAGACCTTCGTCTGCCCACCAGTGTAGATCACTCTAATAATTGGCGATCTGGGCAAGGGACCCATCGTCAAGCCATCCATGCTGGGGTTTCGCCTGAGATGCGAGCCCTTCACACCAGGGGTCTGCTCACTTGGTGTTCCCGGGTTCCGCGCAGAGTTAGATTCATTGGAGACTTGGTAACCGAAATAGTCTCTCCGTCCAGTCTCAGCTGGGCTACCATACCGCTGAGCTCGCAGGGGCGATACAGGACGTGACGATGGCTTTCCGACCTGGCGGGAGCTGGAAAGCGACGAAGAGGATCCAAGAGTTGAAGCTTCAAGTGCGGCCAATTGAATCTGTGTCGGAGGTCAGCAAGAGCTTCTGAAGCACTGACACGTCAATCTTACCATGTTCTTTTGTTTGCGATTAGCGACGGATCTATTCCTAAGCTGTTTGATGGCAACAAATATCCGTACACGATCGCCGATTTTCTTAATTCCCATCTCTTGGAGAATCTTCTGGTCACATTCGATGAGATTGTCACCGTTGAAGTTGTTTGCTAGACACCGTCAGTTAATTCCGCTCAGTGGACTATAACGCTCGACTGTGTATGTACCTTTGAACAAAGATTCGTATTGACCGCAGTTGATGCTGTGAAGCCAAGCAATAACTTGCTTCTCGTCCCAGGAACTAGCGATCGGTTAGTACGGCATTTGAAATCTCACGTTTTAGTGAAACCCACCGAACAGCTTCAAGCCCATCCTGACCATCCAAAAAGTCCGAATCCGTAAAACTAGTAAACATCGCTCCCTCCTGTGGTTTCAGTCCTGCAGACTTCTGCGATGATCCAACGCTGTATGATGGTGTCGGTGTCTGGGATGCCTGCATACCCAGCGAACCAGAATAGGGTTTGGATGCCAGCATTGTTGTTCTGAAATCCGACTGACTCGTGTTCTATAGATTCTGTGACGAATTTATCCGTCGAGATATTATTGCGGGTGTTTTGTGGGACGGTGTTCCTCGAATAACCTCGTATGTGACAGCCAGCCAGCAGCTTCAAGTAACTTTTTCGACTCTTGTGCGACTCTTGGTGGGATGTAAAATTGATATAAATTCGAGAATGTATGAGATGTCAACTAATACATGGTACGGATTGGTACCTAAACTTCGCACGCATCATCTGTTAGCTTCACGGTTCTGCATGCCGGCGGAGGTTCGGGAATCCGGAGACCAACTGAATCAACCAGTATGGAGTATGAAGAAGGGAATGCGCAATATAGAAGAATGTAAGAGGGTGGCTTTTCTTGAGTATTGATAGTGAAGATTGGAGGAAGAGTCGGGGAAACGAGGGGGGGGGGGGGGCCTTCATGTCCTTACAGACTGAGTAGCCTTATAAACTCACAGTAAATCAATCCCTTTAACCGCTCACAGAGAAGATAAAGAAAGAGACCAGCACACTGCAGTCCTTCACTGTATATCTCTTTCTTCTTCTTCCAATGTAACCGTTATCAATGGTACTCCAGCGTTTCAAAGTGACCAGATGACAGCGGCAGCAGACAGACGTCAAAACGCCCTGACACCCGTTGACCAAGCGGGAATGAAGACGCGGGACGGAGGATGAGACGCGGACGGAGACAGAAACTAAACACCAAACAAAGAGAGAAAAGGTGAAGAAGGTGGGAAAAAAGAGGTGAGAGAGGAGGAAAGGGAAAAAGAAGAAGCGATCGCCGGGCGACACGGCGATATGAAACAAACCACCGATCGTTGTCTCGGGTCACGGATTGGGCCCGCCGCATTTTTGAAACACCGCCAAGTTTGGGCGGTTGATGAATACGAGTTCTTCTCCGGGTTTTAATTACGGGATTTAGACATGGACATTGGTGGATTTCTCCCTCTCTCTACGCCATACTCGTGGTTATGAATGAGACACTTGGGAGGTCCAATGGTAGAGCCAATCGGAGCAGGGCAATAACCGATGAAGTGGGCTAAAATACACAGTCCAGGAGTTCTTGAAGAACCAATTCCTACAAAGTATCCGGTCTCCATACACTTAGTGCCATCCATTCTTCCATGCGGTGTGAGCTGATCATGTTTGACAGACAGCGTCTGTGGGTCATGTGACCGGTGAGCGTGGAATATTTCGTAGTGGCTGGTGAAGATTCCCAAACATTGGGTTACTCGAAAGCCACAAATCGGTTGGAATTCGTCTTGAATCAGACTGGATGATCCAGGAGCATTAGACATACATGTACTCCATACTAGAATAAGTGGCTAATCGTGCAGAGTGAAACCTGTCAGTCCTACGTTCTGCTGCATCCTGGAAAATTGCTTCATTAGTAAATAAAAGAGCCAAAATATCATCAATTGACACTATGGCCGAGTGGTCTAAGGCGGTAGATTAGAAATCTACTCTCTTCGGAGGCGTCGGTTCGAGTCCGACTGGTGTCGGTATTTTTTGTTTTGGGGCCCTGTATTCCCCCCTATTCTTTTTTTTATGTCCGTGGTACGGGGTACGCAGACTATTTCCATACTTCAGGGTGGCTTGGAGCCCAATCATAACTCCCCAGGCGCTAGTATTTCAACAGCGTCCCCCTTAGCTTTTTGCGCCGGCGACATTAACATTTTATTCAGAGCCGGAGTTTCACTTCACGTTCCAGATCCTCGCCATTCGATGATGGTGCAACTCTGTTTGGCTATCTAACGTGGCCCATGACTATGGTTAGGACCGGCGTTTAACTATGTGGTGCACTAGCATTGGTAGGCTCGAGACGTCGCTGTTGCACAGCCCACGGATTTCACATGCCGGTTGACGAGAAGACTGTTTTGAATGATCAGGGGTCCGTATTGACCTTCATGTGGCTTTTGATTATCAAGTTAGTCATGGGGGTTCCTGCGTTGTTCAGGGGCGCCTGTACCCGGCAAACACCAGCGTCTTTCCGGGGTACCCCTGTATATATGACTAGTAGCAGGGCCCATCGCTGACGAATCTGGAGTATTGGCTCTTCAATGTCATGGTTATACATTTGGATCTGCCTCCTACAGCCATGCAAGCCATACTTATATAATCATGAGATGGCTGTGCATCAGCAGGCTAGTCGATCGTGCTTGCTTGATGCTTTTGCCTGGGGTGTATTTGAATTTCTGTATCCCTGGTACTCGACGGCATGCGGTTGGATAATTAGGGCAAACGGTGATGTCGAACCATGGCTTTGGGACAAACGATACTATGACATGCATTTCCGTGACGACGGGCTTTTATGGCGCTTTGCTTTGTCGCCTTTATAACCATTGACTGATGATTTCTCCGTCGTCCTTCCGAATATATATTGGATATACCTGGATCACTCCATTCACGCGAACATTTGCTCGACGACAAACTATCCATGTATGCATTGTCTGGTGTCTGATGAATGCCTATCTCTTCACCCAGCTCCCCAGAGCCATTTGCCATTGAAACACCCACCCCTCCACATATTGCCGAAAAACATGGTGGTCGCTACCGGATAGTTTCTCGGATGATTCCTAATTCCATCGTTAGTTGTTTGATTATATAAACAAAAGTCACAATTAAGCAGTCCAGTCAGACACTATGGCCGAGTGGTCTAAGGCGGTAGATTAGAAATCTACTCTCTTCGGAGGCGTCGGTTCGAGTCCGACTGGTGTCGATTTTTTGCTCTTTTTGCTGTCTGATATTGCTTGAAAATCTTCAGAAACAATCCAGCTGGCATAATTATGAGAATGGAAAACCCGGGTATTGACCTCCATTGTCGTTCTGAAAGGCCAGTGCAGCGTACCGTGTTCACCCGACTAACTCTAAACCCTAGCGAAAGTGATTTGCAGCCTCCGCAGCATATTGCGCTGTGTATGGCAGCTGCTTCATGGCTTGTGTTGGGGCGGTCGTTGTCATCGGGAAGCAAATAGTTATGGACAATGGCATTCTTCGCTTTCTCTCGTTCGCTGAATATAAATAGATTGTGGGTTGTTTCTGGTTCGGAAATCGAGTTGCAATGTAACCTGGCCCTGTGATTCTCGTTTGAACCCGATTTTAATCCGACTCTAGACGCCTGCCCAGTATTTGACATCGGTGTTGATAGTGAGCTAGGGCTGTATTTGTACTTCAACCTTGCCTCGACATCAAATAAAGGGGCATCATTCTCGACACGGCCAAACACGTCGGACTGTTCAAGCGGTTTCAAGTGCATCTATGACTAACGCTCGCATTCCCATCATAATGCCTACGGGTTTCATCCATTCGTTCCGGCCCAACGCTTCCTACTACTCATAGACCCCCTCCTGTACATACGACCACAATTGAAGCCAAAAACTTACAGGAGACTCTCGGTGCCATTCTACGGAGCCAAAAATCAAAGAGCAAAAAGGAAACGACACCAGTCGGACTCGAACCGACGCCTCCGAAGAGAGTAGATTTCTAATCTACCGCCTTAGACCACTCGGCCATAGTGTCTGATTGGTAGATATTCCTTCCATAGTAGATTTAATGAGAGCCTACCAAGACATCAACAGTAAAGTAGGTGAAAAGTACGGACAAGACTCACCATGTTATCTGAAGCCAGAACTTATATATCATCTCAAAATAGGTACCCATGGACCTGCACGACTTGCCGTTGACCGTGAGTTAAAAGTCAAGCATTCCGTACTACCAAAGTACACCAATTGACATAAGCTTAACTCGAACCTTCGGACGGTGAGATACCGCGATGCTTGTATTGACTGAAGAGAAAATCGGGTATACAAGCATAGATACAGACTTGCAGTCTCCGCACCAGTGGGGTGTTGGAGAGCATGTCGATGCATCCATACCGCCCATTTAAGATGCCGGGCTCCGGATAGACCAGAGAGCCAGATATAAATGATACCGGGTCCTGAGGTAAGCCCAGAAGGGTATTTTATTCCTACCTCAACAACGCCTATTGAGCATTGATTTGCCTGGGATATCCTCTAGTATCATGTATCTTCCCTGTAAGCGTCGTAGTAATGCTCTGCTGCCATTTGCCGGAAGCAGCAGATCACGTGCCTCCCCCCTCATGCCAACCCCCCACAGGTTTTCTTCCCCGCTCGGCCGCTCTTCTAAGTTGAGGACAGACTCCAAATTCCTACGCAATTCGCGATGGACGAAGAGAAAATTACTCCCGGAAAAGCGAAGAAGAAAGCCGCTCCCGCCAACCGCAAGTCTCTTACTTGCGAGTATTGCAGCCGGCCGTTTGCGCGTCTTGAGCATCTCCAACGCCATCTCCGCACCCGTTGAGTGTCCCTGAACCCCGATGGGCCCTGGACAGGGCTAAAAAGATACAAAGCTAACTGGATGTTGGCATTACAGATACGAAAGAGAAACCATTTTCATGCGACCTTTGCTCAAAATCATTTGCCAGAAGGTAAGGGGAATAATCAGCCACCTCACACATACGGCGCCATGCTAATTCGGGGGAAAAAAACTCTGTGTAGTGATTTGCTTGTGCGCCATGAACGTCTAGTCCACCCATCAGAAGCTGCTGCAAGCCGAGAACAGCGAAGCCAGAATAATAATAATAACAGCAACAACGGCAATAACACCACCAATAACAACAATAGTCACCACCATCATGATGTGCCCCCGACACCAACTTCTCTGATTCCTCCTCCCGCCCCTGCCCCCCAGGATTCGCGGATGCTGGAGCTGGCGGATGCAGTGCCGGTCCAACCGCAGCGAATCCCACAGCAGCCGGAGCCGGAGGTGCATGTCCAACACCAGCCCATCGTGGACACAACGCATTTCAACCCGTCGTGGGGGTATGACTTGAACCTTTTGTCCCATGCCGCTAGCCATGTTGCCCTGGAAGGTCAGCAAGAACTCGAGTCGTTACGAAAGCCACCGCACACGCAGAGTGCTCCTCAACCACTTCCCTCGGCCCCAGATCGAGCGATCACAGACAATTATGGTGTGGAGCCATCAATCCTTGACTTAACGGATCTAGGAGACCCGGTTCAAGACTTCACTGTCTTCTTAGAAAGTGTTGGTCTCTCCTCCGACTGGGATTCCGGGGTATTTTCTTCCGTTGAAGATCCCATGTTACCAACCAGTGTTCCCATGGATACTAAGACACCAATTCGCGAAGCGGCACCAGCGAGACTCGGGCCGGATTTGATGAGCGATCCGAGAACCGCGCCGGATGACGCCCCATCCTTCTCAAATTTTGGGTCTCGACTACCCTCTTTGCAACCAGAACCTCACGAAGTGGATGATCGACTCGGATTCACCGATGAAAGCCCACGGCCCGCATGGGACATATCGAATTCGGATCGACTAGTCTTCATTTCGAAATTAGAAGAATTCGCACATGTCCTTCCCAAAGGCTTTGTTCAACCAACAAGGCATGCCCTCTCTCGCTTCTTTGCCGGTTATATTAATGGACTGAACGAGCATCTTCCGTTCATTCATGTTCCGACATTATCAGTTGCGAAGTGCTCCCCAGAACTTACGCTCGCATTGGCCGCCGCAGGGTCACATTATCGATTTGAAAACAGCCGGGGCATCGAACTCTTCCACGCGGCAAAGGCCATTTTATTGGAACGGCTTCGGAGACGGGATAGCAAACAGGTGGCGTGTCCAACGTGGAACTTTTACTCTCCCAATTCCGGTGGTTTCTATAACTCCCGAGATTCGTCAATTATCTCCAATAATGCGGGCAGCCCATTTCAGCATCATCAGCACATGGCGGGCCATTCAATGGACTACGCACAATATATTCCCGATGATTCAGACGCTCATATGGAAGTTATTCGCACTTTCCTGCTACTCACAGTGTTTGCTTCTTGGGAAAGACAACCTGAACTACTGCGAGAGATACTCTCGTTACAGAGTACTCTCGCAAGACTCGTCAGAGAGCACGGCCTATCTGAGCCGACTCCTAGTCCTGACCCGAGCAGCTGGGAAGAATGGATACGGGGAGAAGGCAACAGGCGCACAAAGCTCATTGTATACTGCTTCTTCAACCTTCATTCCATTATGTACAACATCCCTCCCTTGCTCTTGAATGCGGAGTTACACTTGAACATGCCGTGTTCCCCTGACGTGTGGAAAGCGAACAACGCAGTCCAGTGGCGCCGGACTCATCGCGCCAGAAGTGGAACAGAGATTTCCTTCCAGGAAGCGTTTGCTAAACTGTTCCTCAAATCGGGCATACCGAGTTCTTCCGCGCCGATTTCTCCTCTAGGAAACTATATTCTCATACATGCCCTTATCCAACAGATATTCTTTGCTCGTCAGCTTTGCCTCTCAGCGCCGGCTATGCATGGTACCAGTCTGAGACAGGAAGATCTCAACATCCTGGATCATTCTCTCAGCTCGTGGAAGTCGTTATGGAAGCGGACCCCGGAGTCCAGTATCGACCCACAAAACCCAGCCGGCCCGATTGCTTTCACGTCCACGGCTCTTCTTGGCTTGGCTTATATTAGGTTACATGTCGACATGGGACCTTGTCGTCGGCTGATCACACAGGACCCGGTCCAGATCGCACGAGCGTTGAATGATTCCCCACCTATAGCACGAAGTCCCCGTCTCATAATGGCACTGTTACACTCTGCCCACGCGCTTTCGATCCCAGTACGCCTGGGAATCGATTTCGTCGCACGAACGCACTCATTCTTCTGGAGCATCCAGCATTCCCTCTGCAGCCTTGAATGCGCCTTTCTCCTGAGTCGCTGGCTGCTTTCCATCCCAGCCACACAAGCAGAACAACGGTTAACAGACCATGAACGGAAATTACTCTTATGGATTAAGAGTATGATGGACGAAACTGACATGGCTGTTGATCCGCCGGGAGCACCAGACGTGGATTTCCTGGCTAACCCATATAAAGCGAGGCAGCTTAGTGTTGCTATTGTCCGTGTCTGGGCGCGGACTTTCAAGGGGAATACCAGCTGGGCTATTGTTGATTTGGTTGGGTCGAGCTTGGATGCTTATGCTGATCTTTTGGAGACGCAGCCATGATTGGTGCCTCCAGCTGCATTATAGGTCTTTTGGGATCTGATGTGGTTTGCTATTGTATACCCATATCTATTACCTCTTGCTTGTCTGTTTATTTAAAAGCGTTGTACTGCTCTTTCCACTGGTGGGTTTGGAACTGTTATTCTCGGGGGGTTATGGAGTTCATAGGAGCCTTTTAAAGCTACTTTTACTTCTCTGTCATCAATTTCCATGGGTTTATTTTAAATGCAAATGTTCATTACTTCTTCAAGCATTCTCATTCTGGTCTATACATCAGGCCCGACTTCCAGGTTTCCCCCGATTCCTCGTGACACTCGTAGGCACAAATCGCAAAGCAGACATAGACTTCTCAAGATCTGCGATGTCCATATCATCCGGATTTTTCTTAGTCTGTGTCTGCGATGCTCCCCCTGTTGACGAAATTGGAAGTGGTTGACTCCCTTGCTGAGATATGGAAGTCTGACGGTTTCTTAGACGTCCTTCCTTTGGTGATGTAGGAGCGTTTGAGAGTCGACGTCTGTTGCTGGAGTTCATCGGTCGCAGCAGGGATGTTTGCTTGTCGATTCCGTCGTTGACTATGTAGAAATTATATGTCTGGGGATGTTAACTCCTGTTTATGTTCAAGGGCATATATATAATCCCCCAAGGGAATTCTATGCTTTACCTTTGGAAACATGTGCTTGTCTATTAAATGCATTCTACGCTTCTGAGGCGTCGAGCATTTCCGTTCACAACCCTCAATGAAGCAGCCATACTGTTCGAATCAATCAGCCAGCTGCATATAATAACAGATAAACCAAGATGCGAAAGCGATAAGAATGAACACTTACAGTCTTCTCCCCCCTCTCTCTTCTCGCAACCATCAGAGAATCATGATTCTCCTCAATGTGCAAATTCAAAAACAAATCCGTCGGGAAATTCTTCCCACATTCAACGCACCGATTCACATGTGTTTGTCGATAATGGACCTCATAATCCACATACGAGGCGAACGAGAGTGCCTCCATATGCGGCGGCAAGGAACAGCGCATCACCTCGACTGCGGAGTTGGTTGTGTCCTGGAGATGAAGCTGTTTGGAGCGTCCTTGAGGTGTTGATAATGCTGGAGAAGAGGATTTTGCCCGGGTCTCGAGCGGAGACGGGTCGGTTGGAGGGGAGGTTGAGAGACCCCGGGATCGCTTGGACATGGTTTGAGCTGTCCTTGCTTTCTTTTTATTATTAAGTAGGATTTCTGGGTGGTGATGTATGCTGGATTGGGCCTTGGGCAGGTGCTGTACATGATAGGTCAGTTTGGATGCTTGAGTTGGTTCTGCAGGTTGTATACTTACCGTATGGAGAATGGCTGTGATGTTATGAGAGTGGTATGTGTTAGTATATGTCAAGAGTAGCCTTCTTCTTTCATAATCTCTCTGGTTTTCCTATTAATTGGAATATAAACAACGATGGTTGTAACTATCTCCAGCTGTAATTTATCTATACGTCAGATCGTACCGTATGGTAAACCGATTACCGGACCCTCTCCCACACCAGCCACAGCCAGCATCCAATCACCGCCTGCTCAGCCACAAGGACATCCCTCTTAGTCCTTTTTCGGACGGCGTCAAAAAGTTCCCGAAGCGGATGTGAAGGAATGAGGATTTTCTCTCCAACGAGCGGCCTCTTCACCCTCGTCGTCTTCACTTGTCATTTCTTTCTTTGTTTCTCTTCAGGGCTCGTCTATCTTCCGCTCCTGACAATCCTTGGTCGTCGCCCGCGCGCTCAGCACTGATAGGATATACTGATGGATCGTTTACTGCTATTGTCGCCCGCAGACTTCCAGCCAGCCATAGCCATCTGACGGGCGAGGTAAACGGTGGAGTGAGTCGGGTCTTGGGACTTATTTCGTCTTGGTCTTCGAGCATGGCGTCCGAATTCCAGAATACGTGGCAGTCAGTGGTTACAATATCTCCCCCCTCTATCCTGGTTTAGGCTGAATTGTGTGTCATCTAGGACTGCGCTCGAAGCCGAGAGGGAGCTCTTTAAGAGTCTCGCTGAGAAGGAGCCTACGTTTGCTGGGATCTCCCACTACCTTTCGATGTCAGTATTCACCACAGTGCTGTGGTTCGCTCGCCATGATTGATCTGACCCTCGTTCGACTCCTTACAGACTCCGCGCGGCTTGCCAGAATGCCATATTACAAGACTTCGAATCCGCCCGCTCCATCGATGTGGAAGGTCGCCTATGGGATGCGCATCTCAAAATAAACAGTCGGTTCCGTAAACTGCTCTCCCGCGTGAGTTCCATACATACGGTCCGGAAAGGTTGGCATTGCGTGCTCTATTCTAATCATCCGTCAATATACGATAGTATCGCGAGGAGAATGGGAAGAAGAAGAAACCGGTCGAGAAACGGAAACTTGAGAAACATTATCTGGAATTCATCAAATCCAGTCAGCGATTCTATCGAGGGTATATCCAGCAACTCTCGTCGCATTTCGGGGGCATTCCTGAACTGGAGAAAGTTGCGCGGAAATTTAACCATGAAAGTGAGCACGCATTGCCTTTCCATTATCATTTCTCGAGGAAGTCTTTGTTAAGATCATATCAGACCTGTCGGCGCAGTCCGCAGCCCAGACAGCGGAAGAAGGCCTTCGAACTCGTATACTCCAATCATGCCATGCAACCCTCATTCGCCTCGGCGATCTCTCACGCTACCGTGAGACCGAGCTTGTTACCAAAGATCGCAATTGGGGTCCTGCGATCGGATACTATGATCTGGCCATGGTGATTCACCCGGCTTCTGGCGCATCGCATAACCAGTTGGCTGTCATTGCGCTCGCCGATGGAAGCCACCTCAGGGCCACTTACCATCTCTACAGGGCACTGTCCGCCCACGATCCCCACCCATCTGCTAGGGGCAACTTGGAGATCGAGTTTAGAAAGGTCATGAGTGCGTGGGCAAAGAGAGAATTGATCCGTCCTGAGGATGCCGGTATTCCAGGCAGGGCATTGGCTCCTTGGTTTGTGTATCTTCACGCACAGTGCTACAAGGGTGTTGATTTTCCTGAACACGATGAGTTGGAAAGCGAGGTTCTCAGCCAGCTTGCTGTTGACCTCAAGGAGCGTTCTCTTGAGGGCACTCTCCAGAAATTCTGCTTGGTCAACATTGCTGCGGAGGAGTTTGCCAGGAAACGTTCTGATGGTAGGTTTCGACATTGCCATGTTAAAACAAGACATCTTACTGATTCTTAACCCAGAAGAATTCTCGTCCAATGCACGTCTCTTTTTTCAGCGGATTAATGTGAAAACTTTCTTCACCCTGCTCCAGATTCTTTTAGCTGAATTGGAACGGTTCGCGGTTGAAGACCAAGACGGAACGCCCAAACCTGAGAAAGTTACTGTTGTCGCGCGTCGCGTCCTACCCGCTCTTCGCAACTACAGCTCCTGGCTCCTTACTGTCAGTTCTCTGCTGGTGGCGTACAAGGAGGAGAAAGATACGCCAATGTCTGTCCAGATTGCCGAATTTTGGAAAATTTATGCCAACACTCTGACACTTCTTGCGTCGACATTTGAAGTGGTTAATCTTCCGGACATTGATTATCTCTTGGAGGAAGACGAAGAGACTCTTGGTTTCGCGCCGCTGGATCAGAAGGCTACGTCTCGTAGATACTTAGATGCCAATGGGAAACACAAGCTCCGAATGCACGATGAGGGCGTGGAGAGAAGCCATCCGAATATCGAAATGCTGTATCGAATCCGTGAGTTCGTTATTGACGGTCTTGATCTTGTCGTGGGAAATGTATGGCCCCTTTCCCTACCTCTGCTTTGTTGAGTCAAGATATGCTAACGTCGTCCAGAAAATCCCGATAGCACTTGTGGATGACAACGACAAAAAGAGCTTCATTTACAAGGAAGAAGGACTTCCGTCCCAATTCTTCGCCAGCCCATCTGGTCATCACCACACGCTTTCGTCCACGAGCATCGGACGAGACGATATCCAACGAGCAGTGCAGGATTCGAACAACATTGCCGATTCCAGAAGTGTCTATGGTGGCTCTCAATCAGCCTCAGCTTCCATGTCTGAGATGCACCGCATCGTCGAAGACGTGGAAAAACTAGTCGAGTCAGACACCTACGAGAACGCACCCAATGTGTCTGAGCAACCGGGCTTCCTCAGCAACAGCCAACTGCCGACTCCCTCTGGCAACCCATTCGAGTCTGATCGGGGCTCTTCTGCATTCCGGAAAGAGAACATAATTCCCCACAGCACGCCAATGGCGCCTCCCGGACTCGGCCCACCCATGGCCAATAATGCCGCTCTAGCGTCGTCGCAGTCGTTTACGCCCCTGCCCTCGATCTTGCCCAGCATTTGGAATACCGGTCTTTCTCCATCCGGAGAGCCATCGTCACTCGGAACCCCCAGACCGCCTCCGGGCTTGGAACAACAACCAAACTCGATGTATCAACCAAGCATGAATATGACCACCCCCGGTTTCCGTCCATCCCAAAGCTCGCCATCGTCAGTTGCTCGCGATCTCATGTTCTACCAACAACAGCAGCAGTTACTGCGCCAAAACCAATACCCGAACCACAACGGATCCGGTCCCCTGTCCTCCCCATGGACCCCATCGTCACCAAGCAGCGTGTCCATGCACAACCGCCCCTCGGGACTAGGCACAGGCTGGGACAGTCTTACCTCATCCCCCGCGCCAGCTCCGTTCGGGCCATCCGCGCCCGCATCCAGCAACCCGATGTCGAACTCCAGTGCAAGGGCGCTAGCAAACGCCTCCTGGCCCAATGACGCCTTCATCGCTAGCAACGGTCACTTCCCGCCTTTTTCGATGGGATACCCCGGTGGACATGGGTATAGTCCTGGCTTTGGTAATAGTCGCAGATCTGGAACGCAGCTTGGTGCTATTGGTGAGACGCCGCCTTGTGGACAGGGTGGTTGATTGCTTTTCTCTGTTCTTGCTTGCCTTTGAATAAAAGAAGTGAGTTATGGATTGTACTTTTGATGCCTATCAAAACAGGCACGGCATTGATGGAGCCCCATTGCTACATGCGTGCATGCAACTTTCTTGTCTCTATGGCTGGCCGCACATGTTTATCCCTTTCCATGGGAAAGAGTCAGAAGTTGATTGTAAGACACGTGAATGAACAGCAACGCGGGAACTCCATGCTTTCGTTGGTATTTCTGAGTGATAATGGGAATGAAGGAAAACTGGGCAGTTGGATCCTATGCTATCTACTGACTCTCACTGATCTGACTGATATTTGGCCGTAGCTACTGTTACGCCGCATGCCAATTTGCTTAGGGGAAGGATAGTATGGAAACCAAGGGGAAGGATTGAGCAGTTGTCATATGTATTTTCTCGATTTGGTGAGGAGCGAACGTTTATCTAGAAGTATGCTAGCTTGAGCATGGACTATGTGGTTTATTGTCTTCATTGCCATATGACATTAACCAATTTTATTCATAAATCGTTGTTGAGAACGTCACATCTATATCATGATAACCGTTACATGAAAATTGCGTATGTTGAGAAACATGGTCTAGGACGTTAAAGTCAAGACAAAATAGGGTATAGGTTGAAAACAATCAGAGAAGAAAAAGAATAATAGCTGCAGTAGGCTATAAGCCCCGTGGCCGATTGACGAGGCTAATGTTGAAGGCTTTTATTTTTGCGGTGGGATTATTGAATTATTTATTGCTTGGAGTAGGTCAGCTTGGTGGCAGGGAACCTGGACGTGAAAAAGTCAAGGTTAGCTCTTAATTCAATTCGTCATTCGTCAGAAAGAGATGGTGGCTTACGAAGGTCCCAACTCCTGGATGCTGAGGCTGGCGAGCCATTGACCCATGTCAACGCTCTCCTCGAGAGACTTGCCCTCGACAATACCAGCGGCGAAACCACCGGCGAAGGCGTCACTGCAAGATATGTTAGTTTAATGAAGCCCCTTGTCTGTAGATCGGATACATACCCAGCACCGTTGGTGTCGGTAATGGCGTCCTTGGAGATCTCGCGGACAGCGAACTCCTTGACCTCGATCTGACCGTCGGGCTTGGCCGAGGCGGCCACAGTGGGCATGGTACCCTGGGTGACAATAGCGATACGAGGGCGGCTAGTGTTCTTCTTAGGGAGCTGAGCAAGCTTCTTGGTGATCTCGACAATGTCGTCGGTACCCCAGCCGTGGCTCTCGGAGTAGGCACGAGCCTCAGTCTCGTTGCAGAAGGTGTAGTCGGTGTAGGGCAGGACGGTGTCGAGCTGGTCCTTGAAGAATTGAGGGATGAAAGGAGCGGAGAGGGAGAGCATGAAGATCTGTCACAGCATTAGATTGACCATGTCCAAAGTCAGTTATAAGTGCACACATACCTTGTTCTTAGAAGCAGCTTCCTCAGCAAGAGCCAAGATAGCAGGAACGGAGACAGTCAAGTGGTATCCACCAATGTAGTAGACCTGAGCCTTCTCGACCAGAGACCAGATTTGAGGCTGCTTCAAGTGCTCAGGCTTGTACTCGTTAGCGGCAGCAAGGTGAGTGCACATGCTGCGGTTGTGGCCGGTGATGATGACACCGCACTTGCCGGTAGGCTGGACATCGTCGACACGGTATTCGGTGTGGACACCAGCCTTGGTGCAAGCGTCCTTGAGGAGATCGGCGTACTTGTCCTTTCCAACGCAGCCAATGTAGACGACCGAGTTGTCGGGGAGAATGTACTGGACAATGTCAGAAACCGGTATTTCCTTTTCCGGCCCTTGTAATTAGGGCTTACCTGAGCACCACGGGCGGTGTTCTGGGCAGCACCACCAGCAATGAGCTTAGCGTCAAGCTTCATCAGCTCATCGTAGAGACCCATGTGCTTGTCCTCGGCGAGGATGGCGTCGTTGTCTTTCAGTCCATACTTCTGCAGCAGATCGGCGTCACTGGATTGTCATTAGTCGATGTTCGATATGGAGTCAGCGACTTGAGCATACCCGACAGCCTGAATGTCTGTAAAAGTTCAATGTTAGCATCCTGTTATTTGCTATTCATGGGCGTTAACATACCAAGGAGAGGGTTCTCCAAGCAGAGCAAAGGGTATCCGGCCATTTTGATTGATCAATGGATAAGAACAAGAAATAATTGAATAAGACAGGAGTTAGGAGTGCGTGAAGGAGAAGAAAGGGAGAAAGTGAAAGAGAAGTGAGAATCAGGAATAGGACGGAAAGGTGGGGAGGCTCTTTGGCTGGAGGGGTATGTATGTATTGTCACGACATTACAGACCATGTAATTCTGGCTTCTCCGCTTTGCGTCAGGAGAATAGATCCATATACAGCTACCACCACCATCATCAACAAAGCCAACATCAGCTATTACCACCCGCCAATTGTCTCACCATCATGGCCGAACCAGCATCCGAAATTGCAGGGACCGTTCAAGCGGCCTCTGTAAACCCCGATCCCTCCCCGGCCCACGACATCAACCCAACCACCTCCGCCTCGGAGAAGCAGCACGTTCCTGAATCCGCAATCATGGACGATACAGACAGCATTCCTTCCGATGTGGTTGATCCCAGTCGAATGGTGAGAACCATGGTCCGGCAGAAGCATCTCCCTCCGTTGCCGGATTTGCGGTTCGAGCAGAGCTACTTGGCTAGTCTGAAGGATGCGGATACTTGGGGACGGGTTGCTTGGATTACGATTAGGGATCAGGTTGGTTTGCGCTTCTTGAAGGGGAATAGAGAAAGATTGGCCAATAATGACCTGTATAGGTCATCCTCCCGCTAGTCCAGGGCACTCTTTGGACCCTCGCCCTCTCCGGATGGCGATACTGGAACCGCAACGCCTCGCTGAGCGGCAGAACACTAGGAAGCAGGGTACGCCGGTGGTGGTACGAGGTCAACAACTGGAAGCTTCCTCCGTTGAAGTTTACAAAGGACTCCCGATTCGCGGGGCAAGTTGAAGATGTAAGTGCGCCCCAGTATGATTCTGTCTACGCCTCCGATTGTATGGTGTCTAATGTCGAATTCATTGTTGGTTGTAGTGTGAATTGGAAAGGCTGACACTCTCCGAGTTCTTACAGTTCTACAAGACGCAATTCGCAAACGCTGGTTCTGACTGAAGGTCTTTGTTAATACTCCCACTCGGGCTGATGGGTTTGCATAATCGGAGTTAATAGGTTTATGGCGTTGGAATTTAACACTCGTTTCATTTGCATCAACTGCAAAAGTTGTTGTTGGTATATATCAGATCCCGCATAGGTCATTCTCATGGGCGGTTATGTATAGAATTGATGCCCGCGTTGTACGTGCTTGATGTGGATTTGACTACAGAGTGGGAAGTGAGAAAAGTGTTGGCTGAACACCTTCAAACGAATTGTTACAATAGCCTCAAGATGTTCTCGAATTGACATGTTCCCGTTTTCTAATGTTACAAACGCCAGTGGAAAACTCCTTGTTTTACCCCATACATATCCAGCGAAAAGACAGCAAGTGGTCTCTAATCAAAAACAAAGAACACAATACACTATTAGTACGTAGATTTCCCTTCAGTAGCATAAGTCTTCGAAATAGTCCAAGGTGCTACCCGCTAGCCTGTCTCGGTGCCAACAGCGGCAGGTTGGCCAACGGATGTGACATGAGGACCTTGGTTGAAGCCGTTAGGTTGTTCCTTATGAGATTCAAGCGACTGTCCCGCCGCCGCTGGTGCTTCATCCAGTTGCATCTGAAAATCAGCATCCTGTGCCGTATCCGTAGGTCCGTTTCCATTCACACCGGATTCCTGTTGAGTAGAAATAGGAGGCTGTTGTTCACTGGAGTGGTTTGCTGCTTCTTGAGTTGTATCTGCGTCAGGACTGTTCGAGGCTCTGCCCTTCCCATACCGGAGCTGCACCACGAGACTTGGGGTTTCGCCGTTAGTCACCGATTCGTCTCCGCTCGCTTCCTCCTCATCATCGCCTTCAAAGTCATTATCTTCTTCTTCTTCGTCACCACCCTGCCACTCGTTTTCGCTGGACTGTCCTCCTTCCGAGCCTATATCTATGTCGTAGCCAGCATATCCGTTTGTGCGAGTAGTCCGGGTTCTTTGAGGTCTGCCAGTGTCTTCCTCATCTGCTGCATCGTCACGTTGATTAGCGAGCAGGGCTTCACCATACAGACCCCCAGCACGGGTCCGAACTTGCCTCCCGCTTGCTGTAAACCGAGGACCAGCGGCTTCTGCAGGGGTGGCGGTACCGGAGGCGTTTCGAGTGGATTTTCGAGTTGTGGGTTGATCATCAGAAAAGATTTCCTCATCATCAGAATATGTGTATTTGAGCTTCTTTCCGCGAGTACGACCCTCGTAGAGAGAAAAACCTGGTTCCGGTCGAGAAAAGGCAGCTTTGCGCGCAATTCTGTAGTCGCGTCGTTTACGTTTCTAGTGCCATGTCAGTACAGCCCACCATATACCACAAGCGAAGAAGTGCATGCAAGCTTACCTCTTCAGAGCCCTCGAACCGAGGGACGGAATTTTTGATTCTCTCGCTGAGCTTTTTCGAATGGGTACTCTTGTCCTCTCCAAGTTTGTCGGCGAAGCTCTGCAGCTCGGGAATGGTTCCTGCAACACTCCACCAAGTGACGTTCTTCAGCGCAGGGTTACCCTCCCGGTATAACCTAAAGTGTGTATCGTCCATTCCTTCGATAAGCCAGTATCGGCGCTTAAGGCCATCGCGGCCCCAGGGTTGCACGGAGAGAGGCTGATTCAGATCATCATCGTGGCGCGCTTGCTTGTAGGATTCTTTGATCTTCGCTTGGACGGCTTCGGAGGAGGAAAGGGCCCAGAGGATCAACGATTTGATCAGTAGCAACTTTGAACAGAAATGGTCAGAATAGTTTTGTGATTGCCCGATAGTCGTTTGACCTACCCGTTCATTTGGTTCCATAGACGCAAAGTTGCGTCCCCCATGAAGGGGGTTCTTACCTTGCCAAGCCTTGGGCCATTGAGACGCATGTATTTGAACTGCTTCTTCCAGAGGGCGCTGGTAGTGATTTCGCCTGCACAAGTAGAAATGATTAGTCCGTACCCAATATACTTAACTTGATTTCGTTTCTCAATAAATCAAGAATATCGTCGGTTCTCGTTCGTAGAGTGGGTTGGGCACAGGGTGGCGGCCATACTCAACATCCTTCTTTCTGTTCAATACCAAGCCCAACAATGCACATAGCAATCTCTCAATATAATCTCCCGGCGGTGTTTCCACAGCTCCTCGCTCAATATCTTGTGGACCGTAGTGAGGCGTCGACCGGGGAAACACTTCGTGGAAACGCGCGCGAAACATCACTATGAACTACACGATTGCGACAAGTCAGCAAGCGTGTCAAATCAAACAAACAACGCGTCATCTAGGCGTTCTAATAAACCAATTTCTCCATTCACAACTTACAGCAATATCTGAATTGTCTTCGAGCACATATTCGTGCGGTGGTGACGGTTCCCGTTTCGGCGGCGGAGTTTCGGATTCCTTCTTGAAGTACTTGGTGATGCCAACAGGCTCATCAACGGCCATGGGGGCATTTTCATCGTCAGTAGGAGGCGCTGACGATAGCGACGACAGGTCTGAGTCTGAAAGCGACGACATGCTCGACTTGGGGGGGTTGGTGTTGCGCGAGCGGTGGTCTGGATCCGGGGAAAGAAAGATGGTAAGCAGGGAGAAAGTTAAGTGGGCGCGCCGCATCGAAGTTCAACTCGGTTGATGCGCGGCTTTTACGCGCCTGGTCCGTCTGGCATCATCGATAAGCTCCGAATTACGACAAACTACGCAGAAGTACTCTGATAAAAATTGTACAGATCAATTTTGGTCGGCAGCTGGCATGATATTGTAAAACAACAGTCGGATAAAGGCAGAAGAAGTCGAAATGAGTGTATATGGGAACGGATTGGTCTAAACAGCCGCAGTCTTCTGAAGACTGATATGTCAAACGAGGAGCAAGTCTAGGCATCCTAGGAGACCATGCTAGCATTGGCGTGGCTCTCATGCCCTGTCCATGCGCTTTCTCGAATCCAGGCGGATAACTGGAGGCACCGTCTCAATTATTTGCGCTTTTGTTTCCAAAACAATCGCAATCGCGTATTCTCCGTCGAGTCTCTCTCCGTATAGACATCATGCCTGGGTGATACTATTGATATCGACACCGTATGCTCAAGGTAGCTTGACGAAGACGCAGCTGTATATATCTTATTCTGATCGGACTGTTCTAACAGGATTCTTTTCACGCGATCGAGCTTTGCGCCAGTCTGATATTCAGTCAAATATCTGCAGGAGAGACCAGAACTTGAGGACTAGAGTTGATATAGCTTGCCTGACAGAATCCATCGATATGATGGCGATTTCCATCACTTAAGCTACTTTTATCGATGCGACATCATAGGCTTGCATATGAGTTGGATCATGGCCAAATAACAAGTCTCAGGTCTCCAGCGCCCGCGTTGCGTTAAGTTAACTAGACTTCCGGCTTAGTCAGCTGAGGCTAGTTAGGGTCGGCAGAATCCTCATGCCAACTTAAGAATCATAGAGAATACCACTGGGAATATACATATTATAATAGAGAAAAGTCTGTTGATAATAGTCAATTAGGTCTTGTATTGATTTCTAGTACTCAGCCATACTAAAGTACAAAGTAAACGTGGAATAACGCTCATTTGGTCTACCGTAAAGGGCAACCCAGAAGGGCACTAGTGCCAACTCGGTTAGATTAGCGATTCCGCCCTAAAGCCCACACAGTCCGCTCTTCGACGAATTCTCTCCTAACAATCAACCCGACAAGCCCATTTTCCGATTTTTGAGGTACGAGCATTCAAGAACACTCCCACCACCCGGTCATCAGGCGGACTTCTTCGTGATACTAACGTTAGGTCCTCAGATAAAAAGTCGCCATGGGTCGTGTGATCCGCAATCAGAGAAAGGGACGTGGATCCATTTTCAGTGAGTGCGACCGCAGAAAAAAAAAAACCTGAACGAAGCCAAAGACATCGTTTTTCGAAATCGAAAAGACGACAGGCAGGAAACAACAATGGAGATACAGAATTGCTGACGAGACTCGTTTTTCTCTGCGTTCAGCGGCCCACACCCGTCTCAACAAGGCTCCCGCCCAGTTCCGTACGCTCGACTACGCTGAGCGTCATGGATACACTCGTGGTGTCGTGAAGGAGATCGTCCACGATGCCGGCCGTGGTGCTCCCCTCGCCAAGGTCCAGTTCCGTCACCCCTACAAGTTCAAGCAGGTCACCGAGACCTTCATTGCCAACGAGGGCATGTACACTGGCCAGTTCATCTACGCCGGAAAGAACGCCACTCTGACCGTCGGCAACGTCCTCCCTCTCGCCTCCGTCCCCGAAGGTACCGTCATCACCAACGTCGAGGAGAAGTCTGGTGACCGTGGTGCTCTTGGTCGTACCTCCGGCAACTACGTTACCGTCATCGGCCAGAACCCTGAGGACGGCAAGACCCGTGTCAAGCTGCCCTCTGGTGCCAAGAAGGTTGTCAAGAACACCTCGCGTGGTATGGTTGGTATCGTTGCCGGTGGTGGCCGTACCGACAAGCCTTTGCTCAAGGCTTCTCGCGCCAAGCACAAGTTTGCTGTCAAGCGCAACTCGTGGCCCAAGACTCGTGGTGTTGCCATGAACCCCGTGGATCACGTATGTTTTCTCTATCTCTACAATTGCAAAAACAGAATTTCTGACATATTTTTCTACAGCCTCACGGTGGTGGTAACCACCAGCACATCGGTAAAGCCTCTACCATGTCCCGGTACGCTGCCCGTGGTCAAAAGGCCGGTCTTATTGCTGCCCGGAGAACCGGTTTGCTCCGTGGTACCCAGAAGACCAAGGAGTAAGGGTTTTAATGGGTGGAGTTTTGTTTGTGACGGGTTGAAAATGTTCTTCTTTTGCTATGAGACAAATGTACTTAGGCGACTGCGGATACACGTCCTTAGCGAATTAAGGTTGTGGCCACCAACTTTTTTATATTAACGACCAAAAAACGGAAAGGGGAAAAAAAAAGTCAGAAAATTTTCTCTGTGTATTATGTGGGTGTATTATAGCAAAAGAATCTGCATTATGGCGTTCAAAATGGGAAATCTTATCACCCGTCGCCTGGCCTCCCCGAGTAAGTGAGAAGGTACTGATTAACCCATCCAAATTGAAACTAGATCTGCGCAGAACGAGGAAGTCAACCATGCTCTGGTTTTCTGTCTTGTTTTTCGTCGCGGTTGGATGCGGTGGCAGAATTATATTATGTCATACGTCCATACGGAGGCACTTCTCATCTCTGTATTCCCAATCTGAAGCCCGATTCTACCACCACTGCCGTGTGAAGTCCTTCCTCTCTTCTAAGGTGTTATGCTGTCGACTTGGAAGAGATTCAAAGCTACCACCCACCACTAAGTCATTGCCACCGCCGGAGTCGACAGCATGGTAAGTGGTATATCGCAAAATCTGGTCGTGTTTGGCGGCCACAGAACAGACATCCCACTGGCAACCGATTTTGTTACCATAGCGAAGAAGCTTATAGCAAATGGCTTAAATCCTACATGTATATCGGGGAAAGATTTAAGAGATGTCATGGAATTAGTCAACTTCCCACTGGTCTTCGGTAGGGAAGACATCGGTTGCACACAGGTCTATGACAAGGTCGAAGCCACCACACCGTTCTACCCGATGGTCAGTCCAGAAGGCCTGAAACATGACGTTTTGATTTGGATCGCCAGTGTGGCTAGGAGCTTAGTTCCCAACTCGAGAATCGTCCTTATTTTCGTCGGCCATAGACTTCAAGGCGGAAGATTTGAGACTGACTACACGTGGGCGGAATGAACTATTAACTCCAACAGAGTTGTCTCGTCACTTTCCCACCTGCCGCAAAATTTCCGCGTGACATTAATTAATGAGGCCTGTCACTCGGGGTCGTGGTCCGCTATTGGTCCTGGCATCGGACTTGGGCGAGACGTGTTAGTGGAAACGGCATCTCAGGATGACGAACTGTCATAGAATTGGCTCTCCAATTCCGGGAAGCGTCGTTGCTCCCTTTTCGCGATGGCGTAGCTCCGAGAGTTGACGACACACCCAGAAGGGAAAATCACAGAGCATATTGCACGCATCGAGGAAGAGATGGAATCCGTCCCTGAGGGGCAGGAGACAAGCCGGCCAGCAATCACCATGGGTGCAAGAACTTTGCTCTCATACAATATTTCCCATTTTGTACTCCCTCCCAATATTGCGAGGGCGATCATCAATGCCGCCACGGAGCGAAATCCTCAGGAAGATGTTCTACGATACCAGGCACGTCCGCGCGAAACTTGGGGAGTATTGGGGCCTCGCGGACAAATTGTGCAAGGGCCAGCAAACAATGCAGCCAATAAAGCCGATCTCTCCGATACTACTGGATCCGACGCTGATGCCAAGGACTTCGATATGGACTTATTTCTTCTCAAGAAATATCTGGATGGCTTAGGGCCCTTATCTCAAGAACATAACAGATCGGCCCTTGCGAATATGTGCCAATATGTGCTAGATGGCGAGGGGGCAAAACACAATTTCAAAAAGCGCACAGTCAAGACGATTGTTTGGCAAGGATTGCAGCTTTACCATGTGAAAGAGCTCATCACTCATTTGGTGGCCGGTGATCACATCGCCTACAATGTCAACCAGGAGGAGGCAAGAAAATCGCTTGTTGGTTACATACAAGATGTTGTCGTCCCGATTGTCCGTCGATTTCACCAGGTCCCGGAGATCGAATATCTTCAAAGTCCCACCTGGGAGGACGTTTACCTTGATGTGTTCTTCGAAGACGCGTTCATGCACCTAGGCCGTGTGATTGCTTGTAACCAACTCTTACGACCTTCGCATTTTGATCTCGACTCGATTGAAACTGTCATCGTTGATTTTCTCCGTGGGGAGAATACTGATGAAGAAGCGGTTACTTTAACCTGGCATAGACTGTCCAACTGAATCGTCGTAGTCTTTATACCAATCGTCCAGCTTGAATGGATGCATTGACAGGTCTGATCCTTCGGCTATCTGTATCTGTTGCATCAATATGTGATAATAGAGAATATGCTCTCGCCATAGGACGAGCAATCAATTACCGCGAATCATGCAAGAACTTACTTATCAAGAAGGGAGCTAATGGTGAAGGCATGGGACGCGCCATTACAATTGTGATTGGTGGTGCTCAGGAGTCTCTTGACGCCCTGCCACATTCTATACGGCTCGTCTTAAAGCGGCGGAAAAGTTTTATCAAGCTAGCGATCCGCACCGGTGCTGACTACGTGTGTGTTTGTTCGTTTGCTTCTGTATATATATAATTTTTTTTTTTTTTTTTTTTTTTTTTTTTTT
>NW_019170456.1:766436-882314 GCF_001890805.1 Aspergillus glaucus CBS 516.65
TTTTTTTTTTTTTTTTTTTTTTTTTTTTTTTTACTCCTTTGTTAATGATAATCACAATGACTTCATGCTCACTGGATACTTGCCTTGTATGGAACAGCGCACTGTTGAAGATCTACAGGGTGCACATCTGATGGCGTACTCTTTTTTTTCTTGTTTTTCTAAGGATGTAACATTGCATGCTACCCAATAAAAAATAAAATAAAATAAACCAGGGTATTTGTAACTATGCATTGTTACTCTTTGTCTAAAGCGTAGAGTAGCAGTGCAATAGTATGTAGTATGTAGTATGTACTAGTACAGAGTACAGAGTACTCCGTATGCAGACTGACATTCCCAGAATAGCAACACCCGTGGCAAACCTACTCTGAGTAGTGTCCTCCACCGCTGCCCCACCAACGCGTGTCACCGGACAATCAGACTCGGTTCTGGGCCCATCAGAAGCAACAAGTTTCAGGTCTTCCTGAAGCACCAGTTTGAGATGCCGAAAGGGGCAGGCACTGCCTCTCCTCCTTAGCTAAACTCTGGTGGCGTGTCCTTCCATTAAATCCCGTTTCCTCCTCTCTTTCTTCTCCCGTGGGGTATTGGTCTTTCGTTTCGCATCTATTTACACTCTCTTGTTCTCTACACACGCTCTTTGGCAACATCTCACGCGACAGTCTTTAATTTTCTATCATACACTACCACACTACCCTCTACGACGATTCATCCATACAACCACAACTACCGCAATGAACCGAAAGTTCGATCGCTTCAGGCAATGGGCGGGGGAGAGAATGGGCAATGAAGTCAGGACCAATTTGACGGATGACTTCAAGGCGATGGAGACAGAGATGAACGTCAGGCACGAAGGTGAGTAGCCATGCAATTGGTAGCTTTTGATAATGGCTAACGAGTCCCAAGGTCTCGATCGCATCCACAAAGCCTTGGCTTCCTACCTCAAGTCCATTTCCAAGCGCAGCGAAGGCGATGACAAGGAGAAGACACTGCCAATTGCTCATCTGGGAACTAACATGGTCACCCATGGGGAGGATTTTGATGCGTATTCTGAGTATGGTCGCTGTCTTACGAGTGAGTATCCGTTGGTCCTTTACGCTAGTCAAAGAGGCATGGCTAATGTTCTTGTGATTAGTGTTCGGACGCACCGAAGAACGGGTCGCACGTGTGCAGGAAGGCTACATCGCGCAGGCGAACGCTACTTGGCTGGAGTCTCTCGACAGATCCATGACTCAAATGAAAGACTACCAGGTATTACTCATTGTCTGTTTGCTCAATGGACCACAATCTAACCGGATGATAGAATGCTCGCAAGAAGCTCGATAGCCGCCGACTGGCCTACGATACCTCCCTCTCCAAGATGCAGAAGGCGAAGAAAGAGGACTTCCGCGTGGAAGAAGAACTGCGGACACAGAAAGTCAAGTACGAAGAGGCGAACGATGATGTACTCCGGCGGATGCAGGATGTCAAAGAGACCGAAGGTGAAGGTGTTGTCGACATGGCAGCCTTCTTGGACGCTCAGTTGAAGTACCATGAGCAATGCACAGAGGCGCTTCTCCAGCTGAAGAATGACTGGCCCGGCGGGTGAGTAGAAGGGGATACTGGATTTTCAGGATAATCGCTAACTTTCATACTACAGTAGTCAGGGTTCTCCGCGTACTCCTAACAACGGCCGTCGCATTGGGCGCACCCGCTCCAACACGGCGCATTCTTATCACGAGCGCTTCGAGCCTCTTCACGAGGAGAACACAAACATGCTGCAACCCACTCCCATCGTCCGTTCGAGCAAACCTGTACTTCCAGAATCGCCGGTGCGCGACCCCTATGCGGCCGACATTGACACCCAGCGACCAGCCATCAGCCGAACGTCGACTTTTGAGGGACCTACGCAGTTACGGCAGGAACCTGTCTACAGCAACTCATATTCATCTCGAACAACAAGCGAGAACTTGGGTGCTCGTATCTCTCAACTCCGACCCGTCAGCCGAGTCGCTTCTGATCCGTACACTGATCATTCTGAGAACTATTCCACCGGCACCAGCCCTGATGGATATTACGGCGAACGATCCTCTCCAACGCCCTCGTATGGCAATGGATTCTACCAGGGAGGCAGTTCTATGAACGGCTCCGGAACGTTCAAGAAGGCACCACCACCTCCGCCGCCATCGCGTGCAAAGAAGCCTCCACCGCCACCGCCTCCGATGAAGCGACCTATTTTCGCAGGTGGTGCGTACTGAGTTTTAGTTCACCCTGTATAATCGCATTCACAGCGTATATTGTATGTTTAGGAGTTTCGGCTGGGTTATTCGAAAGTGAGCGAGGAGTATGGGCAATTGTATTTTAATTAATCGTATTAGTCTCTGGAAAGACGTACATTTGTCTATGTGTGATAATTAGTAGTAGTATCTCGAAGCCGAGTAGCTACTGTAGCACTGTAGAATGTCCGCCAAGATTGCTGAGTCATTGTATCACGTGCGGTCGAAACTTCTGCCGGTGTCCCGTTCCCAGCGTCCCCGACCACCACGACGACACCAGCAGCAGAAGCAACAGTTACAGGTCGCGAACAGTCCCCTCCTCCATCTCCATCCATCCATCCATCCATCCATCCATCGTCTTTTCTGCCATTTCCATACCCCCCCCTCCCCCGTATTTTTTTTTTTTCTTCGTGTATTTTGTTCTGATTCTGTCTTGTCTCGAAGATGAAGTGGAAGAAAACGAAAAGTTCCAACTCGTTCTCGTGTTTTTTTTTTTTTTTTTCTTTCCTCCCTTTTTTTTTTTTTTTTTTTTCTCTCTCTCTTTCCACGCGCCTTGTGCTTCCGGCGAATTCCCACTGGGCTTACTCCCCAGTCGCCATCGCGCTTTCCCTCCCCTCTCAATTCCCTCTCTCTCTTTTCTCTTTACCCGCGGTCTCTCAACCCATCCCCGACCGGGTGCATTTCGCAACCATCACGGATTCCACATATCGCCAAGGAATCTGATATACGTTGTTATCCACACAAAGGAACCTTTTCACCCCGTCCCCGTCAATAGTTTGACGCGCCTTTTTCCTCACATTAGGCGCGACCTTGACTTTGTTGCTTTTCGCGACCTTTTTTAATTTTTTTTTTTTTTTTGGGGCCCTTCACGTGTTTTTCTTCTTGACAGCAGTTGCTCCATCGCATTCACGTATAGCCTTGTCTGCCATCCCAACGTGTCTACGTCGCTTATGAACACCGTAACAACGCGCTAAATAACCAAAACATGGCGTCTCTTCAGTCAACGCCAAATATGGCGACTGGGAATATGGGTTTGCCGCCAAATTTAACACAGGCAACTGTCCAAGAAACCATCAAGGTAACGTGTTTTTTTGCCGCCCCTTGTCTGGCCATGTCGTCTGGACTTTTCCCACTCCGTCCCCCGTCACATTCTGTCGTTAGTCATCGCAATGGACTCTGTCTAACATCTACTTTAGAAGTTCAAGCAGATGCAAGAACAAGGCGTGCGCCCTGACGATCCTGAATACCTGAAGGCTCATAACTTCCTCTCTGCCGTTCAACGACAACAGGTATTCCACAGACAACGGTACGCGCAACAACAGCAACAGCTCCAAGTGCAACAACGTCAGCAGCAGCTGAATGGTGCGACTCCCGATGCAGTTGCGAATGGCCACGGTAAGGAGGCCTCCACAAGCCGCGTTATTTGTCGCATAACAAAGATGATACTTGGACTTGGCAACTGACTGATGGTGGTAACGTAGGTCGAAATGGCTCCGTTTCCTCTACCGGTGCATCTCAGGATGCTTCAACACCAACAGGCGCACAGTCGCAGCCTTCTGGGCAGGCCTCATCTGCCCAGAATACGCCTGTCACCAGCGGCAGCTTCTCCGCGGAACAGTTAGCAACCCTCAGAAACCAGATCTTGGCGTTCAAGATGCTGTCAAAGAACCTCGCGATCCCTCCCCGTGTTCAACAGCAATTATTCGCGTCGAAGAAACCGCAAACACCTGCACCCGCCGATAATGTCTCGGCCGCCGAGTCCGTTCTTGACGGTGTAGCGCAAGGCAAAACAAGTCAACCCGCTGAAAGTGTGGAACCTGCACCACCGGCAAGGGAGTACTACGACAGCTTCCAATCGCCATACGATTCGCTAGTGAAGTCTATCACCTATGGAGACCATGCTTCTCGCGCAAACCGTGCGCGCGTTCCGGCTTTGTTGCCTGCCGGTCTGGATCTAGAGCAAGTGCGCGAGGACAGGGAAACGGTGCTGTACAACAAGATCAATGCGCGGAAAGCAGAACTGGCAGAACTTCCTGCCAATCTCGGTGTCTGGGATACGAGTCGTAGCGACGCGCCGACAGGTGACGATTCGCTGAAGCTGAAGGCATTGATTGAGTACAAGATGCTCAACCTATTGCCCAAGCAAAGGCTCTTCCGCAAACAAATCCAAAACGAAATGTTCCATTACGACAACTTGGGCATGACCGCCAATCGCTCCAGCCACCGCCGTATGAAGAAACAGTCTCTGCGCGAAGCTAGGATCACCGAGAAATTGGAGAAGCAGCAGCGCGATGCTCGTGAAACCAGAGAGAAGAAGAAGCAGTACGACCACCTGCAGGCTATCCTCAACCATGGCATCGAACTTCAAAATGCTGCTCAACAGCAACGCAATCGCATGCACAAATTGGGTCGCATGATGCTGCAACACCACCAACACATGGAGCGCGAGGAGCAGAAGCGTGTGGAGCGGACTGCCAAGCAGCGTCTGCAGGCTTTGAAGGCTAACGATGAAGAGACTTACTTGAAACTCTTGGGACAGGCCAAGGATTCGCGTATCTCGCATCTGCTCAGGCAGACGGACAACTTCCTTAAGCAGCTCGCCGACTCGGTCCGTGAACAACAGCGTAGCCAAGCCGAACGGTATGGCGAGGATGAGCAGCAATTTTACGAAGAGGAAGAGGAAGAGATTATTACCGGCGAGGATGACGACGAAGGTGGCGACAAGAAGAAGATTGACTACTACGCTGTGGCACACCGTATCCGCGAAGAGGTCAATGATCAGCCTAAGATTCTCATCGGTGGCACCCTGAAGGAGTACCAGATGCGTGGTTTGCAGTGGATGATTTCGCTTTACAACAACAACCTGAACGGTATCTTGGCCGACGAAATGGGTCTCGGAAAGACCATTCAAACCATTAGTTTGATCACCTATGTCATTGAGAAGAAGCGTAACAACGGTCCCTTCTTGGTCATTGTCCCGCTCAGTACTCTGACAAATTGGAATATGGAATTCGAAAAGTGGGCACCTACTGTTTCTAGGGTCGTGTATAAGGGACCTCCGAATGCACGAAAACAGCAACAGCAGCAGATTCGCTATGGCAACTTCCAAGTTCTGCTGACCACCTACGAGTACATTATCAAGGACCGGCCAGTCCTGAGCAAGATCAAGTGGACTCACATGATTGTCGACGAAGGTCACCGTATGAAGAACACACAGTCGAAATTGAGCAGTACTCTTTCGACATACTACAGCTGTCGATACCGTCTAATTTTGACCGGTACTCCATTGCAGAACAATCTCCCCGAACTTTGGGCTCTGCTGAACTTCGTCTTGCCCAACATTTTCAAGTCGGTCAAGTCGTTTGATGAGTGGTTCAACACACCGTTTGCCAACACCGGAAGTCAAGATCGCATGGAGTTGAGTGAAGAAGAGCAGCTGCTTGTTATCCGTCGTCTCCACAAGGTTCTGCGGCCGTTCCTGCTCAGACGTCTCAAGAAGGATGTCGAGAAGGACTTGCCTGAGAAGCAGGAGCGTGTCATCAAGTGTCGTTTCTCTGCCTTGCAAGCTAAGCTGTACAGACAACTTGTTACTCACAACAAGATGGTCGTTAGTGATGGAAAGGGTGGAAAGACTGGCATGCGTGGTCTCAGCAACATGCTGATGCAGTTGCGGAAGCTCTGCAACCACCCTTTCGTTTTCGAGCCTGTGGAGGATCAAATGAATCCCGCGAGAACCTCCAACGACCTTCTTTGGCGAACCGCAGGTAAATTCGAACTTCTGGACAGGATCCTTCCAAAATTCCGGGCAACTGGCCATCGTGTCTTGATGTTCTTCCAGATGACACAGATCATGAACATTATGGAGGATTTCCTGCGGCTTCGGGGGTTGAAGTACCTTCGTCTCGATGGTGCCACCAAGTCGGACGACCGTTCAGACCTCTTGAAGCTGTTCAATGACCCCAATTCGGAGTACTTCTGCTTCCTGCTTTCGACGCGTGCTGGTGGTCTGGGTCTCAACCTTCAGGCCGCTGATACGGTTGTCATTTTCGATTCGGACTGGAACCCTCACCAGGATTTGCAGGCTCAGGATCGTGCGCATCGTATCGGTCAAAAGAACGAGGTCCGTATCCTGCGGTTGATCAGCTCCAACTCTGTTGAAGAAAAGATCCTGGAACGTGCGCAGTTCAAGCTCGACATGGACGGCAAGGTCATCCAGGCCGGTAAATTCGATAATAAGTCCACCAACGAGGAACGTGATGCTCTCCTGCGGACCCTGCTGGAGACTGCCGAAGCTGCGGATCAAATCGGCGACCACGATGAAATGGATGACGATGACTTGAACGACATCATGGCCCGTTCCGCTGATGAGCTGGTCACTTTCCATGCTATTGACAAAGACCGGGCGGATAACGACGTCTATGGTCCCGGTAAGATACCTCGTTTGATGGCCGAGGATGAACTGCCCGAACTCTACATGGCCGAAGACAACCCCGTCACGGAAGAGGTTGAAGCTGAAGTGGCTGGTCGTGGCGCTCGTGAGCGCAAGTCTACCCGGTACGACGATGGTCTTACCGAAGAGCAATGGCTCATGGCTGTGGATGCCGATGACGACAGCATTGAAGATGCCATTGCTCGTAAGGAGGCAAGAGTTGAGCGTCGCCGGTCGAACAAGGATAAGCGGACGCGTAAGGGACAGCCCGTCGAGTCATCCCCAGAGCCATCTCGGGATGGCTCCGAAACCCCTCAACCGAAGAAGCGTGGCCGCAGAGGACCAGCGCCCAAGCGCAAGGCGGAAGAACAAATAGAGGAAACACCACAACCTAAGCGCAAGAGGGGTCGGCAGGCGAAGCCTGTGGAGACGTTGAGCAGCACGGATCGAGCCGCGTTGCAGGATATCACCAACAACGTCTACCAGTCTCTGATGGAGATGGAGCAGGAGTTACCGGCCGAAGAGTCTGACAGCGAAGATGGTCCTGTTACTCGCGCTGTTATCGATCCATTCATGAAGCCACCTCCGAAGTCGCAATATCCTGACTACTACATGATCATCCAGAACCCGATTGCTATGGAGATGATTCGAAAGAAGATCAACCGCGAGGAGTACCAGAGCGCCAAGGCTTTCTATGACGACATCCAGTTGATGTGCCAGAATGCTCGGACCTACAACGAGGACGGCAGTCTCTTGTTCCAAGATGCAAATGACATTGAGGTAGGTTCCCTTTCTTCCCCCCGTGGATATGAATGGTACTGACAAGGCAACAGACCAAATGTGCTTCTGAACTGAAGAAGCAGACCGAGAATTACCCTCAATTCGCCAACTTTGACGGCCCGGGAGCCATTGAGGGCGCCGGCAATCTTCCAGATGGGCCATTCGCCGCTGCTACTCCTGGGCAACCGAAGTTGAAGCTTACCTTCAACAATATTGGTGCCAACGGGGCCGCCGAATTTGGCGAAGAGTAAAATCGGTTTATCTTCCTTCTCGTCTCTTTCTTTCTTTATATGTATCTTTAGTCACCTTCTACAATGTTTGTTTTTTGATGTCTTATTTTTACGTGTATCTCATCCGAAAGGCGTTCCAGTGGTTTCAATCGGTGATGGAAATGATGGTTGGTGGCGCAATGCTCTGTTTATCAACGAGCGAGTTCTTTCTTTTCTTCTATGGAAAGAAAGAAAGGGTATAAAAATAGTCTGACCGCGAGTGTATTTTCACTTCTCACTTCTGATTTGTCTTTTTGAGATCTACTTATCACTGTCTTACTGTCTTATCTGGGAGGATTGTTACTTTAGATCCGAACTTGACCACCTACGACTTGGTCCCTTGGTGACTGTTCATTCAGAATCAATTGATTGTAATTTGGACTGTCTTTTCGTGGTAAATATTAGGAACTCCGTCCTCTCTGTATAGCTGTCTGGTCTGTACGGGGTGCTCTGCATGCTCATACGGGAACTGTACAGAGTACAACCCCCTTTCATGGGCCCAATGTGAACCATGATTCCACTTCTCTGATTCCCCGCTGTTGGATTGATCTATCTCGGAGCATAAAAAGAAAAAAAGAATGGACGAAGAAATAAAAGAGCAAACAAAAAGAAATGACAAGAGTGGGATTCGAACCCACGCCCCCTGTCGGAGATCAGGAAACTTCAGAGGAAGTTATCTGTTAAGGTAACCTTAACCTGACGCCTTGGACCGCTCGGCCATCTTGCCATAATTGATTTAATTGCTTGTTTTTGTGCTTATTGTTCGGGCACAATGGTACAAGTCAGTCGTTAACCTTGTCCACCATTTGTCAGGCGTTGATTAAATATCAGATCATGTATTCTTTTGACTGAGTAAATTGGAGGCGGAATACTGGTGAGTATTCGGTATTTCATATTCCCATGTTTCATGGTGTCTTGACTCGTTCGTGTATCAGCGTGTTCTGTATATATATATAGCGGCGGCCATAGTGGTGCAATTGTACGAAGTACGGCGCAGCCAAAAGGATGGCAAGGCAGATTCGAGATATTCTACGGAGTAGAACCCCTTTCAAACGGATGCGAGAGGGCAGACCAGCTCGCCACAGGAGGAGCCAGCGCACACTACCTTTAATGCAATAGGAAGATAGACAAGTGATCAATCACCTCCCAGTCTGTGAGGGGTATGTACTTGTACAAGTGCACCCAGTTACGCCGTACCTGTCTGTACACACTAAAGGCGATGCAGACAATTGCCGACACAACTACAGAGTACAAATGGAGTATCGGATTGGCCTTTTACCAAGCCGTCCATACTTTTGGTACTTGTGCACCTGGACGGTTGCATATTCGGCGCTCACTAACCGGCGATATGACTGGCCGAGCAGATACATCACTATCTCCTCTCTCTACCCTGCCCTCCTGAGTGATAGGTCGGTGTGCGCAATTTCTACGCTATATGGTGCACGGAGTAAGCCAGGCCTTGGGAGACATTCGTACCTGTACATGCGAAAGCACGGATGCATTTGGACTCGGTGTCTTGATTGGCTTAGCACCGGATACGAAGCATCGAGCAGAGAGCGGTATACCCGCAGAGGCCAGGTCTGACCCAGCGAGCGGTCGATTGTAGTTCGGGATTCCGTGAAAATAGGAGACAGTGGTAACTAGTAGTACTCCGTAGCCTTATGCCTGGTCTGGTCTCATACAAGGCAGACTCAAAAAGAGGGCAATACGCCCGCCTTCCGACGTCATGACCCATCACGTGATAGACCGCACCGTCATCTCTAACGCCAGCTTTCAGCTACCGATCTCTCTCTTCCTCACACCAAATTTTCTATCGTTCTCGATTCATTATTCACCTGATCACCTTTAAATTCAATACACTCTATCGCTTTCTGCTAGGTATCATCCTATTCTTCCACAATGGCCACTTTCCAGGACCGTGCCCAGCACATGGTTGCTCAGCTCGACAAGGAGGTAAGATTTGTGTGCTCGTTTTTTACAGCATCTTCGACGGCCTGCCACTACGCAGACACCAGGAAGACACTTAGATAGACGATGCTAATTAAAACTACGATCGCAGCTCTCCAAGTACCCCATCCTTAACAACCTGGAGCGCCAGACCAACGTCCCCAAGGTGTATGCGATCCTGGGTCTTGTCGGCGTTTACTTCTTCCTCGTCTTCTTTAACATCGCTGGCGAGTTCCTCGTCAACTTCGTTGGTTTCCTTATCCCCGGTTACTACTCTATCAACGCCCTGTTCACGCCTGGTACTCGGGATGACACTCAGGTGAGTTTTCTTCTTATCTTTCTGTGCGGTGACCGGGTCGGCTGACATGAAGTTTTTGCGATATAGTGGTTGACGGTATGTTTCTTGTGATATAATGCCTTTAAATTGTCTACGCACGAATTTCACAAAGCGATCGATAGTGAATGGATTATTTATCCGTCGCTGTCGGGGAAGTCCATGGTATCTGTCGGGAACCACGGGCGGCTTTTCTCCCCAATTTTCACGTGACCCCATTCCCGTTACAGAACCCGACTGACGATATGTGGTTTGCAGTACTGGGTTGTCTACGCTCTCCTGACCGTTGTTGAGAGTGCCATCAGCGCTGCCTACTGGTTCCGTAAGTTTGCTACATATTGAACCCGAAAGTGCCACGACTGACCCGTTATCTAGCCTTCTACTACATCTTCAAGTTCGTCCTTGTCCTCTGGATGTCCCTTCCCCAGACCAAGTAAGTTGCCGCATCTCAGGAACCTATCGCAATGGTCTAACATGCTGTAGCGGTGCCCAAATCGTCTTCCACTCCTTCCTCCAGCCTGTCCTCGGCCGCTTCTTCAACAACGGTTCGACCTCGGCCAACCTCCGTGCTCAGGCCGAGGCCGCTGCCAAGTCTCAGTAAACGCGACCGCCCGGAGAATTTATTCGCCGCCTGGATCTAGATGTTCATGGCCAGTTCTCGTTTAGCCATGAACCAAGTCGATTATCTATGTCCAAAGGCCCGTGGTAACGAATTGATTGACCGCTAGATTTGGTTATGAAGGAATGAAGGGTAGAAGAAGAAAAACACGGAGGTGCGGTGAGAAAGAAGGGGAATAGAGAGATATGATGGTTTCGCTACGTTTGCGTGTTTTATTTTGCCATATCTTGAATCTCGGGAATGGTATTTGCGTTGAGTTGTTATGCTATCATATGCGTTGAATTCTATTGTTGATGCAAAAAACTTTCACAGTTTATTTTCATATCCTGCGATTTCATCAGTGATCTATGATATCTGAACGTCTTGTCTTCAAAGGTTATATTATTTAAGGTAAGATGTATTGTACAGTTGCCCTAAAAATCATCCAGAAACCGCGAAACTCCACAACACCAACGTAGCATTAGAAGCAATATTCCAGTCACCAACCTATGATGAATAGTAAGATGTAAGGGTATCATAGCCCGATATAGTCGCCAATCGACGATGCCGTATGCCGTATGTAAATGCATGCATGTATGAGCCGGCCGCTCGAACAACACTTCAATCCGTCAACCCCTCGCATCAATACAACCCAATACCGATGCGATTCTGCCAACTGTCGCCCCGCGGATTCAGCACGATGCGATACGGGAACGGATTCGATTCGCTAGTCGTGATGGGGGGGATATGATCTTTATCCCTGTTGACGACGGCGAGGATTTTGAAGGCTGCTTTCTGGAGCATATTCTCCATCGCTTTGCGAACTTTTGCGCGTTCTACCCTTCATTAGCCCCGATATTCCCAATAAACCGTTGGCGAGGAACATACCAGACTCCGTCCTCGGCGTAGCAATAGTAACATCCAGCGTCCAAATCTCCCAACAAACCTCCTCCTCTCCATTCCCCGTCATCCCCGCCAACCCCCCAAACCACATCCCGGGCCTCCTCCGCTTCTTCTCATAGAACTCGACCGCTATCCGACCGCGCACGCCGCCACTCCCACCATCGAGAACATTATTGCTGCCCGCAGCGGCGGAGGAAAGGTGTTGGCGAACGAGCGAGGAGACGCGGGTGTCGATGAGGGTTTCGAGATCGACGTCGTTGATGGCGGGGAGGGTGAAGTCTAGGACGTCGAAGGTGGTGGGACGGATGGAGGGGAAGTATCGGTGGAAGAAGATTAGGTTTAGGATGCCTTTTTTTCCCCTTTATTAGCATTTATCTTATTTATTCAAGAAGCAAGGAAGAAATACCCTTTAATACATCTCTCACGGTCGTGGAGTCTGCGAAAATCTCCAGAAAGTACTCTGGAGGGGTTCTGCGGGGCTCCATTTGGCTAGAACTCTGGGGAAGGTCTTCGGGTATGTAATGGTTCGGTTGTATTGGTATGAGGTAGATTAATAACGACCCAGTTTTGGCTGTAGAATACGGCCAGCTGGGCCGTATGAACTGGAGAAAAAGTACCGTAGAAGTTCGAGTGAGTAAATAGTTTGAGGGATGTTGGATAAGTGATGATGATGTGACGCCAGGAATGGGGATGGAATGTGTCATTAGTCATCAATAGTCAGCTGATAAGGATGCATGACTATTGAGAAGTATGGGCTAGACTATCGATATTCTATTACTATAATGAATATAGCCTTGAGTTTCAACAGCATAGTGATACTCTATACACCACCAGTTGCTACTATTCAAATGCGATTGATAAACATCAGTCCGATTGACAATCTACCAGGATAGAAGCAAAGTAACTAGCTACCTTTTTACGATGAAAATTGGAGTTCCTAACTCTGACCCCTCGCCTCCCAGCAGAATGTCTCTAGACTCATGAAATAACTGACTTCCTTTCCCCCGCGCGAGCTGAGATGGATGCCGAGAGGTACTGTCACCCCTGGCTCTGCTGCGAAAACCATACTGCCTGAATCCCCCCCCCGGTTGCGAAATCCACGCTGGACCACTCTACTCGACCAAACCAACCATCATTCACGCCCGCAGTCAAACCGCTTGAACCAGAACTGGTTGAACCACCTGCCGTCGCCGTTGCATCACCCACCGCTTCGCCCGCTTCACCTGGACCACCACTTGCCTCCGAACCTTTAGAATCATCAGCGGAGTCGTCGTCAGAGTCGTTGTCGGTTTCGCACCCCGAGGAACTGCCGTCGGAATCCCAATCTAGGAAGAAGCGGCGAAGAGGGGGGTTGCTTGCTTCCTTAAATCATCCTTTTGGGCATTGAAGACTAACATCGGTAAGATGTCCCATCGTCACCGCCGTCATCGCCCCAACCTTGAACACTACCACGCCATTCCTCAGCACCGCATCCCTTAACTTCTGAAGTCGCCAATACTTTATTGGTGATGCGTGTGAGCGGTTGATGTCGTATGCATGTGGGTTCAAATTGTGATATTGATGTTGGAAATGGTGTAGAACATCATTGCTAATGACCAGTAGCTCAACTTCTTCTGACCACTTGGTGGTCGGCCCCTTCCCGTTGACTTCGTCCGCGACATCAAGCCTAACGTGCAACTCTGAATTTGGTAAACACACATCCAAGAACCCGGCTGCTTCTTTGAGGACGTGGCCCGCCGTAAGGCCGACATGGTCGACAGACCACACCATCTCCCTTTGCATAACAACCCCCAAGGTTCCCACTTCCTTCTCCAAGCCAATGTACGGACCAACTGCTATGAGTGCAGCGCCTGGTTGGACAATTGGGTTGATCACAGCTGCGCGCTCTCTCTCGTACTGCACCTGTCCTTCTGTAGGTAGGATAAATGGAAGGTCTCTTAGCCAGCGAGGTAACCTTCTGGGCGGCCGGCCTTCGCAACCGCTGATTTTGAGTATACCTCGCCCTTGGCGTGGTCTCCAGGTGGAGTTACGGTACCTAGGTTGAATGGTTAGTCTCATTCGTTCATTCATTCATGTGATTAGTATTCCTTGACTCACCCATATCTGGAAATAGCCCTGTACAATTGTTTCTCAAAAAGTTCCAATACTAAGGATTCTTTCTTCGCATCTGTCGTCCAGGTTATTCCGCCCAGGCGAAATGCTTTGGCTAGAAGATCCAGTTCTTGTCTCGGAACTGGGCCCGGAGCCCCGGGATCATGGACCTTCACTGCTTTCTTAATGCAGCACATGGGGAACCTGGACAGCATGATCTTGAACCTCAGTCTATCGAAGGCACCGGGATGCATAGGCAAGTGGCTCGCTGAGGAATTCGGAATATCCGATGGTGAAGCTGCTGGTGAGGTGGTGGTGCTTCGTTCCCCCCCACCAGTGTTGATACTTGCCCCGATTGTTGAAACCATCCCCCCCGACCCTCTGGCATTATCGGAAGTCCCCGCAAAGAATTGCTTAGCAAGCTCTAAACGTGGCGACACTAACTGTTTCTGATTACCCTGAAACCGTCCCATAATGCTCTCACACTGCAAGGAGTGACCCCGGCCATCCTCAGCACCTGGTGTTCCTGTTCCCTTGTTGTTATCTAGCCCTTGTCCTCGGCCAACTAGATATTGCGAAGGGTACATAGACATGTTGGAGCTTGATAGGCTTGGGTAGAGTTCATCTCGAACCAGCAGTGGAGGTAGCGCTACGCCGGAAAATGATGGTTGGTCTCCAGGTGTATGAGTCGATACCGACAGTCCCAGGTGCGGCTCATCGTATGATGGTATAGCGGGTGGAGCTTTGGTTTTTTGTGCAGCTGTTTCTGACTCATGTAGACTTTTTGGCTTCAGTTCAGTCTTCTGCACATGGGCCTTCGTCACAGGTTCCTGGCTGGTCGGTTCGGTCCCCCACTGCGATCCTTCAGTCATTTTATCAGGATTGGCCGGGTGGGCATCCCTGAAACCCCGGTTCGACTCTACACCCGAAGTTGGCGCCTGGATGGCTGGGACGGTTTCATCACGCAGAACACTGCCAGGGCCACTCGGACCACTATAATCGACGTTGCTGGCGACCTCACCGTCAGTTTCTCTGCATTTGGTACCGGTTTGACCAAGGATTGCGTTCAAGCATCGCATAACCCGAAAATTATCGTCTTCGCTAAGGCCGAAAATGCGGAGAATTCCAGGTGTGATACCTGGCAGAGTATTTGCATCCATATTTATGGATGACTTGATGAAGCTTTGTGTATACCTCTCACACCGATGAGATTCAACGCCGGCTTTGGTGAGGAAATCAAACCAGTCATAACCAGACGGCGCGTCTGTATGAGAGTCGTTAGGATGACGAACTTGCGATGCAGGAAACCTGAGAACGGCGGAGAGTGGTGAGAAGGTCCCTCTCATACAGCCGGGACTGGCCATCGCTGTCTTGAGCAGATCTGCAGCAATGGTTGCGGTTGTCGTTGTTGTCGCGAATGGCGATGTACAAGACATCCCTCCGCTGCCTGTTGCTTTCGGTTCGACTGAGTTACAATAGGAGGTGAGTAGCTTGGTCGTTGGAGCCTGGATCAAACGTGGTGTTCGTCCACGGAACGACGAACGACGAAGCATTAATGATGGTCTTGCGGTCAGCACATCGCTATGTGGTCCACCCTAAATATATCTATGATATATGAGGAAAAAAAAAAAAAAAGACTCACCACATTCTAGTGAGTCCATGGACCATGGATTGTTGATAGGTTAAAGACAAGCCTAATAGATCCATCGATTTTTCATATTCGACTTCGTCAAAGTACTATACCTAGCGGGTGTATTATACAGCTCACTCGTAAGGCATGACAGATAATGAAAATGGTTGCACGCTAATGGAACTAGAAGATAGGATGAAGGTGATGCGTGGTTAGGTTAATGGTGGTGGTAGGAACAGACAAGACGGAGTAGTTTCAGATCCGACTCTATCCCGATATTACCCAGCAGCAAACGACCGGCAGCAGACATGGTTTTCATTCAATACTAATACCACCTAACTAACTAAGAGCAATTATCCAAGAGGTATCATCGTGCAAATCTGGTGTGAATAAAGCAATGCTAAACCGGCATAAGCGAATTCTCAGGGCTATGTATTCGAAGTTCTGAATTAGTTCCGAACTGCCTTAGTCAATCGGCGAAAGGGCTTAAACATCGAGCTGTAGTCAGTCAGTAATCAGTAACATGAAGAATTGTATGATGCTAATATGGAACGATACCTTCCCAACCCATGGAGCATGTTCTTATTAAGCTCACGGAGTTCTTTTTCCCTTTTCTTTTCGGCCTTAGCCTCAATTTCTTCAGGGACACGTTGGTTAGAATCATCAACTCTCTCGTCAATGATTTTACACCACGGATTTTCATAAGGGGGCTGTTGAGTCTAATCAGGACCATGGCCAGTAGTAGTCTAGGGCTAAGAGACCACTTACCTCCGCCCATCCACCAATGCAGTTGCATGCCTGAGGATGTTTGAACTCTTCTTCTTCCACTTGAGAGCCGTGTTTGAAGAAGGCTTTCTTGCTGCCGCACTGCTCTTCCGGTTTGAACGTCTCGTGATATTTAATGGCAGCTTGAATGTTCTCTTTTTGGTACTTGAGCTGTGAATCTTTCAGAAGAAATTTTAGCTCCTTAATCCTCTCCCCATGGCTGAGTGATTTTGGCTGCGAGGGGGGCTCTTCAATAACTTCAGCAGCTATAAATATGATTAGCTCGTGTTTTGATGGATCACTGAGGGGGGTCTTACCCTTAGTTTCCGACGCCGGCTGGGTCAAGTCAGGGTTAGTAATCCAGAGAGAGTTATTAAAAAGGCTTTCATAATCCGTAGATTCTTCTTGAATATGTTTCTCAGATGGAGAAACGGTTTCTTGAACACTTGTCATCTTGAACGTGGAACTAGAGACTGATGTCTGAAGGGTGAGATCTGAAAGGTAAGGTGTGGTATAATGGAAAGTATCCAGAGTGACATATTAGTAGAATGGACTATATATGTACGAGTGTAGCCTAGGGGATGATGATGTGAAGACTCACATACATCGGATCCCAAATAGGAAATGCCCTATCACCGCCACCACCGCCACACCTGCCAATTCAGACACCCAACCTGACAGTTTAACTGACAGGACAAAGAGCTATCCACGTAGGTAAAGTGTTAAGAACTGTAAAAGATAACCGGCATGTCATATCGAGCTATTCCAGTGCTGTTTGGAGGATATCGACTCCTTTATGAACTGATCGCAAACATCGGACGTATCACGTGCTGTCATTTTAGGTGTATGAGATCCGGTCTTACAGCCCATGCAGGATGAAATACCTTGATAGGATAGAAACGTTAGATTTGCTTTATCTCTACATATAGCAACTCGTATATACACCGTTCCCATCTCGTATAAACCACAAACAGTCCCAGTTCAAGCGGTCATATTTTCCACCTGCCACACCGTTTATCATTAACCGAGGCCGGCCGCGTCCCAGAGATTCCCGACCGCTGTCGACCTCCGTTCCTGTCAACCCCCAATCCTAGCTATCTTTTAAACCTATGAACACAATACGATGAACGAATGAAGATAATCTGAAGCGACTTTTTACTTCCTATCTATTCTAATATAATCCCCAAAGCTTAATACAACATGATCGGTGCGACGAGGCGCTGGTTCCGCCGCAATCGCAAAGGCCTCGCAATCGGTGCTGGCGTCATCGGAGCCGGCTACCTCGCAGGACAATACGTGTTGACCAAGATCTCAGAAGCGCGTGAGCGTATGAGCAGCGATAGAATTGCTCGTGAGAAGTTAGTCGATCGAAACCGCTATCACCAGGACAAATGATCGCGTACGGAAGAGCTGACACGCGAGTCGAATTATAGTTTGCGACGACGCTTCGAACAGAACCAGAACGATTGCACCTATACCGTTCTTGCACTCTTGCCTACCGCGACGGAGGACATCCTCGAGGCTCTACCGGTGGAGGAATTGACAAAAGAATTGCAGAGGAAACGGGCGGAGCGGTTAGCTCGGTTGAATGCTGGGGAGGCCACGGGGTCGGATCTGAGCTCGGTGTCGCCCAGTTTGCCGGATGATGATCGTCGGAGCTTGGCTAGTGAAGGGTTTGCTCATGTTAGTCAGGCTGGAGAGGCGCCCGGTGAGAGTGATGGACAGCCGCAGCAGCAACCGGAACAACAAGAACAGCAACAGCCACCGCCCCCGCGGGTGAAGCGGAATAAGACCCAGCTCTGGAATGAAGTGAAAATTACCTGTATGTTGTGCTTGATGGATCCGTGAATTGGGAATGGTTGGTACTGACGGAAGCAGCTGTTACCAGAGCCTTTACTCTTATCTACACCCTGTCCCTTTTGACCATCTTTACTCGGATCCAACTCAACCTGCTTGGCCGTCGGAACTATCTATCGAGTGTGATCTCTTTGGCAACACCTGCGAACACATCTACAATCCGCCTTGAGGACCATGACGATGACGACCCTACGCAGACTCTAGGAAACGATTATGAGACCAACAGACGGTATCTTGCTTTCAGCTGGTGGCTTCTTCATAAGGGTTGGAAACAGTTGATGGAACGGGTACAAGCTGCTGTTTCGGAGACATTTGGTCCTTTGAACCCCCGGGAAGACATTTCGGTATCCAAGTTGTCGGAATTGACGGTCCAGATTCGGATGAAGATTGAAGGTAGCACGGAAGAGGAGCGCAGGCATGTTTCACGGTCCCTTTCGAAACTGTCTTGTACTAACCGCGTGCAGATCTCAGAAATGGCTGTCGTATCTGTTGCCGCCACGTGAGGAGGAAGACAGCCTCCTGGTAGAATCCGGCGTGCTTGGAGTAACATCTGCTGCATCACCCCAGACAGCATCCACGCTGAGACACCTCCTGGACGAGACGGCGGACTTGATTGAATCCCCTACGTTTGGCCACGTCCTGACACTGTTGAACAACGAAGGATTTGCAACTCTGATTGAGCGGAAGTGTGCCAACGACGCGTTCAAGTCCTCGTTGGCCCCAGACACTTCTTCCCAGCCGTTGCATTCGGCAACAACGATTGCAGAGCGCAAGACGAAACTGGCTAATGTGCTGGCAGTGCTGGCACGTCAGGCACATGTGATTGGCAATGGGGCTAATCCTCCGAATGAGTATTTGACAGCCATGGACCAGGGTGCTCGGGAATTGGAAGCTTTCGCGGCAGTAATTTACAGTTCGAACTTTGATCTCGAAGTGCCGGGATCCGAGCCGAAGATCAAGACTGAGTCATTGATGACTGACCAGGAGGAAGATACCACTTCACTCACACCACCCACGGCGGATGCAGGATCAACTGTCGTGGTAGGAGGAACCGATCCGGCTTCGGAATTCGAGAAGGCCTGGGGAAAAGCCGTGGAAGAAGACGAGAAGCCAATGAGTTGTTGATTGAGGGAAAGACCGAGATCGGGAAGAGGAACAAAGAAGAAAAAAAAAAAAAAAAAAAGACACCCGTTTCACAGTATGGAAAATGATTGCACGTGGTACAAGTTATCCGAGATTCTGCGTGTTATACGGCATGTCTTTTTTTTCTTTTCTTTGTCTTCTGTCAGCCTCTCACATACATTCCCCTTTGGGATATTTGTCCATATGTTTGTTTTCTGTTAGTTGCAATATGAACCTCATGGGCGTCTGTAAGGTAATACTATTTTATTTTCATCACATCTGTATTCCAATCATAGAGCGTCCGATGATCTCATATCAGCATTCCTCGAAGCTTGACTGTCGCGTGTGCGTGTAACAGGGACCGAGACAGTAAGCATTGATAGCGTGGTTCGTATTCTTTGTTTCTTCTGTACGATGTTGGAAGCCGTATTTTTGAGTTGTTGTCTTTGATATTCGGTGGAGAGAAGATTACCAATGAAATCGGGGAGAAATATCAAGAGTCCGGATGGACCCATGGGTGGCGGAGATCCTCCGGGTTCGGCGAGTTCGTGGGTCAAGCTGAGAGTTTAAGCTGAGCTTGACTGAAGATTGAATTTTCCATAACACTGATACTGTGCATTTTTGATAACATCTGTAGAGTACGGAGTACAGAGAACAGAGTATCCTATGTGAATTATCCAAGCACATGACTCTACTGTCCTGTACCATACGTACTGTATACGCTACACAATACGACCCCAATCACTGGAACTGCGGAGAAGCCTAACCGGGACCGAGGATCTGGTGTGATTGGCCGCTTAATTGTTTCTCGAGGACCTACAAATCATAGTTACAAAGTGAGAGCATAGAACAGGATGCTTGTATACTCTTCTGTATGGATGATAAGAATATGCATACATTCCAGGAATGGCTGATTATGTATTACAGATTATTCCCTGTATCCACGCCTTTCGCGCAAGGGCCGAGATCGCTGGCGGATAGACTCTCTGGCGCCGTCGGATCTGCACTATTGCTCCTTTTTCGCTCTGATTTGCCTGGGATTCGGCCTCGGGTCTTTTTAGCTGCTTCCCCCTCTTTGGTTGATTTGATTTGATTTTGTTCTATTTGTCTTTCTCTTTCAGCTTGATCCTCTTTTCATCTTCAATTTCACCTTTGTCTTCTCATCTCTTATCTCTCTCTCTACACTCATTCATCTCTCTAGCCGTCCTTTTGCTGTACCACGGTCCTGCGCCAATGTCTTGTCCCTAAGCAAACTCTTTGAATTGCACCCCCCCCGGTCAATCCTTTGCCCTGCATCGTCGCACAAGCATTGTCAAATCGAATTCCGCCATAATTTACTCCTGTGTATATATAAATCGTCGCCAACAATGGGCGCTACAGGTTCGTGTTCCAGTGTCACAATTTTTCCATTCCCACTCGTTTCTATTTCACCAATGCCACAAATGTTTTCGCTGACATGCGGTCGTCGCGTGCCCATTATAGATCCCGAGGACAAAGGCGAAAGCCAGATCCAGATGTCTTCGCCGGACCTCCCTCCGCTGACGACTACGACGGAGCGCAAGCTCATGGCCAAGGTCGACTGGCATGTTGTTCCGTGTTTATGTGTGATGTACCTGTTGGCGTTTTTGGATCGGTATGGCTCGTCTATACTAAGCGCTATGTTGCGCGCGTCCTCTGACTTTGCGCAGTGTCAATATCAGTAATGCGGCGGTTCTCGGACTCAAGGAAGACCTGGGTATCTTGCATGGAACCAAATACAATACCGCGTTGACCATCTTCTTCGTTCCGTATATTATTTTCGAGATTCCGTCCAATCTCCTGCTCAAGAAATTGAAACCGCATGTTTGGTGTACGCTTCTGTTCTTTCCCCTGGCGTTGTGTAACGCGACTAATTCACGGACGCAGTATCGTTATGTATGTTTGGTTTTGGTATCGTTATGCTTTGCCAGGGTTTTGTGCAGAATTGGGGTGGTCTGATGGCTACTCGCTGGTTTCTAGGTAAGAACTCACTCCTGGCACCTGATTGCAATATGGCATATACTGATATTTTTGCGCGACGATAGGAATGTTCGAAACTGGCCTCTTCCCCGGATGTACGTGACCTTCTACTCCCCGATACCCCGAATACAAAACTAAACGTCGACAGGCTTCTATCTGATGGGAATGTGGTATAAGCGCAGTGAAGCCCAAAAGCGATTCAGCTTTTTCTTCAGCTCTACAACTCTGGCCGGTGCTTTCGGCGGTGTTCTCGCCGCTGGAATTGGAGAAATGAACGGGATCCGTGGGATTGCGGGTTGGCGATGGGTTTTCATCATTGAGGGTATTCTTACGGCCGTCGTTGGGTTGGTTTGCTTCTTCGTCGTCCCTGGTTTCCCGGAAGAGGTCAAGTGGCTCAACGAAGAGGAGCGGGAGTTCCTTCGCGCAAAGCTGGCTCAGGATGTTGGAAAGGCCAACCACGACGCGAAATTGGGCTGGCGCGATGTCTTGGATGTATTCAAGGACTGTGAGTCGTGATTCACTGCCCCTGATCCTTTCAGCAAATTGACCGGTGGCAGACAAGATTATCATTGGCGGTTGGATGTACTTTGGTCAGGTTGTCACGGCCTACGGTAAGACAAATCCCATACACTTTCCAGCAGAAGGGGTTCTGATAGCCAGCAGGATATGCGTACTTTGCCCCAACTATTATCCAGACCTATGGTTATAGCAGTGAGTCCAACTGTCCTTGGCTGTCTCGGAATGAGTCTAACCCTTCCAGGTATCAAAACGAATTTGTACTCAATTCCACCATGGGCAGCCGCATTCGTCTTTTCCATGATAGTTGCATATCTCTCCGATAAAGTGAAGCATCGGTATGCTTTCACGGTAGTTCCGATGCTCATTGCTATCGCAGGATATGGCATTCTGCTGAATGTCCATGGGCTGGATCAAAAGAATACCCAGTACGGTGCTCTCTTCTTGGTCACCAGTGGTTGTTACAGCGCAATGCCAGTCATTGTGTGTTGGTTCACGATGAATTTGGGAGGACATCGACGACGTGGTATAGGATCCGCATGGCAGATTGGGTTTGGAAACAGTACGTCTCCTCCCCTTGTTTTCCAGTTGACGTGCTAACTTGAATAGTCGGCGGAATTATATCCACCTACTCTTTCCTGGAGAAAGATGCTCCCCTCTACCGACCAGGGTATATCATCAGTTTATCCTTCCTCTGCTTCTCTGCTGCCCTCTGCACGTGCTACTTCGCCGCCTGCTGGTGGGATAACCGCAGGCGTGACCGTGCCCTGGCAAATGGCACCGCACCTGTGCCAACCGAGGAAGAAGTGGCTTACATGGGCGATATGGCGCCCAACTACCGCTACCTCTACTAATGGATATCATGATATCATGATTTCTTCTTTATCTTATCTCTTTTTCTTAATTTTTTTTTTTAAACTTCCCGTTCCCATTTTGCATGTGCATATTGATGGATAGGGCTAGGGCTATAAAAGCTCTGAGATTCGCATGAAGATATGGAAAAGCACAGATGATTTTGGACATAGGTTATCTGGTAATTTACGTCATTTTAATACGGCATGAGTTTAATGCTTCTGGAAATTGATCCCCAGCCCTGTAGAGTACTTCGTACTTTGCACGTGGTACTGTGCATTCTATTCGTAGATTGTAGTGAAACTCAACAGCACAGATTCAATCTATTCTACTACATATTAGCAACAAATTGCTTTCTACTCTGGAGTACTCTGGAGTACTCCTGCCATATCAAAATGACGTCTACATTGTACCGCGGAATACAATACCGCCCATCATGCTGACTAATATTAGCTCTCGGTAAACGCAACAGTGCACGGATGACAGTCGAGCCAATCACATGCCCCACAGCACTAGCGAGCCCTTAGCGGCAGTCCATGCTGACTCAGCCATGGCGCACACAAAGAGCTCCGCCGCGGATCTTCCTGGATCTTTCTTACAACCATCTTCTTTCATCCTCGTCGAAGTGTGAGTTCTCCCTTGGTGTCCTAATAGCTTGGCTAGTCTTGGTTGAGTAGCTGCTAACATAGCTTAACAGTTTCTACGAAGATGAGAGCCAAGTGGAGAAAGAAGCGCGTTCGTCGTTTAAAGAGAAAGCGAAGAAAGATGAGAGCGAGATCGTGAGTTGCCCTCGAGCTACCTGAGTGAGTTAATCGAACGGATCTAACAAATAAACAGGAAGTAAACGACTCGTCCCTTTCCATCTCAGTCTCTCGTGTGACCGCTCCATGTTGAACGCTGAACATGACAACTACGACGCTTAATGACCTCATGATCGTTTTTCGTTGGCAGCCGCTCTATCGGGTAGCCTGTCCGGGCTGTCTTCTGACGAGTCTCGAAAACCGGAGTCCGCCGTTCGACCTGTCTTCCTCTACCTCCAGCCTTTAGGGCTCGATAAAACGGTTTCGATTTCTTTCGCCGGGCAATGTCTATTCGGGGTGGTGATTGTGTGTTTGGTGGGGTTGGAGGGATCCTTTGCTACTGATCCTGGGAGTGTTTGCACGGGAACTGGTCAATTCATGCTCGACTCAAGTTATCTCATCTACTGGCCTACTGTTGCAGCTGGGGTGCTAGAGCTATGGAGAGGTCATTCCGATCTAAAAGAACTACCAAAAATATGACATGGTGACATGACAATCTGTTTATTTTGCCAAATATCGTAGCTGTAACTCAATTTCTGCCATGCAATGACTATCTTCTATACCGTAGTGCTGAAGTTACCGCGAATACTTTATTGTGCGTTATCGTCACTGGTCTCGTGATCTCCACTTTTTTTTTTTTGCTGCTCCGCCTTTTTCTGCCAAGTCCGAATCTCCGACTTTTCAATTTTTTCTACTATCTCCAAATCCAATTCTACCATTATTGTCCCAATATAAAGAAAATGCCTTCAGACAAAATCGACAAGAAGCGCAAGCGGCACTCAGACCGCCACGAGCGTCCCAGCAAAAAACCTGCTCTCGAACTGCAGGATCTGCCTCCGCTATCCGCCAGTTTGGTCGAGGACAATAGCGAGTTGGCTCCTGTCATTGGTATATGCCTCAATTGAATTAGAAAAGAAAATCCTGCTAACGGGAAATACATAGTGACAACCCCCGGCGTCAACCAACCCCGAAACATCAACCTCCAACCGTACCTCAAACCGCGCGCAAACACTTCTTCCACCTCTTCCTCCACGCGCAACAAGGGAATCGTCTCGTCTGAGATTCTGCTACACTCGTCTGAGCACCCCAAGTTGGACTTTGTGGGACGGGAAGCGAATGATGATGCGGACTCGCAGTTAAAGCATTACATTGCGGTGATTGACCCGGAGAAGAAGACATGGCAGTTCGTCGAGGCGCGCAAGGTTATCCTGCGGGGTGCTGTGAGGAAGATGGAGCCTCTCGAGGATGAGGAAAGCAGCGAGGATGAAGAGATGGTATGCCCTCCTTTCCTTATTCTACTGATATAAAGACATGCTAATCGTTCAGCACACAATGCGCGCCCAAAAAACCGCCCTCACCCACGCCTTCGGTACAAAACAATCCAAAAAAGTCGTACAGTCCATGGCCGAAAATGCCCAACTCTCCAATGCCCCCGCCGGCGCTGCCAACGCCGCCGAAAACGCTCTCCTCTCGTCCATGCCTGCCGACTCTGCTACGGACATGGCCTCCAAGACTGCTGCCGTGCAGGCGCAGGTGCAGGCCGCGAAGCCTCTTCCTCAGGCGAACCTGGCTGCTACGCATCCCGCGGATGTGTATCCAGTGGACGTGCTGATTCCCAATGGCTCCTCAACGCTGCGGCAATTGCCTGGTATCAAGGAGTGGACGGAAACAGTGGGCTCCGGGCTCGCAGTTACAACGACCTCGCGATACGTATCGCGGCGCGTCGAGGCAGTTGTCAAATCGGGAAACACTACACAAATCCAAATCCTCCGCTTCATCCTCCTCCTCCTCGAATTCGCGCGCTCCCTCCGCCCCGGCGGCCGCGACGCAGGACCCGGAAGCAAACGCCTCCCACCCCGCGACGACCTCCGTCGCGTCCTCTCCTCCTCCACGGGCTCCATCTCTGCAAAGAACACCCCGCAGCCCGCACCTACATCTACAGAGAACACCCTCCCCGACCCCGTCATCGACGCGATCCGCCGCCGCTTCGTCCCACAGGGCTCGCACCTCTCCAAAAACGACATCACCCTCCTGCACACCACCGTCTGCGCTTTGTCGCTGCACATTCCCCCTCAACCAGCCAAAGACGGCGGCTCCAGCGCGCAGGGCGGGAACTCGGCCAACGAACTCGCTACAGATCCCTCGGATCTGCGTGATGATCTTAGACTGGATAATACGATTATCACGCAGTATTTCCGCGAGCTGGGATGTCGGGTTGACAAGCCGCGCGAGACGGAGTTTGCCAAGTGGGGGATTAAGGGTGGGAAGGCTGAGGCTGCTGCGAGACGTGTGGCTAGGTTGAAGGTTCCCGTGGAGTTTCCGAAGGTTAGTCGCGGTGGGAGGAAGTAATTCCGTCCTTGGGATTTCCTGTGTATGTACTTTTGTAGTCTTTTTTTTTTGTTTTCTCTCTCTCGGCCAACCAGCCGGTCAGCCGGTCAGGGAAACGGATTTGCATGTGTTTGCTTTTTTTTTGTTGTACAGTGTGCTATTTTACGGAGTATAGATTGTTACGCAACATACGGGGTACAGTACTGAATGCTCATGTGACCATTGTCCTACTGAGTACAAGGTAAAAAGATACAGATGAATGTAATAATATGATGGTTGTATTTCAAAGCGTACTCGTACGAGTACAGAATACCAAATGAGCGTATTTAATTATGAAATATACTAATATGATAACGCATGCATATGTATGTATCTAGCCCGAGTTCAGCCCAGTCCACTTCAGCTGAACTGTACCCCTCAAACGAGCTGAAAAACTAAGCAGCAACACCAACCGAAGCACTCATGACCGACTGGATCCGTGCAGAAGCAGGAGTACCGGTCTGCATCCGAACCACGGACGCAGCCGCAGCCGCAAAATTGCGTTGCACAGCCGCTTCCAGATCCTGGTTTTCATTCGGTTGCAACCCCAGCTGGGAGTCGTTCCAGATGGGCGTGTTCTCAGCCTCGGCAGCTTCAACGCCCACGCCAACAAATCCGCCGGCTGCCTTCCAGTCGCTGGTGCGTTTGATGCCCAGATCGTTCCAGACGGACTGGATCGCGGCCACGAGGTGGTCGCGGTGTTCCTTGACGTGGCCGGGGGTAGGGGTGATGCGGAGACGTTCCTCGCCGCGGGGCACGGTCGGGTAGTTGATGGCTTGCACGTAGATGCCATGTTCCTCGAGGAGCTTGTCGGACGCCTGTTTGGCGACTTCGGCGTCGCCGACGAGCAGGGGGATGATGTGCGACGGGTTGGGGATCACAGGGATATCCAGTTCCTTGAGGGTTTCCTTAACGGCACGCGTGTGGAGTTGCTGCAGGACACGGTCGCCATTGTGGCGGCCTTGGTACTGGATGGCCGTGTTGGCACCGGCCATGGTCGCAGGTGGCAGCGAGGTCGTGAAGATGAATCCCGGGGCGAGGGAACGAATCGTGTCGACCAGTGCCGCGGATCCGGCAATGTAACCTCCCACGCATCCGTATGCCTTGCCCAGCGTACCGGTGATGATGTCCACACGGTCCATGATGGTACCCTTGGTGCTGTGAGGGTTGGGCGTATCCTGCGAAGCGTAGGCGTCGTAGTCGAGATGCTCCGCAACACCAGCACCGTGAGGACCGTACATTCCAACGGCATGCACCTCGTCCAAAAAGGTAATGGCGCCGTACTTGTCCGCTAGATCCTGGATCTTCTCAATCGGGGCAATCGATCCGCACATACTATAGACAGACTCGAAAGCGATGATCTTGGGGGCATTCAAAGGCAAAGAAGCCAGCTTGGTCTCCAGATCAACCAGATCATTGTGCTTGAAGACCATCTTCTTCGCGCCGGAGTGACGGATACCCTGGATCATAGACGCATGGTTCAGACTATCCGACAAAATCACACAGTCGGGCATCTTGCTTCCCAGCGTAGCAAGCGTGGCATCGTTAGCCACAAAGCACGAACTGAACACCAGCGCAGCCTCCTTGCCATGCAACTTGGCCAATGTGTTCTCCAACGCCACCGCATGCTGGTTGTGCCCGGAGATATTACGGGTACCACCAGCACCCGCACCATATATGTCCAGCGTCTCGTGCATCGTCGTGAGGACCTCGGGGTTGCGCCCCATACCGAGATAGTCATTGGAGCACCACACCGTCACCCGCTCTTCAGCGGAGGCCGTGTGGGCGCGCGGGAACTCATGGGCGAGACGGTTGATGTTGTTGAAATACCGGTACGACTTGTCCTTGTGCTTCTTCTCCAATTCGCCATTGTAAAAGGTATTGTAATCGAATCGCTTGTTCTCGGGGGCCTGGGGGCAGGGACCGGTCATTGCGGGCGCAACCCCCAACGGGGTCTTAATCTGAGACAAGTTGGGGACTAATTTGTCAGCGCAATTCAATTCAAACCCAACATATTAAAAAAGCAATCATACCATGCTCCTTCTTATACGCCTCCGACTGGAGACTAGCCCCATTGCCAGCAGTAGTGTGCAACGCCTGTCGTCCACGGAGATGCTTCTTCTCGTTAATTCCGTGTCCGTGTCCGGCGGAGCCGAGTCCCGCCACACCAGCCGCGCACGATGTGAACCGCTTGGTGCCGGATATACGGGCACTCTGGACAGCCAACGCCTTGCTCATAACGGGGCAGCGACGACCCAAGATCTGGAGGTTGGACATGGTGCCTCCGCCGGGACTGGTGCTGGGACGGGTGGCTGTTGCGAGCGAGCGCAGTGCGGAGGGCGAGGTGCGCTTGAGGAATGGGCACATGGCCCGGGATTGCTGGAGGAGGGACTCCATGGCAATTCAAATGTGTATAAATTGGATAACAAAAACGAATAAAAAGAGAACGAATTGAACAAGTGTACGGAAGATGAAGGAGATATAAGAGAGATGAAAGACCGGGCAAGACTCGGCATCTGCAAAGTCGTCCGGCACTAGTCCCGATGAGGTAAGCTGAGTCGGCGCGGCTGTTCGGCTGACGATCGTCACAGCTCTGATTGGCCGCGGTTATGTAAGGTGACCGATACCATATTACACACCAGACGCCGGCCAGATCGCGGTATTTGCGGGTAATATTACATACTCCGCATTGCATGTGCGGGGATCGTCACAGTGAGAACATCCAGCATAGGTACTTCAGCACAAATGAAATTATGTAGTCATACACACAGAACAAGTACACGCACAGACACTAATGCAAGACAGCACACACAAAAGAATCGAAAAGAAGTAAGAAAACCCGCGGCGTGTGTCTATGCTTGCCGGTTTGGCCCTTTCATTCTAACATCATATCCTCATCTTCCCCGGTCCGTATACTTGTAGAAACCATCAAAAACCATGAAAAAAAGGAGTAGTAATAAACACGGCAGTATCTGCCAGAAAGAAAAGAAAAAGGAAAAGGAAAAGGAAAAGGAAAAGAAAAGTAAAGAAAGTAAAGAAAGTAATAAGTTGAAAACAGACTCAACGCCATCCGTTCCGATTTCCGATCCGGTATGTTCATGCGGCAACAATTCAAAGTTTACGGCCCTGCAGAATCATTCAGCCTCAGCTCAGCCCTCCATCGCCATCAATCAATCGCAATCTCTCGTTGGTCGTCTTGGCTCTTTTGGATGTACCTTTGGCACTGCCACCTCCTCGTCCTCGACCCCGTTTAGGTGCTGGCGTAGATGTCGGTGTGCCAATATCCGGCGTTGCAGCTCCGGACTGTTGTTTATTGGCATCGTCAAAGTTGCCTTCGCCTGTATAAACGATTAGTATCTAGTAAACATGAGACAGATAAAAAGTTGAAACATACCCTCGTGATACATATCATCCAATGAAAGCTCCTTCTTCTTCTTCTTCTGCGCGGCCTTCTTACTAGCCTTAGCAGCACCAAGCATCTCGCCACGCTCAGCAGCCTCCTTCTCCTTCTGCTCGATGAGCTCGGCCTGCTCGTCATCCGCAAGCCACATGGCAATGTCCTTAGTACGGCTTTCGCGGTTGCGAGTGTTGAAGTCGACACCACCAGCCGCGCCACCCGTAATGACGACGCGCTGCACCTCTTCCTTCTGCAACGCACGCTTGCGAATCCGTTCTTCAATTGTATTGCGCGTGATGAGTCGGTACACCGTGACTTGTCTTGTCTGACCCAGTCGATGCGCTCGGTCCATGGCCTGCGAGTCAATGGTGGGGTTCCAATCGGAGTCGTAGAATATGACCGTGTCTGCGGCAGTCAAGTTGATACCAAGACCACCGGCACGGGTCGACAGCAGGAACACAAAGATCTCGGGCCGTTGCTGGAAGTCCGCAACCGTGTCCCGACGATCCTCCAACTTCGTGCTTCCGTCCAAGCGGCAGTACTTGTAGTTCCGGTACGTCAGGTACTCCTCCATGAGATCGATCATACGAGTCATCTGGAAGTACAGCAGTACACGGTGACCACCCGCCTTGAGCTTGCGTAACAGCCCATCCAGATTGGCCAGCTTACCCGAGTCAGTGACGAATCGGTGCATGGATGGCACTTCGATGTGCGTGTACCGTCCCTTGTTAGAGATCGGCTTCGACAGGATCGGCGCAGCTGTGAACGGTCTGGGGTCTGCCTTGTGCTCCAGGATCTGTTCGTCAATGCTCCTCGACTGAATGCCGTACAAAGCATGTCGCACGGGAATGTTGAAGAAGCTGTCCTTCATTTCCTTGTAGGCGCCCTGGTTAGAGCAGGAAATCTGGATCGGAGGAGCCGAAGCTGCTGGACTGGCGGAAGGTTCAATGATACCAAGTCCCTCGCGTTCGAACGTAGAGCTAGAGACCGTCATCAAGTCGCGCATGTATCCTTCCGTAGCGACATCATCCACAGCATGACGGTCGTTTCTATCGACAATGTTCAACATGGAATGAGACAGGACCGGGTTGGCATCATCTTGATCCCCGTCGTAGACAACATTAAGCCGGGACAGCCGATTCGTCTTCCCGCGACGACGGTATGCCCGCTCGAAGACCCCAAGATGCGAAGTCTCGTAGGCCTCCTCAGCAGAGGTGTCGACAAATCGAAGGAACGAAAATGCTGAATCTTCCTCCGCACTCTTTTTGATGTTCTCAGGAGTCCAGATGTTCAACATATGGGCGAGATACTTGTTGCGGAAACCGGCCAGCTTGTTATCCGGCCCGGCCATATCGATACGACCAGCAGGACCACACAGAAGTCGCGGTAGGTCGTACTCGATCAGGTTGCGTGTCGAATAGGCGAAGTCGACGAAATGCCCTTCACGCACAAACGAAGCAGTCTCTGCAAAGTGCGCCTGGGAGAAAGGGGACTTTGTCTCAGCGCGTTCGAACAGGTCAGGATGATTGCAGACCTTCCGGAACTGCATGACCAAGTTCATCAGGGTGGTGCTGTCCGCCTCATCACCCACGGCGGCCCGTTCAATAAGATCTATGATACTGACACGGTTCCGCAAGTTGGCATAATACGCCCGCTGACGGTAGGTCAGGTCGCAGAAGATGTCCACTTCGACCTTGTCTCCAAGTTCCTGCTGGACGTGCTTCTTGACACGACGCAGCATGAATGGCTTCAAGATCATGTGCAGACGCCGGAGCTGGTCCTCGTTGAGCTTCGTATTACTTTGCGCGTGCGATTCAATATCCTTTGAGAACCACTCGCTGAACTCATCGTGAGAGTCGAACAGGGTCGGCATGATAAAGTGCAGAAGAGCCCAGAGTTCCTGCATGTTGTTCTGAATAGGCGTACCGGTAAGCAAGAGACGGTTTCGGCAATGGAACCCAAGAAGGTTCTTCCAACGAGAACTCTGCGACGACTTGATGGCCTGAGCCTCATCCAGAATCATGTACTGCCACTTGATCTTCTGGAAGTACTGCGCGTCAAGAACCACCAGCTGATACGAAGTCACCAGTACGTGGAATTCCGAATCCTTGGTGTACGTGATGTGCTTGCGGTCCCAGAACTTTCGAAGGATCTTACGATCCTTGGCCGAACCCCAGTAAGGCAAGACCTTGATGTTTGGCACGAACTTGGCGATTTCCTGTTGCCAGTTGTGCAGGGTGGACGCGGGAGCAATGACCAAGAACGGACCCCAAATGTTGTGGTATTCAGCAAGGTAAGCCATGACCGAGATAGACTGGATGGTCTTTCCGAGACCCATTTCGTCGGCCAGAATACCGTTGATACCCTGCTCGTACAAGTTGACCAACCAGTTGAGACCCTTCAGCTGGTATTCCTTCAACTTGGTCGTGAGCATGGTCGGCTGAGAAATCTCAATGTCACCCAAACTCGTGGGGTTCTGGAAGTTCAACTCGCCCTCGTCAAAGGCCGCCATCTGGTCCTGCTCAGCGTTGAACGCGCGCGCCCGATCCTGGGCTTGCTGAACGGCATTCTGCGCATTGGCCATGGCAGCCTGTCGCAAAGCCGATTCGTCCTCTGCATCAAAGTCCAATTCGTCGAAGCTGGTAGTGACCTTGGTGTTCGGATCTGCGACACTGGGAGGCATATCCACAGTATGCTGCTGGCCCTTGCCAGGCTGGACGGTCTCGTTCGAACCATGGACAGCAGTGTCCCCGGAGGCATCAGCCTCCGTGTCCTTGATCTTCCGGCCAATGAAGTGGGAATACAGTTCGGTCTGGGAGATGAGGAAGTTAAGCTTGCGCCTCTGGCGGTTGGCCTCACGTTCAGCTTCCGCCTTCTTGGCCGATTCAATCTCCTGCTTCTCAGCCAGACGGCGCAAGTCACGCTCCTCACGCTCGTTCCGTTTCCAGAAGGTCGTCATTTCACGCATTGTTCGCTTAGCGCGAGCCTGGGTGTCCTTCATACTCTTATTGGTACGTTCCTGCCACTTGCGGGACTGCTTGCTGGCCAGTTGAGCCGTCTTGCGCAGGTTCTCTTGGCGGGTTCCAAGCGAAGTGACCTTGATACGATAGACCTTGGGGATATCTTTGCGTGCAATATCTCGCCAGATCTGCTCGTAAATCTGGTTGTAGCCCTTGCTGTCGTAAGATGCCATGGGCATAGGCGTAGACTCCTTGGATCGACCACCCTTGGCTTCTTTCTTGAGCGACTCCATCCGAGGATCTTCCATGGGAGCAAGAGACGTAGGATCGTCACTAGCCATGGCCGCATAAGCGGCTTCTGCGGCATCCTTTTCGGCTTGCTTTTGCTCCTTGGATTTCTTGGGCCGGGCGGTCGTGCCCCCGCGATTCGATTTGCGCCGCGACGGAGAATTTCGACCAATGTGGAATGAACTGGTGGTACCCCCTTCAAGGTTGGGAGCCAGTGGAGTGACTTCGCCGATCTCCTCGGGAGCTGTAACGCCTTCCAGGGCTCTCTTGGTAGATTTAATCTTCTTCTGAGCCCGTTCGACTTCCCGCATAAGCTTGGCTTTCGTAGCAGCGTCGTCAGTTTCGTTCGCTTTCCGTTCTGCATCGAGCTTTCTCTGCATCTCCAGCCGAACCGTGTTCTCCCGTCGCCGCTTCCGCTGCATGTCCTTTTTGCGTTCCTTCTCATCTTGAATTTCCTTATCTTGCACTTCGAAAATGACTTTCTCCTCGTGGTCATATCTGAAACGATCCATTCCTGAGGTTGATTGTTTCTCAAAGGTCTTGCCAAGCTTGACGAGGAAATCTTGCCGTCGGCGCTAAGAGCTTGTTAATACACATTCGTTTTTCCTGCTATCATTGACAAAACGTACCTTGCGCTTCATACCCTCAGCCTTTTCGCTGCTGAGAGCACGTTTCTTGCCCTTGGAGATATAACGTTCATACTCCGCTTCAAAACCCGGTGTTTCCACATCGCTCTTCTCCCCGTTGTCGATATCAGCGGTGATCTTGTTGATAATTTCCATATCCCGCTCGGTGAGCTTGCGCGGCGCCGAAGCCCGAATTGGTGCAGAAGAAGTCTTCTTGATATCCGGAACATCACCGTTGGCAGAAGGGGCGACAGGTAGATCGCCAACAAGATGCTCCTCCTGTTCCACATTCCGACGACGCTCCCTTATCGGCTGCTTTTCTTCGAATCTTGGCATTGGATGTATCGGGACCGGTTCTGGCTCTTTCGGCGTTTGATCCGCGATATGGAATGGAGGCGGAGGTGCGACGGGGACCATTTGTGCTGGGGGGGGAGAAGGTCTCTTGGGAGGCAGGCGCTCCTCTTCAGTGGGGCCCGAGAGGATGCTAGCAAACGACATGGGATCGGCCGCTCTCGCTGGTTTCTAGACGCAACGACTTGTTAGTATACCGAGGACAAAAGCAAACACATAATCAAAAGAAAGAAAAGAAGAACTTACTGCTTCCTTTAGAGGAGAAGCCGGCCTTGGCGGCTCCCGCATCATAGAGTAGCCCGGAGCACTATTCCCAGCCATTGAATACGGAGAATCTGTTTCCCTCTTGGTAGGAGACTGCGAATGACTCTCCAGCCGGGGCGGAGGAGGAGCATGCGACGGTGTAGACTGGGCATATGGAGATGCGCCGTTGCCCGGCAGAATCGAACCTGAGTATGGCCGGGGCAACGAGAACTGCGGAGTAGCCGTGGCCGAATTCACCTGGTACTGAGCGCCCGGGTCGCTGCTCAACGGCGGTAACGTGGCTGGCAGGGATGGCGTCGCGTGTGCATAGTGAGGGCTCCTAGACAGCGTGGAGTGTGGGGGAAAGGCTGGCGGCGTCTGCGGCGGATGCTGCTGGTATTGATCATTGCCGGGGTAGAAATGGTGAGGAGTTTTATTTGGAGGCGAATAGGCGGGATAGCGAGACTGTTGGGTAGGGGAATGGGGATTATATGGGGGCGCCCCCGTCATGATGGCCGCGTGTGCCGGAAGAGCGGCGGCGAAGATCTGAAGGGTATCAGTCGCGACGACGGGGGGTTCACAGGGATCGTGTCGAGGAGGAATCGGAAAGAATCACGGTCGACACTCGTGACCCATGGGAAGACCGACAGGTATGAGGGATTTTGAATCAATCTGACGATAGCTAATACTCCAGGCCCGGTCAGTAATCGCAGTGCAGTGGTAGTAGCTTTCTCAAGGAAGAAAAGCAGGGTCGCGAAACTGATGAGAAGGGAGAAGTGGGAGTAGGAAGATAATGGAAAGGAGAAAAGGTTACAATAGATAAAGTAGGAAAGAAAAGATGTGAGAAAAGACAGATTGGAGGGTGGGAAAGGGAGAAAAAAGAGAATGAAGCGAGCGCGAGAAAGAGAGGGCGGTTGCATAAGACGGACAGCGGAAATGCAGACAGGCAGCGACAGGTCAAAAGCGTCTTTAAAGCTGTGTGAACACACCTTTTTGTCTGTTTTTCTTGCCTTATGACCTGCAGAATAACAGCGCAGGTGCCCGAAGGGACGATTGAGTGATTTTCTGCTGATAATGAGGACTGGATGGAAAGCCGTTGAGAGATCCAGCCAGTCCCGGATTGACGATGGAGGATGTACTGGGAGATGAAGGGAGGAATCGATATAGAATTAGAGGATTATGGGTGATGAAAAGAAGATGAAGAGATAGAGAGAAGAGAAGAAATGAAAAGAAATGATGACAAGAAGAAACGAGGACGTGGCGGGCAAAGCGAAACGAAGCCGGGGATGATTTTCTGGACGAGAGTTGAGGATTCGGTTGGCATTTGAGAGGCTTACACAGCTGTGATCAGTACCTGCGCTATACAAGTACTCTGTATTCTAATTGCATTCGACCCTATTAGTCTACGGTCTTTTCTCAATTATATATCAACACACTGCTTCTTTGAATACTTCTACTCTCTACCCTACTGTATACTTCTAGATCTGATGCGTATTGGGAATACCGTCATCCTAACCCGATCTGCAGGGGAGCCGTTTTATTACCGTATCTATCTTACGGCTCACATCATTCCGGAAAGAATAGGATAACCCAGACAAACAAGGAAATTTCTTGCATTCCTATCAAACAAGCCCAGCTAGTTTGACTAGTAGTATTCCCTATAAGCAAGTGAATGAAAAAGATAGAAAGAAATAAATCTAATAAACACCACCTGGTATCAGTATACAAATGTACCCTGTATTTCTGTATTTGTACAAAATCAAACAGCCCCAGGCCCTTTATGATTCGACTGATCCAGAAGCAACCGTGGCTTGATATACCCCTCATCCAGCTGCCGGAACCACGCCGCATGATCCCCAGTCGGTCCGCCCGAGAAAATATCCCGGAGAGCCTCACGAGCACTGATGGCCTCATGTCGCGACGGCGACGATGACACTCTGGAAGATGTGGATTCTTGCTGCGGTTGGGAATGTGATCGCCGCAGTCGCGATGCGGGTGTCGCAGATGGAGGAAGGCCATGGTCATCCTCCTCCGACTCTTCGACGTCGATCTCGAACTCGTCTGGATCCGGTTCGGCTGTGGCTCGTGACTTTCCGGTGCTCTTGGTGGTCTTGAGGCCAAACTCATCCTCGCTGGCCGCGCTGTCATCGCTAGGGCCCCCAGCTCCGCTGTTAAGGAGTGTGGCCGTCGATGATTGATCGCGACGTGTCTGGGTGTCTTTGGGCCCGTAGGCATTCGAATATATGCGAGCGTGACTTCGGCTTGAGGACCGATTGGGTGGCGGGCTGGGACGACGGCTGTTGCCAGTGGAATAGCTATGCGTCCTATCAAGCCTTTCACGCTGCATTCCATCCAAGGGAATGGTCGAGTCCATCCGACGGGGGGTGTATCCCAGACCCGTATCCCGTTTGTAATAGGTACCTCCATGAGTGACTTCGATGTCGAACTCATCGTCCGAATCGAGCTCCTCGACCACACCGGTCCTGATCCCCAGGATTTCAAGCATCCGAGCCGTAGTTCCACCAAAGATGATAACAGTCAACACGACCACAACCAGGACAGTAGCCCGCAGAGCCGGAGCATTAACGCCTTTTAGACCCGCTGCCAAAGCAACACCGACTGCTCCTCGCAGTCCAGCCCAGAAGAGCATGGCTTGGTAAGCAAACGGAAGCTCATCCACAGCTTCGACACCACGGCGGCGGGCGCGATACCGGATGAACCAGTTGATGGCTTTGGACAGTGGGAATACGGCGAGATACCGCGCAAGACAGATTCCCAATACCGCCACCAGAATGAAGAGCGGCTTAAATTGCAGGTTGCTCTCAACGAACAGATCCATTCCTAGGTAGATGAAGATAAAGTTCTCCGACAATTGCGCCATCACCTGGAAGAGGTATTTGGTGGTCAATTGCGTTCGACGCGACATGTTGTAATAAGCATAGTGTTTCATCGTAATGCCACAGAACAGAAGAGACACGATGCCTGTCTCGTTAGTCTAGAGTCTTCTCGCTAGGTGTGATCAAACTTACCTGATAGATACACGCCATTGGAGAAAAAGTAACTGGCGTACGCAATGAGAACAATCATGCAGCTCTCAATCTTGGGCATGCGACGAACATGGGTGTACTTGAGACCCAGCGCAGTCATGATCCCCACAATAATACCAACAATCATACTACCAAAGAAAACCAACAAGAAGAGACCAATGGCCTCAAACAAGTTGAGAAAGGTCAACGATCCAGCCTCACTCTCTGCATACTTCTGCGCAGTTTCGAACAAGACAATGGCAATAGCATCGTTCAAGATCGACTCGCCAAAGATGACAGTATACAGTTTCGGCTCGACCTTGTATAGATTGAAGATCGCCAGGATCGTAACCGGGTCCGTCGCCGAAAGAGTCGCACCCACTGAGATCGCCTCGACGAAAGAGATATTCAGCCCATCCAGCGGGATCCGAGTCCAAACGTACAACACGAGTCCCAGCACGATAGCCGAGATGAATGTACCCGCAAACGCAAACGTCAGAATCGTACCGATATTACGGAAGAAGTTCGCCTGGTGTAACTCGTACCCGGAGGCCAAGATAATCGGAGGAAGGAGGAGGTTAAAGAAGAATTGGTAATCGAATGTCACACTGTCTTGGATAGGCGACTCCGGGCTTAGTCGTATAATCAATCCGACGAACATGCCTGCGCATACGCATTAGTACCGCATATCCTACCCCTCACGGAGAAACTTGGACCTGGACCTACCCCCAAAAATGGACAACACCGTCTCATGCACAGCTTGAATCTTCTTCTGCTGTAGGATATAACTCGTAAAAAGCGCACACATCAAAAGCATGATCATGATAAAGAGTGCCCAGGAGCTGAAGAACTCCTTGGTGCCCGCTTCGGGGACATCTGCAACCACACATTATCAATGATACCGTCCTAACAATCTGCGACGTAGGATATCTTCGTTTCCAAGTAGAAAGGGATGTAAATAGACAGGAAGGTCAATGCGCGTACCATCAGGGTCCGTATCGGAGTCCGCAGCTCTCCCTGCACGACAAACAAGAGTCAGTCTATTTTCGCATAACGTAAAAGATCTTGGCAACCCCAGATCAACCAATACCGGGGAAAAGCAAAAAAGACCGGAGAGAAAACGTACTGAGCACTTGGTGAAGGGCATCGCCCACAAACTGGCCGGCCATAGTTTTCCGTTGTTAGGAAGGAGATACCCCAAGCAGCGGATGGTTAGCGGCAGAAGACTGACGCCAGGACATAGTCCAGGAACACGTAGTTCGCGGGGTAGGGAGAGGCGCCAAAACACGAAAAGGGAATAATTCGAGAGCACCGACAGTTAACGATCAGCAAACAAAGAGAGAGAGAGAGAGTTAGTTGGGTTGAAGAAAGAAAAAACGAGATCTGATTGGGGATGAGATGAATAAGATGCGGACAAGTGGTCGTCAACGGTGCCAAGACCGCTGCTGCTACAACGGTGACATATCCATTGTATGAAATGTGAGATATAGGATAGACGTTCCTCTTAATGATAATTTATTGAATAACCATATTTAACTCCTTGGTATTAATATTTGTATTCATCTCCCCCCCTCAGCCAACCGGCTGGTCAAATACGCAGCTCCCAATGCAGCAATTCCTCCAAACCGCAACACCCATCCAACACTGTCATCCCAAGGCTCTCCCCGCGGTTTCTGAAACGTCTTAAATATCACACTGCATACCAAGCTGGAAAGAATCTGTGGCGCAGAGACGGCCACATTATGAAGTCCGAGGACGATGCCTGCCTGGGCTGGGTTCTCATCCTCCTCTCCAGCAGCTTTTACATGGGGTGTTTCATGACCATTCTCCAAGTCCCCACCATGATGAGAGTAGCAATGTCTATCAGCGGCCGCAGTAGCTGCATCACGAGATTCCTCCGCGACTGTTCTTGCAGCACGAACTCGACGGATACGATATTCCGTATCGATTCGTGAGACCTCCGCAGAGATCAATGCAAATGGTGCCCACAGCGTCATGGCCCAACTGATCCCAAGAAGCCCGATAACAGCTGATCCGGCTTGATGGGTGTAGACAAAGAAGGTACTGAACATGCAAGCAGCAAAGAGGACGTGCGAAATAAGCCATGCTCGTCGAAGTGTGAAGCCTGGAATCTGCAAATAAGCAAGCCATGTTGGTCCGCCATTGTTGGCCTTGGAGCCTTGAGGTTGCTGCTCAAGTGGTGCTCCATAGGGAATACTGGATGCTGACATCCTTCGAGCCCCTATACCGGATTCATCTTCCCCTTCGAGGAGACCCTCGCCATGCTGTCTATCGGAGGCGACAATCGGTTCGTACGAGGGAGCAACCAAGACAGGCAACGTGATATTGGCCACGAACGAGATGACTGCGTAAATAAGAAGCGCAAAAGATCCAATTCGAGTGGCATCCTCCCAAGTCTGGTCAATGTCTTTGTCGGAGAGATTGGGGTGGTCCTCGAAGATGGGGTTTACATAGAGCTGTCCGATGTACGTAGTGGCGTAATATAAGAAGGGGAACCATCCAATCCAAGCTGCGAGTTGAACTTCGCAAACCTTGGAAATTTGCGGCGGTAGATAACGAATGGCTTTGAAGACTTGCTCGAAGAAAGAAACGAGACCGAGACTGCTCGAAACAGGCGGACTGTCCAGCCGGGGATCTCGTTCCTTGATATAAGAACAGCTGATCGTCAGCGTAATCCCAAGTAGTAACGAAGCTATTGCGCAGAGGATCTGGAACCGCGTCTTCCCCAGAAAAGGCAGAATGCTGGGCAAATCTATGTATCCAAAGATGAACCCGCAGATATTTCCCACGCCCGTCATTCGACTGGCCCATGCATTTGCGGATTCCTGCTGGTGGGTTGGTGCATTATCAACGATAAAGCAACGGATACCGGCTTGTACTATATGCACATTAGCATGGACAAAGCCAGTTTTTCCCAAGATAAGAAGTGCGTACCCGTATTGACGGCAAAATCCAAGCAACACATCAAGGCAGTCGCGACGATGATAATGGTCATCCGAACACCCCCAGAATTAGGGTCCGCGCCGAAAAGCCCAAGGAGCCCGCCCACAATCTCCTGCACCCATGCAAGTGCCAGCAAGGCAACGACAGTTCCCGCGGCCCCAGCAAACATAAATGGTTTTCTCTTGCCCCACGAGATGCGACAGTTATCGCTCCGAATACCGATATAAGGCTGTACAAGGGTTCCGGCCAGTGGACTTGCAATCCAAACGAATGCAAGCAAAGCTTTGCTCATCCCGAGAGACTGTAAATAAGGCTACACAACATCAACATCAGCTTTCGTTTCGTAGGAAAGGGCATAGACCAGCTTACCGTCCCACTCGATAATTCCACAGACCATACAACTTGTAATCTATGCGCAAATCACCAATTCGTCAGTTGTCCGCAGCAACGCATCATATACAAACGCAATGTCTGACAATTCAACTCACCCTCCGATACTCAGCGTCAACAAGAACAGGTACAAACTGCTCTTTGTTTCCGACAGATCCTCCCCATGTAGGACAGGGTTATCGTCTGGTTCATATCGAATGTCCGTATCATCTTCACGATCCGGTCCCACGAGAGGGGATGACTCGTTGGCTGCCTCGGTCATGTTGTGAATGACCAAGCGGTCCGGTTCTAAAACAGAAGCCGGGCACCGGGGTATATAGATATTCTAAGGTCGACCTCCGCACTCTGTAAAGCTAGAAATTGAATGGAAAAGCCAGGAGCCTGGTGAAATGATGCCGAGTTGATATGGAAGAGAAAAGTCGGTGTCTGCTCAATACAATCAAGGTGGAATTGGATCCAATCCGCAGCTAGATTCTAGGCACTCTGCATGTTCCATCCAGGCCAAACGAGACACGTCGGAATCAAGTTGGCATTAACGTATCAGAAGTAGAAACTGGGAGAGAAATGAGAAGAAGACTACGTGCCCAATCTTACTTTCTGGGGATTGGAGAGTGACATCAGCAGACAGCGGATCGACTGCACGTGACCGATCCGGACCCCGGATTTATGCCGCGGTGCCTTATTATTCGGTGCGGTCCCTTCCAATTGGCATTGAAAGGGCAATCGCCTCAGCTCAGGTGCTTCGACAACAGAAGTTCAAAGCAAAGAAATTCTACATTGATTTACATAGAAATGATAGAGATTTGTCCGTTTAGTTGTTATCATTGATCTATATGCTTGTATCCCTACAACACTGTTGTACGGCGAAAGACCCTTTCCCAAAATCATATCTATAAGTAAGCTGCCAGCACCTCAAAACACAAAAGGTATTTCCCTGCGTACGCCGCGTTTACCCAGTTCACACTGCGCACCTTTCCTGTCTTTCAAAACCCCATAAACAAAAGAGTACATAGACGATAATACACAGATTCCGTAAACATAACACATGAACAGAGAGAAATTGGCACAAAATGAGAAATCATCGAGGATATAAACTGAATCAACAAAAAGTCACAATGAAAAGGAGATGTAGGCACGACAGTCCAGCGCCAGCGGCAATGCATGTTGATAAAAGAAATAGGGTATGCATCCACCGGTGAAGTGTCGGCCTCTTCTATCACAGTCGCTTTTGGGCATCAAGCCCAAAGAAGCGAAATATAATGCAGTGGAGAATCCCTATCCAAATCCGTGGTAAGCGGAAACAAGGGTAGGGAAGGAAGTAGAAGAGTCCTGTGCGGCCATCAAGCCGCGAGAACTCCCCAGGTTAAAAAAGCTAAAACGACCAGCCCAAGAAATGAGACTAGATATAAGTCAAGAGATGAGATGAAGACGGTCAGACGTTATAATGCCGTATTATAATCGATTGATTGTAAATGTGGTATCCTGCTAATATATTGGTGCTCATATATGCTGCTGCAGGAGCTGGGGTGCAATCATATTCGGAGCAACCATGGTATGCATAGGAGGCATGCTCATGGTGGTGGCCATGGTGGTCGGCATAGAGGTCATAGTGGTCATGTTCATCATGGAGGTTGAAATTGAAGTGTCATGCGGTGACAAGTCCTCGTCCGGCGAGCCGAATTCATTTTCCTCGTTCTCCAACTCTTCCTCATGTGTTGACAGCGGCGGCTGACCATCTTGTTGAGCCTCATGGATCCGACGGTGTCTGTAGGAATGATAAGCAGATGTACATACAAAATGATAGGCTAAGGAAAACTCACTGTGCAAGGTTGTCGGATCGCGAGAATGCCTTGTTGCAGTAAGGGCAAGGGTATGGCCGTTCTTGGGTGTGGGTTCGAACATGTCTGGGCGCCAAAACTGTCAGCTGGGCGGCTACAAATAAAATTACCAGCACGCCGATCATCGCAAACCGGACCAACCAGATCACGAAGAGCAGGCGCCTGAAGAATGATGCAATCAAAACTTACCGCTTCAAATGCTCTAGTCTCTTGAATAGTCGTCCACACGATGGGATTGGACACGAGTGGGACTTTTGCGGATAGGGTCCAAGCTCCATCATGGTAGCGCTTCGAGCACGGCGGACCGGGCCCGGAACGTATCGCTCTGCCTTATTTGTTGCACTGTTCTGCACAGCGGCGTCAACGGTCTCATCGGTCGGGAAAGCCGCCAAGTCATCCTGCGCGTTGTTCAGGGACAGAACATTTTGACCGGCGCTCTCTTCAAAGTTGGAAAGCGGGGTACCATGGCGGGAAATTTCCTGCAACAAGTCCTTCTGGGGGAGGACGGCCGGGTAGCTCGCCGTGGCGCGCTGCGACTGCGATTCATTACCGGCCTCAGTCACAGCGGGAGTCACCGAGTTCGACATGGATCGCCGCAGGTCACTGGGTCTGTGTGCTGCATACGCCATTGTCTGGGCGGGAGCGGCTGTGGTTTGGGGTGTGGCCGCAGTAGCCATGGCAGTGTTGGCGGCTCCCGGGGTGACCGAAGAACGACGTCTCCGCTGCTTATAGGTGGGGGAACCCTCAAGGACCGAGTAGGGGAACGTCCGCGGTGGGGCCGGGAAATGGGCACTGGCCAGGTTGGAGGGAGGCAGCTGCATCAAAGGGTTGAAAGACGGAGCGGACGAGATGTCCGGAATGGCCGTGTAGAGACCCGTGTCTTCATTGGCAATGTACGCCGGCTCAGGACCCAGGGGCGCATGATGCTGCGGGGGAGTCACGGGCTCAAACGACAAGCCGCGGTTGCTGTAGTCTTCAAAATGGGAGGAAACGAAGGAGGGGGCCGGCGAGTACTCAACAAAGGTCGGCATGGAGGCGTGACGCTGGTGCATGCGGGCGATAGGCATCCCGTTGCGGTCGTACTGGATGGGGGCGAAATCCTGCTCACGCTTGATGAAATTATGGGCTAGCGTAGGGGGCAAGGGGATCGCATTGTAGATCGCCGCGTTGGCCGACTCGTCCGGCAGGAAAGGGAGCGCCGGGGGAGCCATCTGGGGAGCCATCTGCGGAGCCATCTGCGGAGGAGGCATAGCGTCAACGGACCGCACGATTGGGGAGGTGGGTTGGCCAAATGTCGTACTTGCGTGTGCAGCAAACGAAGAAGTGTTAGCTTGCTGAGCCTTGGTGAGCTGCTCATAGAGCGACTGGGACGAATCGAATTCGAAAGACAAGGCGGGCTCGCTGACGGCAACGGTGGTGGCCTCCTGGCCCATCTTCTCCCTCTTCAAGTCCCGTTCAAGGGCATCGAGGAAGAGACGATCGTGCGGGACGCTATACCAGTAGAAGACCTTTTGCTTCTTCTGTGTCCGGATGCAGTTGTTCTTGTAGAGGAAGTCGAGGAAGGGGCTCTTGGGCTCTTCGAGTGTGGCATCGGTACCGGCCTTGAGGTTTCGCAAGTCGGAGAAGATGCCTTCCTCGAACTTTTTCGAGTTCTTGACGGGACGACCAAAGGCTGTGAAACGGAACGCCAGACATCGAACGATATCGGTTCCTGAGATGTGGAAGAGGTTGCTCCTGTTGAGTGTTAGCGCCAGGTTCCTCCAAGGCCACGATCCATGTGATTGTCCGCTATATCATCTCATTCAACACTGACCAAAGCACGCAGGAAATGTGTTCGCCCGTGGGCAGCAAGAAGCGTCGAACGAATTGATCGGGTTGCCAGTCCACAGGAGCCGACAAGAGGAAGTATTTCACTGTTGAATAGTAAGCTGGCTGTCCGGACAAGCGGGATTTCTCAACGAGGTCGTACGGTTATCGACTTGCTGCAGCGCGACTTGCGCATCGTGAGGCAGACTCTGCTGCGCCTCGCTGGAGAGCATGAAAGTCTCCGGCTTCTGCGGAGGAGGCATCGGGGGACCATGGTGGGGATACATGGTATAAAAGGTAGCGACCTGATAGTGATTCTGTTAGTTTGCCTGATGCAGTCGGGATATAAACAAGCCGTGTTGTTTCATATGTTCTGACACGGAAGGGAGAAAATGAAAGAGAAGGGCATGGACATACAGTCAAAGAAACCCGTCAATCGACTCAGCCACAGACAGACAGAAAAAGGAAGAATTGATTGCTAGCGCCTTGATAGAAGAGCGCGCGCGACAAAAGTGAAAGAGAGCAACCACCGATATATAGACAACACTCAAACAAGCGGCAAGCGAGTGATGCGATGAAAGCGCGCAGATGCTATCGAAGCACTTGACGGCAGTAGTAGTAAATATGAAGGATGAAGAAGATGAGATGAACAGAGGAACCAGCCTCTTTCAAGGGAGTTTTTTTTAGCAGGTGCTCTGAGCTGCTGAGCTGAGCTGACTGGAGTAGCAGAGTGGCTCGTCCCAGCGATGGAGAATAACGAGCGCGCGTAAAAAGAGAGAATTGAAAAGGGCCCTGCCTATATTCAAGTTCTCTCTATTTTTGGATGTGGTTTTTTAATATTTTTTTATGTAAAAAAGAAGAAGAAGGCAATAATAATAGATAATAATATAGAACAATAAAGTGATAGTAGGGGGTAATTCTCGCACGGCGAAAATGAAACGAAAGAAAGGGAGCACCTGTAAGTGGGTGGATGGTGGGTAGAGTGAGAGTGAGGGAGAGAGAGAGAAAAAGAATAGAGGGAGGAGGTGGGAGAAGAGGGTGGATAAGAAGGGAAAATATGGGAAAAAAGGGAGGGTAAAAAAAAAAAAAAAAAAATGCGATTTCCTTGACAGTCGAGAAGATGAAGAATAGAGAACACACTCTAAGATAATACGACCACCGGACAACGTCAATCGGGCTGTTAGCGAAATTGAGGTCAAATCGAGGGGGTGGAAATACAAGTACAATAATATTACCATTTATTATGGAGCTATAATAACAACAATAACTGGTTGGCTGGAGGCGCCAGGGACCGGTGGTATTACCGATACAGGCACCTTCCAGGGACCACCATGAGAAACTGGTAAGTTACCACATCTGATACAGTACAATACGGTAATCGGTGGATCCGGATCAGAAAAAACGATTGCCCCATCGGGAATCAGTCCCACGCAGCCCGAAAAGGATTAGTGTCTCTCCACCGGTAGAAATCCAGAACCCAACATAGAAACAAATCCATCCATGGGACTCGCCCATACAACCCATTGGATAGCCGTTGGTACCTTAATTTGGCATTTTATTATCCATTTCTGCTGAAGAATCATACATCATATTGTATCCATACAGACTGACAATTGCCACACCGGGGTCCCATCTAGAACACTACGGAGTACGGATAATTGTATCTACAGAGTACAGAGTACACTCTACGGTATATAGTGGATCGACATCAATTGGACCGTTCACTGGGCTAGCCTCCCGGATTTCTTCCAGCCTTCGGATATACCGCCAGATCAGGTTATCGAGTCAATACGAGAGTATCCGGAGTGCACTTGCTCTCCTCTCGGGACGTGCATAAAGGAGATGGAAGCTATGCATTTCGCAATAATAGGTATCCTTGCTGGCGTAGGGGTCAGAATAATCAAATCTGCAGATTACAGCGCTTGTTCATTGCTCTACTCTGCACAAAGTACTCATCCGGACACTAGAGTACGTACTATGTAGCAGTGTGCTGTGTACAGAGTACGGAGTAGGATTCATCGGAGCCGGAAGGACAATCTGCTACCCATGCCAAGCCCATTGTGAAGCATCCGCCCCGTGTTTCAGATTCCAGGGTGAGTGGAGGGCGCTTACATGGGCCAATGGGATGTCCTGTTTATGCCGTATGGATTTAACCACAACGGGCAAGTCACTACGTGGGATAATTAATCACAACCTGTACAGGTGGCTGACCGTTGACCGTTGGCCGTTCACTATTGAATAACCCCCGTACATAAACCTCCTTACGGAGTACACCAGCCAGTATACAAATAAATCATTTATATTGCATCTGATCTGTCAGGTACAGATCTTGGCATCTATAAAGGTGCAGAGTATTGGTACGAGTAACTACAACTGTGAGTAGGTCGGCTCAATTTTGAGAATCTAAACTCCAGCCATTGGTCAACAAACATCAACCGTTTGCTTCTGGCATGACTGCGATATGACGATCAGCATTGCGCCGCATTCCGGTCAAGCCCGGATTCCGTATTGAGTACTCCTGCCTGTATTGTACATCCTCGTGCTATTAAGATAAATTGAATAAAAAGAATACATCAATTCATATAATTGATTAATCAAATGTCAGTACGTACTGTTATATCAACGTCTCTTCTATGTTCCGTACGTGTCTGATCTGCACAGCCGTTGATGAAAAACAGTAAAAGCTTAGCTCGTGTGGTCCAACCTTGGATGCGACTCCTCTCCGAAAGTATGTTCTACTCCAGAGTATGTAGTATACTTTGAATACAAAGTCAATTGATTTGGATCTTGACAGGATAGCAATTCTTCAAAGGCTCTTTTGTACATTAACAGAGTACGTAGTACAGATTGCTCGATATTAACGGGTCCACCTATTCAGCCGAAGAGTGGTCAGTGGCGGTTATCTATAGATACCTGCTGCGTTGTACAGAAGACAGAGTACAAGTACGGAGTACAGAACTCACCTATAACGCTGCACATCCAAATCGACTCGTCAAGCCGTCGAAGCTTCTATTGTCCATCCCAATATCCTCCTTTCGACACCCGACTGCGAAGGATCTCATGATCAGCGGCCGCCCAGCACCCCGGCCATCATGCTTTTGCAATGATAACTTCCGCATGCAGCAAGGCTGACCAGTACTAGCATCATCCTTCTCCCTTTCCTGGTGTCGATCTTGGACTCGTATCTGCTAATCTCGAGAGCCAGGCCAATCCTCACATCCCCCATGGTCACTCGGAGGAATTTGAGAATCATGAGGTTGCGATCTACGCGGAGAATTAGCAACTCGAGGATAATAATCGGTCATTTTCGAGATCCTTACTCACCCCTGGGTGGTGATCATGGCGATGGCGATTGTAACTTCCGGGACCTATGGGCTACTTTGTTCTAGTCCCAGAACTAGAACTTCTGGAATACGAGCCCTGTTCGTCGAGCACCAATCTGGTTTCTTGTCCGGCTTGGTTGTTCTGCAGGAGGCCACACTAGGTACGGAGTGCCAGAGGTATTTGGTCGAACGTGTGAACTGCTGGCCTTGGTACGAATGCCAATGTCATAACTGCAGAGGATCTGGCTGCATACTGGCTTTGTCGCAAGATGCTATTGTGCATTGTCAACACCCATACAACCTCACCTCAGTACTCAGTACTACTCTACAGAGTACAGGATACCATAAAAGGGGCCAAAAACAAATCAACTCAATAATGAATCATGAAAACTCTATTCTTATTCCTCCAGCATCCGGAATATTCGAATAAACTTTGCCCTACGCTTTTCTGGTCGTAGTAAATTCTCAATCCGGTTAGCGCACTTTTAGGGTACTATACCCGATATTATACGACCCAGATATTAACCCTCACCAGATGGTAATTTACGGATCTCTCTATGGCATCTATCGACTGACTCGAACAGCCTAACTCAAAATGCACAGGCATGTTGTTTGATCATCCCATCCTGAAACCCTCTAGAAAAGTCCATGGTTCCAGATCAGCAGACAGTGCTGCTCTTGATAGAGGAGTGCAGTAGCGTGCTCTGCAGAGGACTTTAGCGTGCTGGATGGTACGACAGTAGTCTACTCTTTTATCCTGAAACGGATCTACATGTCCACATTCTCTATCTATCTTTATTTCTATTCATGGCTGTAGAGTAACCTGTGCTCTACATTTCTCGTCGGATTGGAGTTTGATCAGAACGTGCAGGGATTTTTTCTCTCGCTTGGAGTGGTAACAGATTATGGAGCATCATGCACTAGTCCGGAAGCTCCGGGATTCCCGAGTACTTTGGACATAGGGTACTCCGTTGGACAAAACATTCAGGCCTCTACTATGGCAGTTCAATGGTAATTTTCCTATCTAAAGTACAATCAAACCCTGATCAACTACTCTCGAGATTGAGATCGGGCAATCTTGAGAACTCAATAACATGTTGAATTATGCATTATACCGGTCTGTACACTGTACACGGTAAAGCAAGCACTACACTCATCGTAGATAAGCCAAGTCTACAAGTCCATTTCTCCTCGCAACGAGTCATGCCCGTACTCTGATATACAGCATGCATATGCACGCCCGGTAGACTTACATACTCATATCCATCTCCATACAAGTAAACGACATATGCATTGTCCACCAATCCCCAGAAACACACACCGGGCCGGACAGAACTGGCTGGCCTGAACAAAGCTCAGCTGGACACACTGGATACAGTAAGTAGTACGTGCGGAATATTGATACACATCTTTACCACTTTTCCCGCTGTATTCCGAGTAAGTCGGCTGTCTGTGCTTATCTGTGCAGAGCAGTCTGTATAGATCCAGCCTGGGCTGTGGTCCCGCTGCTTGACTCGTTTTGGCCACGGTGGATCACGAATTGGTCAGTGAGACGGGCGGACGGACGGATGCGTGCATTGATATTTGGTCATGGTAATGGTCATGGCCATGGTGTAGTCACGGGCATGGATGTGGATGTGGAGGGTTCTCTGTTCTGCGCTATGGGGCGGTTTCGGATTCGAAAGCTAAGACCTGGCCATTGCGATGCGGTTTTGAGAGGATCTGAAACGTAGCGTTTTCTAATAATATCGGTAGACTACTATTACTGAGGGCTCCGGAATATTATGCACGCCATGGTGCAGGAATATGGAGCATGTCCACTGCTAATAATAAGAGAAGGCTGAATCTGAAGAACTGGGCGTGTAATCGGAGGCTCTCAATGGTATCCACTAATCCAGAAGTAGTTTATTAAACGTAAGAGCCAACATCTGTGTATTCATTTTTGGTTGAAGCGCGTTCGAGGCATGCCATGTTTGAGCCCGAAGTTGGCCCGGACTAATATTGAGAATTCTTATGATGACAGACGAGTCAATTGGTACACTGCTGCCTCATACTGGTCTGCGAGCAGTGATTATGACTCGACTTCCGTGCAGCCGCTGACAGTTGAGGTGTCAAGTTTGAGAACTTGTCTGTAGGAGTAAACACAGAGTAGTCCGCGCATACTACTTTCTGTGTTCGAATAATGCACATAAACAAAAACAAGCAGGCACTTCAATAAATGCAGACAGCCAAACCTTATTCAATAGAAAAAACCGAAAAATGTTGTCACAGGACAAAAAGTTGCCAAAGTCAGTCGGGGATTTTGCCCTATCTGGAACAGCGCAATCCGTCCAAACCCTCTCGTGCATATAGGCCCGAGCTTCGAGAAAACAACGAAAAATGCACTCAGAATCCCCCGGAGCCCGGGGAGTATCTGAAACTGGGGGATTAATTAACTTTGCCTGAACGCAGGTCTGAACGATCAGGAGTTGTTCTAAAGTCTCAGAATGAGGGATATACTCTGTTGGATTTGGAATGACACGGATCGAGTTCCAGTGCCGCTATCGGGGAGGTGAGAGGAGTGACCAAAGTACTTGTCCCCTTTTTGTAGAGTTACATCGATGTTTGTGTTTTGATGTTGGTAGTGTTGTTTACATTCGTGTTCGTTCCTTCGTCATGGTCCGTGGTGAACCAGTGTGCCCGGTGAAGGGAAAGGTACAGACCTTCCACCCGATGGCAGTATGATGGTAATTATACAAGGTATATGCAACAATTTGCGCCTAGTCATCACCGAAGCCGTTGTACCGGTTGCTGTATTCCGCTGGTACCGGAGCTGGCTGGTGCTGGGCTAGGTGGTTATTCAATGGGTATCATGCCTTCCAATATCCGTCTCAACGGCGGCCTTTGGATCCCTTGGATCCCTTGGACCGCCGGGTAATAGAATCGATGTCTCGTTGGCTCAAGTTCAGGGTTCCTCCGGTGAATTTTCCAACAGATGGCCCTCCAACACCACGCTCCCTCCGCTTATTGCTGGTTTGTTTCTTAGGAGCAGGCTTCTCGAGAATTATTCCGTTCTCCTTCGCTTCTCGTCGCCGCTTGTCCTCCTTGGTCGCAGCCTTGGTCTTAATTCCCCTTCGGTGTGTCGACGGCATCTTCTGGTCATAGAGTGATGCGTTGGCTCCAAGCGATTGCATTCTCATATCAAGAGCCTTGTGTCGGTTCTTGCCGGTGGGCGCCAGCTCGGACGCAGAGTCTAGCAGGTGGGATTCCTTAAGCAGTCGCTGTAGGGCAATATCATTCTTCAGGTTCGTTGTGTCTGTAGCTTTGTCCTCTTCGTCTTCGCCAGAGTCCTTGGTAGGTTTAGTCTCTGTTTTGGTTGTGTCGACGTCGAATGATGGTGGCTTCGCGTTCTGTACACATTTAGCATTCAGTCCCTCCGTATCCATAGTATATGAACATACCATAAAAGCCTTCCGGGCTTTCTTGTCCAACAGATCGCTCTTCTTAACAGACGAATCGTGGTGTTCGATCACCTCCACCTCATCCTCTCCTGAAAGACCATCCCAGTCAGATCCGGCTTCCGATTCTTCTTCGCCGTCATCATCATCCTCTTCCTCCTCTGATTCTTCCTTCCGCGATACTTTGGGTCCAATGTCTAACGGCTCGAACTGCGATTCGAAGAATTTGCGAAACAGGTCATGGGAGACCTCGGTAGGTGTCGTAGGAACTGATGTATCTTGCTCCTGCTCTTCTTTCGTCGTAGATCGCGACACGACGGACGTGTCTCTCTTCCGTTTTCCGATCATTTTTTATTGTGGCGTGTGGTTCTTTATTGATCGCGAAACTCGTTAAAGCCGACGGAGGTTTTTTTCTTCGGATACCGCTTAGTCACGTGCGATAAGGTAAGTCCTGGTCCGACCCCTCGATTTGCACACAGCACGACACATCCATTGACGAAGAATAAGAAGACAAAATGACTAAATTCAGGCCTTGTATTGACCTTCACTCCGGTCAGGTCAAGCAGATTGTGGGAGGAACGCTGAGTGACGTTTCCTCGGACCTCAAAACCAACTATGTATCCAAGCTTCCCGCCGGCCACTATGCAGGCTTGTACCAGAAGCATGATCTACGTGGAGGGCACGTTGTGAAGCTTGGTCCGGGAAATGACGATGCAGCTAAGGAGGCATTGGGGACATGGTCGGGAGGATTGCAGGTTGCTGGGGGTATCACGGATGAGAATGCGCAGTATTGGATTGACCAGGGTGCTGAGAAGGTGGGTGTATTAGAACTCGTTTGGCTCGAGACTGTATGCTAATTGTGTTGAACAGGTCATTATCACGTCGTTTCTGTTCCTGGAGGGCAAGTTCTCTCAAGAGCGACTAGAGCGCGTTCTCGCTGCTCTTGGAGGCGACAGGTCAAAGCTGGTCTTGGATCTGAGCTGCCGCAGAAAGGATGATACTTGGTTTGTGGCTATGAACCGCTGGCAGACAATTACAGAGATGGAGATTAACCAGGGTATGTCTACTCTAATTCATTGAATCCCTTACGTCCAAGTGGTATGATATGCTAATGCCGGAGAAGAATCCATCTCATTCCTGGAACCGTACTGCTCCGAGTTCCTCATCCACGCGGCAGACGTGGAAGGCTTACAGCAGGGTGTTGACGAAAATCTGGTCGCTAAATTGGCTCAATGGTGTACAATTCCTGTTACGTACGCAGGAGGTGCGCGGCATCTCCAGGACCTTGAAAAGGTTCATGTCAGCAGCCAAGGAAAAGTCGACTTGACTATTGGTAGTGCTTTGGATATTTTTGGGGGTTCTGGTGTTACCTTTGATGAGTGTATAGAATGGAACAAGGCGCACTGAGGATGTGTGTACATACCGATGTCTGGCATGAGGCAATTGTATAAAAGTTCAAACATATAGAACAAAATTAATAGAATCCAGTATAAAACACAGTGAAACAAACAAAATAGGTGTGTTGGCTACGGAGTACTAGGAAGTTGCATTCGTCGTGCATGATATCAATACCTCTGTCACCGCCCAGAACGGTTAGGCGCTTCGCCGCCATCGAACATTCCGAGACTCACCTCCCAAGAACATCGATCGCACCTCCAAACCGTCAATCCCGTGCATTTTTCCCGCTATACTGGGATCAAGGAAGCGACAAGCATCCTCCAGGTCTCGCGAAGCCTCATACAACACCATCCGCATCAATACCTTGGATCCGATTGGTTCCTGAACTCCGTCTTATCGCATCGAACGTTTGCCAAACCTCAAGATGAAGCCCATCGTGTCTGCTTTGAACGCATGGTCATGGTACGATATTAATATATCGCAAGGTCTCTATGACTATGGTCGCTGACTTGTGTTTTTTCGTGATACAGCGTTGTCATCTCGTTCTTTGCCGTCATCATCCTCTCCGTCCTCGGAACGTTATACCAGGTTCGTCCGGGCCCTCTGTCTACCCATCCCTCCTTTTGGCTACGACATGCGATCCTGTCATCCTGCGTCTATAGAAACTAACGGATAATCCTCTCTGTCCAGCACGACCACCCCGGTTACACCGGCTCTGATGGCGACCCGGAGAATGGCCCTGCCGTTGCTGCCTCGATTTTTACCGCCGTGATTGTATACGCCGTACGTCTACCTATATGTCGAATACACTTGTATATGGAGATACCAGTGGCTAACTAATTGTTTCTCTCGAAATAGGCATTCTTCGTCTTCTGTGCTTTCCAGGCCTACCTCCATATCCGAGCTAGTAGGGGTGGTGCCATATCACTGAGCTAAAGCTTGCCGATTGATTTTGAATCTACAATTTTTGATGAAGGCCTCTGTTTCTTTTCTTTTGCTTTGTCTGTCTGGTTTATTACTATGCGTGGGAATCTCGGCTTGGTTTGGACGATACACTCGGTCTCATAAGCTGCGCTGGTTGCGGAAATCGCCAGTCTGCCCTTATATACAAGACAACTTTCAACGGCTGAGATATGATGCATGGTAATGGAGAAAGGCTGGGTTTCTGTGGTTTATCTTGCTATATGGTGTTGATTCCGGTGTTTCTTTTACTTTAGACTAAGACATTGTCGTGTCTGTACATATACAATAAGGTATATGCTTTACTGCGTCACCTTTGCTTTTCCATTAATAATATAGATCATCTATCATTTAACTTTTTATCTTCAAAACGATTTCATCAAACTCATACAAAGTTATATACCTGTTCATGACAACGCTGCGAACGCCACAGATGCAGAAATGCTTCCCAAGTTAAGGGTTATCCCAACGCCAAAGAGAAACGAAGAAATAAACTTTTATCGTCAAACATAGTCATAAGGAAAGGAAGATTATTCCTCATCCTTGATAGGGTCCAACATCTTTGACATGTAAGGACCATCAAGCGTGTATCCGAGACGAGCATAGTAGCTACGCACACCAACACCGGAGATAACACTGATCTTGCGACTTCCGTGTTCCTCGCGGGCGATGCGCTCCGCCTCCTCCATCAGGAGGGTACCAAATCCGCGGTGCTGGAACTTGCGCGAGTCACGACCGTGCACAGGGACAGCGGTACCGTAAACGTGCAGCTCTCGCACGATACTAGTCTGTTGACTGGTAAACTCAGGACGGAAGGTATGCGTGGCGCTGCACTTGCGGAGCCGGAGTAGACCGATCAGGATATCCTGCTTGGGGTCTTCGTAGGCGAGGAAGGTCTCCCAGCCGCCGTTAGCGGTGTAGTCGCGGCGGACGAGCTCGACCTGCGATGGACGAATCTTGTTCTTGACTTCGTTGATGCCGACCTCGCGGGTGCGGACGTCGCGGCAGGAGGTACCGAAGTCTTTCATGCGGGCAAGCGCGAGTTCGCGCAGGTTGCCGTTCTCCACGCCGGAGGTGACCAGGGGCATGGGGATATCGCGCTGCACACGGTAGATACGGGTCCATGGAGGCACCAAGGCGAGGATTCGGGCGACTAGGTCGACTAGTGCGTTTGGGGTGTAGTTCTTGTAGCGACCCGTCCTCCAGAGCTCATATAGACCTGTACCACGGATGACCAGGGTGGGATAGATCTTCAGACCGTCCGTACGGAAAGCAGGGTTCTCAAAGTACTCGTGGAACTGGTACAGGTCCCGCTCCATGCCAACATTGGGGAGGTCAGGCATCATGTGGCTGACTACCTTGAATCCTGCATCCTTGGAGAGTTTGAATGTTTCGGCCACAGCGGCAACCGTGTGGCCCCGGTTGGTGTCTCGCGCAACGTCCTCATACAAACTCTGAACTCCGACCTCCAGTCGCGTGCATCCGTAGCGGAGCATGCTGCTCAGATGCGTGTCCAGACAGTAGTCGGGTCGAGTCTCGATGGTGATCCCCACACACTTCACGTTGCTCATTTCGGCCGCTTGCACGGCCTCGTCGACATTATCGGTCTGGTATCCGCTCAGCGCATTGTGAAGCTGCGAAATGAAAGACTCCCGATAATCCTCCGCCAGTGACATGAATGTTCCACCCATGATGATATATTCAACCTTGTCGACGCTGTGACCAAGGGACTTGATCTGATCCACCCGACCTCTCGCCTGCTCAAACGGATCATAGCGGGCCCGAATGGCGCGCATCGACGTGGGCTCGTATCCGGTGTAGGACTGGGTCGAATATTCAAAGTCGGAATCAGGACCACCGGGACAGTAGACACAGATGTTTCCTGTATAGGCAATATGAGGGCAACGGTGGGGTTTACACATAACGGCGACAACGGCGATACCAGACGACGTCCCTGCGCTGGTCAGCATACAATATCACAGCAAATCACAGCAAAACATACGAATCGGCTTCGCAATCAACTTGGGAAGAATGTATTTCTTGTAATGTTCGGGCACCGCAGCAATAATGGCCGTCAGTGGCGGTTGACTGCTCAAGCAGTGCTTCCTCGAAATCTGACCCCGCAGCTTGTTCAAATTGATATCCTTCTTGGTCTTGGTAGGGTCGATCTGGCTCTCATAGTCCTGGATAAGCACATTGGCGATATCAGAGCATGCTCGCATATACCGTTCATTCTCCGGAGGCAGCTTTGCGGTCTTCTTGGGCTTGTTGGAGGGGGGCGGCACGGTCATTGTCATGGTCGCCATCGTTGTGGTGTCGCGATCGCAACTGCGATGCGACCGTAAAGAAATGATTTAGATACGTTCAATAAATCGAGATCGTAATATGAGGTCCCGGTAATAGAGATTAGCCTGCGTTGGCGATAGTCGTCTCTCTCTCTCCCAAGTGAGGGAAAAATTCAAAGGAAAAGCCCCGAGGCTGCCAACCGAGAACAAATCGGATCCGCTTAAAGCTTTGTCCCGAATTCTTCCAAACCGCGTTTCTTCTGCTGTCATTAAAACAATCTACTCTCCCTCTTTCCCTCTCTTTTTGCTATAAACAAACCCCGTCAAAACTTGACCCTCTCCTCTCTTTCGTTTCTTCTTTTTCTTCGATTTTTCTCTTATTTTTATAGCATCATGCAGGCCTTCCGCCGTGGCACCCTTTCGGCCCTCCAGAATGTTGCTGCTGTGCAGCGCCGGGGATATGCCAGTGCCAGCGCAATTTACTCTGAGACTGTCCCTAACCTTCGCATTAACGGCGACACTAAGGTGATCTACCAGGGTTTCACCGGAAAGCAGGGAACGTAAGTGTTGTATCCGTCAAGGTGGTGATAGCGCCGTGGGGTGTGTGCGGTTCAATGCTATCAAAATGAGCAATGATGCTGACGTTGCTCTTCCTTCATTTTGCAGTTTCCACGCCGAGCAAGCCATTGCCTATGGTAATTCTTTCTTTCCAATATGGCGACACGCAGGCGATATGCGCCTTTGAATGAAGCTGGAATACTCACCATAATCATCAGGTACCAAGGTTGTTGGTGGTACCAACCCCAAGAAGGCCGGCTCGACGCACTTGGACCGCCCTGTGTTCGCCAACGTCAGCGATGCCGTGAAGGAGACTGGCGCCACTGCTTCTGCTATCTTCGTCCCGTATGATTCCTATATGCATGCTTGGAATGGGTTTGTTGTATCGCAAGGCTAATCCCCACCAGCCCCCCGCTCGCCGCTAAGGGTATCGAGGAGGCCATTGCGGCTGAGATTCCTCTAGCTGTCTGGTAAGATATAGTACTTTTGAAGCTTTTGCAAGTTATTTTGGCTAACTTTTCGCTTTCCACAGTATCACTGAGGGTATTCCTCAGCACGGTATGGCTTTCGGTTACTTTTTCGTTTTCGCATAGCTAACTAGAACCCTACAGACATGGTGCGCATTACGGACATCTTGAAGACCCAGAACAAGACCCGTCTGGTCGGTCCTAACTGCCCCGGTATCATTGCTCCCGTAAGTTTGACCCGTCTACACTGCGCGTGGGTTCGAATAGACGTTGATGTTAATGGGTTGTAGGGTCAATGCAAGATCGGCATCATGCCTGGTTTCATCCACAAGCGTGGTCGCGTTGGTATCGTCTCTCGTTCCGGTACCCTGACCTACGAGGCTGTGAACCAGACTACTCAGGCCGGTCTTGGTCAGTCCCTCGTCGTTGGTATCGGTGGTGACCCCTTCTCCGGTACCAACTTCATTGACTGCCTTCGTATCTTCCTTGAGGACCCCGAGACCGAGGGTGTCATCATGATTGGTGAGATTGGTGGTAGCGCCGAGGAGGACGCCGCCGAGTTCTTCAAGGCCAACAACAAGTACAACAAGCCTGCTGTCAGCTTCATCGCTGGTATCAGCGCTCCCCCGGGCCGCCGTATGGGTCACGCTGGTGCCATCGTCAGCGGTGGTAAGGGTGGTGCCGACTCGAAAATTTCCGCTCTGCAGGATGCCGGTGTTGTCGTGGAGAGAAGCCCCGCTGCTCTGGGCAAGACCCTGCTTGCTGAGTTTGTCAAGCGTGACCTTGTCTAGATTCGTTTGAAGTGGAATAAGCATTCTCCGACTTTGAGGGACGCGCCCCGAAGTCGGTAGTGATGCGTAGTTGTGTGCGTACGGAAGGGCCGGGATATATACCCATCAACCTGACGGGCTCATTTGTTTACTTTTATTTTTCCTACTCGGTCATGACTGTACTTCTCTGTTTCCTTTTTCTATGTTTAGAGTGTCTAAGGCTATACTTTTCTTTGTAGAAATTGTTTATTTTGCAGTACGATTGTCTGAATGAAGAAGTTGTGCGGTGCCGTATTGACGTAGGTTCAACTAAGAGTATCATCGACGGTCCGGAGTGCTCCGAATCTGTATCGGTATGTTCCGAGTCGGATATCGCTCCACTGACGATTCGGCAGAGGAAGCCGAAAACTTTGTGTGGTGTATGATGTACGAATGGCAATAGATGAACAAGGGAGGGTGTTGTCTATAGGAACTCGCGTTTATGTATACGGGAAAAATGGGATTGTGCTGCATAGCTTGTAGGGATTGGGCCAATGAAAGTGACGTTATTTACAGCGTACCTGGTGCAGCTGAGATATATATTTGAGCGGAAGGGCTAGTCCAGTTTATATTGGGAGGCAACTGATTTGAAGGAAGGGGGATTGGAGGTCTCTTGTCAATGAAAATAAAACAAAGCACCTAGTCTAATTTCTTTCAGAAACAAAATACATTGAACATGCAGCCAAAATTCAATTGTTGGACAGCGTGTGCAGACAATGATGACATTTACATATGTTGGACTGTTATGGTTAATGAAACGTAAATAGACAGCTATTATTCAACAACAGGCAAGATGGCCGAGCGGTCCAAGGCGTCAGGTTAAGGTTACCTTAACAGACAACTTCATCTGAAGTTTCCTGATCTCCGACAGGGGGCGTGGGTTCGAATCCCACTCTTGTCATTTTTTTTGTTTGTTTTATTTTCCTCCATTCGTTTGCTTTGATGTCGACGATTATAATTTGCCCCGCCAATAGACATAGGCCCCTTGCAGGGTTATAGAGCAATTCGCAGCAAGTCTATCATTCATAGATTACTGGGAGTGGAGCTCGTTATACTTTTCATTTCTTGTTTTACTGATGCATTGTGGTTGAGTTTGTACACATGTGAACAGAGTACTTGCCTGATGCGTGCAGATTATGACGAAATGAACTGCTCAAAGGATGACCGGATTCACTCATAGTGCACTCGTTTGAAAACTCTTTTATCAATTGGCAAGATGGCCGAGCGGTCTAAGGCGGTGGACTCAAGCGATAAGCTTGACCAGGAATACCTGGCTACGATAAAGTGCAATAGCACCTTTATTCCACTCTCGAAAGGGGCGTGGGTTCGAATCCCACTCTTGTCATAACTTTTTGTCGTTTCTTTTTTGCTCTTCCCGTATATGCTCCTCGCCAATGCTTCCCAACCGAATAGAATAACTAGATCTTCTAATAGATAGATCTCTTAAAATAAACTACTCTGACTCTGCAGAATTCTTATGCATCCTAGATTCTTCAGTAAATCAACCATTCCAGCGTTTGTTGTGGCCTGCCTGACTCAGCACACGTGACTGCCTGCAAAGCAATGCCTCGTTGTCTGAGGAACGGGCCATTTCTGTTTATTCCTTCGCTCGACCGAACTACGACGAACGACACCTCACCCAGTAGCGATGTGCCCTCTTTAGCTGGCTTCTCTCGACAAATAACGTTTCTTCTTTTCGGCCTATATCCATATAAATCTCTGCCCTCTTGTCCCCAGCCACCAGGAGCGGTGTGAGATCCCCGCGACCGTCCGAGGGTGGGCGCTGGAAGAAGCAGCAGCAGCGCCAAAACAAGAAACGCCATCGCCCGTGGTTACCGCCATCCACCCAGCAACAACCACGAAACCACCGGCCACACCTGCACGGGAGCTGCGTCGTAGAGCCTCATGTTGCCTCCAGAGATGGGTAAGTACAGCTGTTGCCATTCGTCCCCTCCTGGATTTTCCCCATTTTGCACGTCGTCACTGCCCAATGGCTGTGTGTTCGCTAACTGTTTTGTTCCCACCGAATAGGTCGAGCAGCCTCGCAGTCCTCGAGTGCTGCCTCTCAGTCCACTCAGATAGTACCACCGCATAGCCGTCCTGGGACTGCGGATCCCATGAGGGCTCGTTCCGAACATGTAGTCTCGCGGAATAGTCGTCGTCCTAGATCCAGAGGCTCCACAGCCAGTATCCATTCCCAGCAGACCCAGGACCAAAATGTTGCCGACGGATTCGCGCAATTCCTTCCCACTCAGCAGGCCACGGGTCACAATGTTTTTGGCAACAACCCAGAAGATATTATTATGCGCTTTGGTCCCAACCTGTCGCATCCCGTGAATGGTACTTCGTTGGACCCGACCTTGCCAGATGCACACCATCCCATCATGCCCCGAGCAGAAGATTTTTCGCATCATGCGCTCCAGACTCACACCATTTCTCAGCAAGCATTGCCGCCGGAGTTATCAGGGCACGGTTTGTCCGGGGTGCCCATGTCCCAGTATCAATCCCTGTACGACAGTGGCATCGAGAATCACGTGCCGGAGCATATGTTGGAGGACAATGAAAACTCAGAGGCTGGTGGGGGAAAGAAGAAAAAGGGATCGAGCTCTTCATTAGCGAACGACAACGAATTGCGCAAACTGTTGCGTCAGTACGAAGGCTACTCGCTCAAGCAGATGGCAGCGGAGGTTCTGAAACACGAGGGTGCTGGAGGCAAAGCTGAGAAGGTCAAACAGGTCTTTGCTATGATCTGGTATGCTTTTGTGTTGTTTCTTGATTTACATGTGACACTGACGCCGTATCTGCAGGTTGAGGGAGAACTGCAGAAAGAGTAGCGGTTCCGTTCGACGGGACCGTGTGTACTGCTGCTACGCTGAGAAGTGTGGAACCGAGCGTGTCTCGGTTCTGAATCCAGCTTCCTTTGGGAAGCTTGTGCGCATCATATTCCCGAACGTGCAAACACGACGACTGGGTGTTCGCGGGGAATCCAAGTATCATTATGTTGACTTGACCGTGATAGAGGAGAAGCAACAAAAACATCAGTCCCTTGGCTCTCAGGTCCCATCAAATGCCAGTGTCCCGCCGGAAAACAGGGCTGAAGATGCGCTATCAAAGAGGTATGTTGGAGAACATGACAAGTAAAGTGACAAAAATGAATATCGGATTCTGACAAGAACAATAGTGCTGGCGCAGTACCACCACCCCCGGCTGATACGGCCGTGTTTCCTTCACCAACAGCCTCGTTCGCTCCTCGCATGTCGACTAGTTTGCCGACTGGAGGCTGTGCCTGCCAATCTGCTTCTCGTGGCACCCTGGAACTGCCAATGACCCTCGAGAACGTCAGAAGTCACGCCGGGAAAATGATTCATCAAATGCTCCGATTTCCTTCTGCAGACACCTATTCTGTCGACAACGACTCCCTCCAGCTCCCTGATATTCACCCATACCTGCCCCCCAACGCCGACTTGAAGGTCGCCGCAGCCCTTGCGGCCCTGTACCGGTCCCACTGCATATCGGTCATCGACAGCTTCAGATACTGCAAAGAACGCAACCTTCTACGATACTTCTCCGCTTTCCATGGAACCTTGACCGTCCCGGTGCAAAAACTTCTCACGCATCCCGACATTGCCCCATGGATAAAAGAGTGTGACTGGCTCATGTACCAGAAAATGATTGCATTCGTGGCACCGCTAACCACGCAGGTCGTGCCTAAGCTGGTGCTGGATGCTTTCAGCTCGATCTCACAACGCCTCACTCCCCACATCACTGAAACCTTCAAATCCCAGCCCGCACATGTTTCTCTCGCACGGTTAATCCCGGCAAACATCTTCTGCAGTCTTCTCCGGCACATGCTTGATGTGAACCAGTCCGCCAACGCGGCGGCTGCCTGGCTCTGCCATCCTGACAACAGGAATCAAATGTGGTTCGATTTCAAGACCTTGGTTGACCCTAAGGAAATGATCTCAAAAGCAAACATTCCGAGATGCGCTGAGCGGGTAACCGAACAGATTCTGAAGCACGACATCCGGGCCTTGCTTACTCCCGTAAGCGACCCAAGTGTCGCTCCTTGCCAGCCTTTTTTTGCAACCCCTGATACCGAAGATGATATTGAGGCGCATAAGTACCCTGTTCAGTCCGCAACTGGCGATGACTACAACTTCCCCGACAAATGGGTATCATTCATCCTCAATATACCACTAATGTTTCCCAATCACCGTGCACAGTGTATTATAGAAAAGGTCGACGCATTATGGGATTGTGTCCTTCGTCGGTTAACATTGGGTGGTGCCCAGAGCTTCAGTGCTTGGTGGATGACAAAGGTGTTTTTTCACGAGATGATGGTTTGGCAAACGGAGCAGGGTGGATTTATGCACTCGTCACCAAGTTCTTTGCAGAACGCAACACTCGGGACAGAACCGTCAGGGATGAACAACTTCGTTATGAGACAGCCCAGCTTTGCCATTAGTGATAAGAATGATACACTCATGGCCACTGATGCCCACCAGGACCGTCAGTCGGTCTCTCGGGCACCTTCCACGGCAGCAACCAGTGAAGCACCGCAAAATCAACATCAATCTTTGAATGACAGCCGCATGGAAACTGAATCAGGCCAAAACAATTTGGATAACCCCAAGCCCACCACTGTCGCGGAGAACATTGCGAATTTTCATGCCGGGAACAACGATGACAGCGCAATAGACCTTGACGACGATTCTATGCTGATGTCCGTGGGGAAATATGGTGACATGATGGCCTCTGATCCAGCGGACGCTGAAGGAGATGTCGTTGTCATATAAATGGCCGTACGCGCCCACTTTTTGGAAACTCTTGTTTGCTTTCTACATGGTTGGAGTTGGATTCCCCTTTCTATTTTGTGTATTTTGCTTTTCTGGAGCATTGCTCCACCACTTTTTCGACAGGCAATTCTTTCCATCACTGCACCAGGCGTTCAACAATCTTTGCATGAGAGATGAGCAACGAACCATCGATTGATTCGAGAAGATGTCAATCTGCCCTGCTTAAGGGCTTGGTAAGGCTGACAACATTATCATTTTAATAATAGCGCGATAGACCGCGTTTATTATGTCTTTTTACCTGTCTCTGATATTACTATTTGCCCTTTTACGTCTTGGATGTTTCGTTTGAGAGAGAGAGAGAGAGAGGGACCATTGTACATATTTCTGGTCAAATAACTTCTTTCTTCTTGTGACTTTTAGCCTGCTTTCTTGTTGATCTTTCCTTAAGTCTTGGCACTTTTGGGTTTCTTTCATTGGGTATACTCAACTTTGGTTGTGATCTTAATATCATCTCATCGACTGGTATATTGCCACTATCCTGATGTCTATCATCTGCAGTGAGTGGTACCAAAGACCCTTACTTCTGCAGGGAAAGAACATCAATAGAATACAGGAATAATAATATAAGTACCATTATATTTATCCCTTAGATCCATCCCACCCAGTACCATCTAGATATATGCTAGTACAGATATAGATCAAATGAACCAGAACCGATCCGAGCCCATCCGGTGTATGCATAAGTAATAATAACGACCCATCCCATTTAAAACAACCCATGAAGTAAAGCAAAGTGACAGCGAATGTATGGAACAAGTTATAGCTTGTACCCAGCTGTATCGTGAAGATATCCGTATAATGTGAAGAGAAGAGGCGGCGAGGAAGAGGCGGCGAGGAAGAGGCAGAGAGGGCGAGAGAGTGAAGAGGGAGACGTGACTATCGTAAACCACCGGCTGGGAAGTAACGAGGACCCGCGAAGCCATGCACAATGACGCTTTGGATGTCGATGTTACCTCCGTTATGGGGACTCCAGAGTTTGATTAGGATGTATCTACCAGACCTGCAAGATCAGTTAGCAAAGGCTCTTTAATTGTGTAGGACGGGAAATGACGTACGGAGGAGGATCAAATTTGATGTTGACCATACTCTGCGCACGCTCAATGAAGAACTGCGCATGTGGCCGTAAAAGTCCATTGCTTCGCAAGGCGTTCGTTTGGGAATCCATAGGCGGCTCAACGAAACTAGTGGTCTGATGCTGTCTCTGCTGCTGTTGTTGTTGCTGCTGACGTGGGATTCTCAGCAAGTTCGACAGTCTGCGTCGTCGACGGTAAAATGAGTCAAATTGAGACGTGGAAACGTTAAGATCGGATGTAGAGTCGCTTTCGCTGTCGTCGCTGTCAGTACAGGCTATGTCGTCTTCCATCAGCTGTCCAATCCGCAGCCTTTCAATCTCCTCGATGGTAGGGCAGTCGTCATCGTCTTCTTGTTCATTAAGTTGTTCTGGAATATCGCGATCGTTGTCGTTATGACTGGTCGTAACCCTGAAGCCGGCCACTGGATCGACCGTGGTTTGTGTCGAGTCTTCGGAATCCGGACTCCCGCGCATGGCCCTCTCTAGCTCCTCCTCGTATGGCAATGGGTAAAAAGGCGCATACCGTGATAATCCGCTTCGTCGATTACGTCGTCGCCGTCGAGCACCAGAGTAATGAACTTGGTCTTGAGCGGTACGGGTCAAAATATCGTCGGATGTCATGGAGACGAAGACCATTCCTTCTTGTATCCTAAAGATAGTTAGTGAACTGTTCCATTTGAATCGCTTAATTTCACAAAAAACGTACGGAGAGTCATAACCAGTTTTTGGAGCTTTGATGACAATCCTCTTCAAGCAGAAAGGCGCCCCTCCGACGTGCTTCAAGAGCAAATTGCAGCGATCCGACTTGGTGCAATAGACAGACGAATCGTTCCGCAGGATATTATCCGGAAACGAGCTCTCGCCATCAGGCTCGTAGGTTCCCCCATCACAGCTGGCTATTTCCATCCTGAGAGCTCCTGGCACGACCTGGCCGAATTGTCCGTAAGAGAAACCGCGTGTGCCTTCTCTGACATCGTCAGACTCCAGCTTTCTCCGCTTGACCCTTCGGTTCGATTGACGATGAATTTCTAATTCCTGAGGAACTACAGTGGGCGACTCGAGGTGAGGTATCGGTTCGTCGAGTAGAGTATTGTTTTCGGTTTCCCTGCTCCTTGCCCCTCTACCCCGACGTCTGGTAGGCCTGCTACCTTGGGGTGGAGTATCTTGAGAATCCATTCCGCGGTCGTTATTTCTAGAAATATGCGATTCTAGCTGTCGAATCTGATGGTCCACTGCTGCTCTGGTCTGTGCCTCGCTGGCGAGATACTCGCGCATTTCCTCATCCAAGAGCTCCACCATGCGGTTGTGGTTCATATTAGGGTTCCGCATTCGTTCTGAGTTCAAGTAGTCCCGGAGATGTTGGGCCTGGCCGGATCGTTGCTGGGATCGCCCGCTATGATCGCTTGTACGAGGGGTACGTCGAGAAGCGGGAGGGTAGTCGTGGTTCCCCGACTATAGTTAATAACACCGGTCAATACAGATGAACGTGATGACGTGGGCAATATTTCCTCCTAGCTCCGTAGTACGAAAGCCGTCGATCTGACGAATGAACAGGCAGCAGTAGTAATCATAAACGTACCATCCTACTTCGTAGACACCGCCCAAGTTAGCCAAGTTAAATGAAGTGGGGGAAAAGGAGGGATTCACTCATACCGGGAAATGTATATGCATAGAACACTAGGAAGAAAAAGAGAGCAAATATGACAAGAATAACTGAACCGGTGCCAGAAAGACAGACGATGAACCTCCCGAACCTGCGAGAGAGTAAGAATAGCACCAGAAGTCGAGGAGTTGGCAGTAATGAAATGAAATCGCCTGACGAGGGCGATAAGTTATCGGCAGACACGTGATGTCGGCTCCGATAAAAGCGGCGGATGTTGGATTGCGATGCGACAACAACGACAAACGACGAGAGACGACAATCCGGGTGTGTTTGCAACAGGGTTCTTTCGATTATACAGCTGAGGGGCTCATGCGTGATAGTATTGCATCCTGGCCTGATTGCTGCGTCTCCTCTGTTGCTTATTCCTCACCTCCGCATACTTATACCCTAGATTCCCGCGACACGACAGCTTGTTTGAGATTCACAAGCTACTCATTAACTTTGCGAAATATTGATCTATTTTCGCTGCTCCAGATTATCTACGGCTCTTCTTACACCAAGCCTTAACCGAAGAACAATCCACGTTGTGTAACAAGATGGCGTCGCAGGAGAATGCGACCCAATCGATCAGCGCTGGTAAGAAGAATACGAGTCATATACAAAGAAGAATGGACATCTGACAGACAATTCGTGCGATATGATAGACGAGATTGCTCTGTACGACCGTCAGATCCGACTTTGGGGTGTGAAGGCGCAGGAAAAGTAAGCATCTCTGGACAGATTCCTATACAGATGTCATTGACAAGACTTCTAGACTACGATCCGCGAACATCCTCCTGATCACTATTAAGGCGCTGGCGAACGAGGTTGCCAAGAACTTGGTATTGGCAGGCATTGGTGGCCTGACTATCCTGGACCATGAGACTGTCACAGAGGAGGACCTGGGAGCGCAATTTTTTGTGCGTGAGGAGCATGTTGGGCAGAATGTATGTCTTCACCCACCGACCAATTTCTTAATTGAGGCGCTAAGTTTGGCAGCGCGCACAAGCAGCCAGCGCTGAAATCCGCGCCATGAACCCCCGAGTCCAACTACGAGTCAACACAGAGAACGTGCGCACCAAACAACCAGACTACTTCTCCCAGTTCGACATCGTCATCGCAACAGAGCTCGACTTCTCCACCTACACTACAATCAACGCCTCCTGCCGTCTCGCCAACCGCCCCTTCTACGCCGCCGGCCTGCACGGCTTCTACGGCTACGTCTTCTCAGACCTAATTTCGCACGACTTCGTCATCGAACGCTCCAAATCCAACGTCCCCTCCCAAACCCAAGAAACCCCAACCCGAAGCGTTCTCAACATCAACACGAAAGTCGAAAGCGACAAGGTTATCGAAATGGTCACCAAGCGAGAGGTCTACTCCCCGCTGATCCTGGCAAATACTTCCCCCCTCCCCGAGGATTTCACTCGTCTCCCGCGTCGCAGGAGACAAGTGACACCGCTCCTCACCTGCCTGCGTGCGCTGTGGGAATTCCAAAAACTCCCCGGAAACCACACACCCCTCCCCACGCTCTCGTCCCGCCAGGACCTCGAGACCTTCACCAAGCTCGCTCGCGATAGGCACCACGAGCTAAAACTCGACATCAGCACCCTCGACTCTACTTTCCTGCGCACCTTCCTCGAAAACCTCGGCAGTGAACTGAGCCCCGTCGCCGCGTTCGTGGGCGGTTCTCTCGCGCAGGATGTCATCAACGTCCTGAGTGCCCGTGAACAACCACTGCAGAATCTATTGCTGTTTGATGGTGATAAATCCGTCGCCCCGGTTTATCCGTTGCATCCGTTTTTCCCACCGGAGGTTGAGAATGCCATGCCAGCTGTCACGCCTGCGGCTGTGAATGCGATTCCTGTGCATCCTGGGCCGGCTGCTGCGAACAACAATAACAACGCTGCTACTGATCTCACGCAGTAGTTGTTTTTGTTTTACTGATTTAAAACCTAACTAGTTGAATATCATGAGTGTACGATAGTATCGCATATGCAGAAATGCAGATTGAATTTGGTTGCGATTGATGCTTGCAGAAACAATTAATTTCTCCATAAATGCTGAATATATGCACGAGTATAACTAGTGTACATTGGTATAAAAAGCAAGCCTATCCCACCAAACGCCAGTCAGTAGAAGCAAATTGATATCCAGGACTCCATCTGCATTGCAAGAGAGGTAGATGTCACTAAATAATTGAAATCCAAGAGAAGAAGAGAAGCCAGGGCACTATTTATGTATATGATGATCCACCAACTTTTATTCCATTATTGTAACCACCCAGACAATTTAATGCTGAGTCTGAGGCTCCTCATCCTCGTTCTTCTGATGCCGGCCTTGGTGCCCGGCTCTAGCCTCTTCCTCTTCATCAGAGATGAGACCTTGCAGCTCAAAAGCTTCTGCGTCGTGGATTTGCCGCGCCTCGGATGGTGACCGTGCGTGACCGTTCGCGCGGGAGGGCTTGGGGTGTGCACCGTCTTCAGCATCGATGTCATCATTGGGCTGCGCTTTGGCGGATTCGGGCCATGCGTGGACGGCGTAGATGTGGAGGAGGATGTTCACGACTGGACGGGATTAGATAACATTCCGAAGCCAGATTTAGGGGTTACTCACAGAGGAAGAGAATAAAGGCGATACTGAACAGAATCAGAATGTAGGAGACGTGAGTAATCCCAGCGTCCTCCAAAAGCTGCATTTGCTCCTCGGTGGCGCCCATGAAAAGGAATCCGGAAGCGTACAGAAGCTAAATAGTCGTTAGTGGTAACGCAAGAAAAAGTACAGCGGGAAGGAGACGTACGAAAGGCGGCAGGTATTGGAAGCTGTTGGGATTAGTACCATCCACACTGAGAGTGCTGCGATCCCCCAGCACGAACACAATTTCAATGATTCTCGTAGCTCCAGCAGCCATGAGCGTGTAGCCAAAGAACGAGTGAATCATAGTGCTGACCATCGAGTGCTGAGGGTGACTAGACATGGCATAACCAGTCAACATAATAACGATACCAGGGATAATGTTCCGCTTGGGCCCGCCGTTGCGCTTCCTGCTCAGCCAGACACCCAGCAGACCAGCGCACCACCAGACAATTCCCATGGTGGTGTGCTGCAGGTCGTTATGCACCCACGGACCTCCCCAGCGGTGTTCAGTGAAGGTGTTGACACATCCCCATGCGGCGATAACGAGCGAGTCGAAGAACTCCTGGCTGCGGCCGGTGCGGCGCAACCAGTACTGACCAGCAAGGAGGAGGAGGGTCAACAAGATTCCGTAGGCGATGAAAGCGCTTCCCATGATGAAATGCGCCAGACACTGCCCCATGTGGTCATCCCGACAGAAGCCCAGGGCAGTGATTCCACCAAAGAGCATCTGAGCCCAGCTGACAACCGGCATCGCCTTTCCGAGTATTCCATGCAGAATGACAATAAACCGACGGATCCGGCCGTGGATCCCCTTGGACAGGTGCAGCTTCAGGTAGACACCCAACACGACCTGCGCGATAAGCTGGATCATCAGGATATTCGCGAACGGAGCGTGGACGTTCTTGGCGAATTGGCGACCTTTATGAGCGTGTCCGAGGAAGTAGGCCAGGACGGCGATGATCGTTCCGACGACTTGGAGGGGGACATGCCAGCGAGAGCGAGTGATCTAGTTGATTAGTATGATATCCCTCAGGAAAAATCCACGATAGCCAGGAACATACCCCCAGAACCATTCCCAGCGGAAAGATAATACCAAATGCGAGACCCATAAGAATCATGTGAGTCCATAATGTCGAGTCCTGTCACTGTCAGTCCATATTCCCCAAATCCAAACAGAAAAAACGGCGACGTACAATAGGGTCTTCGGAAACGGCGCTGCCTTCAGGGACCTGTTCGTGGCCGCCATGCGCGAGAACGGACGGGACGAGGAAGAAGAGCGCGGCCAACACTCCTCCACCCCGGAGTTGGAGTGGATTTGGTATCGTCATCGCGGTAGAATATGGTCGAGATAAATAACCCGAGAAGAAGTGGTGAAAAAGAGGGGAGTTGAAGGAGGGAAAAGAGAAATAGAAGACGACGACGCTTTGGATTACGGGGATGGAAAAGGGCCAATGGGATTGGACGGATGCTCTGGCCACAACGACGCCGATAAAGTGGATATACTTGACAGAATAGGAGATTATCTTTTTTTATATATGGTTAGAGGAGTAAATAATAGTAAGAATAATTGTAATAGGAGAATTAGTGGCCAAAAAGAATGAGTTTTTCTAAATTCCAGAAAGCCGTTGATACACCACTCGGCCTCACGTTAATTAGTATTACTATTCACTTTTGTATGTCTCTTTCGTCCATCTTAGAGAACAATGTCTTATGATTGAATACCCCCCGTTCTATTGGCCCAGTAAGAATCGATTCTATTCATATCTCAGATCATCACAGCCCACTTTTTACTTGTACTCCTCTCCGACCCCGTCCTCCGACTCCGACTCCGTTCTATACAAGCACGCCACCACCGAACTACCACCAACAACCACAACCAGATAACCAATCCTCTCGAACCATCATAACCAACCATACCAGATAACCAATCAACATGCTCTCCTCACCAAACCAACCCCAACCCTCCCAACACGACTCTCCCCATCTCACGTCATCCGAAAACGGCCAGAATCCTTCCCCGGAACAGCTCCAGCGGGAAAGGAAGGTGGTATGTTCCTCGCATTTTGCGCGTATCTAGGTACAATTTTAATCTGATAATGAATAGAAAACCCTTCAAGCATCCATCGATGATCTCCAATCCCAAACACAGCAACTCGAGGGGGAGATTGCGGAGGTTAAAGCTAAGCTAAAGTATGCCTGTCTCCAATCCCCAGCCCGTATGTGTATGCTAATAGCACCAGGAATGACCCTTCAATCACGGTAAAGCGCCACATCCGTCTTCTCCACGACTACAATGAAATCAAGGATGTCGCCCAGGGATTAATGGGGTTGATCGCCGAGGCGCGTGGAGTGAGACAGATTGAGGTGCAAAGGGAGTTTGGGGCTGGTGAGAAGGATTGACCGGCGTAGATATACCGTGCACGATGTTTAGGATTGATTTTACGAGGCGTTATGGATACCAAATTCAAAAAGCAATGTTCAAGTTCTATCTCAGCAAACTTTTATTATGTACTTGCCATCATGCCAAACGTTCAAGTCTAAATACATTAAGCCATGCAGCTAGAAAACACCTCCTATCAGCCAAAATTAGCAATATAAATTATATCAAAGAGATCAGTTGTCGTCACACAACAGATTAAGTCGTCAACACATTAGAGCGGAGGATGCTGAGAGGAGAAAGGAGGGATTAGAAGGTATAGATCGAAGTAGTGGTGAGGAGGAATGAAATAATGAAGGGAGATTATTGAGCCTTTCCGAGACTCTGCATGTTCACCAGCTCGAAGTACCGTCCCTCGAGGCGGAGCAGTTCGTGGTGTGAGCCGCTCTCGACGATCTTGCCCTGGTCGAACACGTAGATGATGTCGGCCTTTTGGATCGTGCTCAGACGGTGAGCCACGGCGATGGTGGTACGTCCGCGAGCGGCGGCATCCAGAGCGGCCTGCACGACCTTCTCCGATTCAGAGTCCAGGGCTGATGTAGCCTCGTCAAGAAGGAGAATCTTTGGGTTCCGGAGGAGTGCGCGGGCAATGGCAATTCGTTGCTTCTGTCCACCTGACAACATGCCACCTTTGTTACCAACGACAGTGTTGAAGCCCTCACTATGATTTCGTTAGCGTTAAATCAGGAAAAATAGGTTATAAAGGAGAACTTACGGAAGAGACATGATAAAGTCGTAAATGTTGGCGTCCTTGCATGTCTTGATCAAATCCTCTTCCGAGACATCATCCTTATCAGACCCAAGCAGAATGTTCTCCTTGATCGTTCCTTGGTACAGCGTGGGTTCTTGGCTGACAAGCGACAAGAAGTTGCGGTACGAGTTCACATTGAGCTCCGTAATGTCCTTGCCATCCACAAGGACACTACCGGCAAGCGCATCATAGAAGCGTTCCAGAAGAGCAATCGTAGTACTCTTGCCGCATCCACTGGGGCCGACAAGTGCAATGTACTGGCCAGGCTTGACGCTCAAGTTCAAGCCCCGGAGAACAGGTTGCTCGCCACGAGTCGGGTACCGGAAGTGCACATCACGGAACTCAACTTCGCCTTTGATCGATTCGATCTTCTCGCCCTCCTCAGACCAGGTGTCGATGGCGGGCTTCCGGTCGAACAGTATCCTGAACTCTGCAGCAGCATTTTTCGCCTTGCCCATGTCTGGCGCGAACGAGAAGATCGTTCCGGCAGACTGCGCACCGAAAAGGATTTCTGCAAAGCAAACGAAGAAGTGGAAGATGTCGTATTCACCCTTACCCAAAAGAGTACCACCATACCAGAAACCAAGTGCAACGCAGAAGAAAACCAAGGCCTGGGAAGCAGCATAGAGAACAGATGACTTCAGGATGGAGACCAAGCTCTTCTGGCCTTGCTCCTCAAGCTGTCCGTGATACTGTTCCCAAACATCCTTTTCCCGAGTAAGAGAAGCCACTGTACGGATGGCAGATGTCGCCTCACACGCATAGTTGGCGGACGATTCATAAGCCTTCTTGGATCGGTTTTGGAATCGAGCAAGCATGTAAAACCGGAGGAATCCACAGGACAGCAAAACCGGAACCACCGAAATACACACAAGGGCCAGCTTCCAACCAAGAGACAATGAGATAATGATAGCCGCTCCAAGTGTCGTAGTCGTCATCAAAATCGTTCCGAGGGTCGCACCACTAATTCCAGACAGGTGATTCGTTTCCGTAGAGAGGAAAGACGTCAGAGCACCAGTACTGTTCTCTTCTCGGTCGAAAAAGGTAATATCCTGGCGGAGAATTGCCCGGAATGCCTTGCTTCTGGCCCGACAGATTAATCGCTCGGAGCAGACAGCAAACGCCGTTCCCTGAGTCGAAAAGTTGATGAACTGAGCGATGCCAACCACAAAGAACATCAACGACCAGAAGTTCGCATCGTGTCGGATCTGGTCGGACATGCTCAAAGGCTTGGAGAGCGAACTGATTGCCTTGGCATAAAGCACAGCCTGGGTCGGTTGGCCGCCACCAGAAAGAACAGAAAAGACCAGGCCGATAAACATATACAAGAGCTCGGGCTTGTTGAATCCAGCAATGAATTTAATCAATGCCCATAGAGAGTACTTCTTCTGGGTTTCGGGTGGCATTTGCGAAAGGACGACACTCGAAATAGATTGCTTGGTATCCGTTCGTTCAAGGGGCTGATCGGTCTTTTCGTTCATCGAACCCGAGGCACTCGTGGCAGTTTTGATGCGAGCAACTTCTTCGGCGGCGACTTGCTTCTCGTCGATTTCCCCTTCAACTTCCATGGCATCCGCGTCCTTCTCCTCGTTGATACGTTGCGCCTCCACAAGGCTGCGGTAGGGGCCTTCGCGATCGACGAGCATGTCGTGAGTGCCCTGTTCGGCAATCTGACCATCGACGAAGACAACGATGTTGTGGGCTGATTTGATCGTAGACAAGCGGTGTGCAATCACGATGGTTGTCCGACCTTCAGCAGCCCTATCAAGCGCTGCTTGCACAACACCTTCCGACTTGGTATCCAATGCAGAAGTTGCTTCATCAAGCAACAGGATCTTCGGGTCACTGACAATGGCACGGGCGATGGCGATACGTTGCTTTTGGCCACCCGAGAGCAGGAATCCCCGCTGGCCAACATTGGTTTCATACCCTTCTGGCAGTGCTGTGACGAAGTCATGAGCGTTGGCCATTCTCGCTGCCTCTTCGACTCGTTCGCGAATTTTTTCTTCGGGCTCCTGCTCGAACTTCGTACCGATAAGGCCGTAACGAATGTTTTGATAGATCGTGGTCCCAAACAGAATAGGCTCCTGACTGACGAGCGAGATTTGTTGGCGCAACCAACGGAGGTTGAGAGTTTGAATGTCATCGCCATCCAAAAGTACAGTACCGCCAACAGGAAGGTAAAAGCGCTCAACAAGGCCGACCACAGTACTTTTTCCAGACCCCGAAGGGCCAACCAAGGCCGTGGTCTTTCCAGCAGGCATGCTCAGCGAGACGCCATCCATAATCGTGACCTCCGGGCGCGAGGGGTAAATGTGTTTGACATCCTGGAACTCGATGTTTCCTTCAAAGTGCTCGAGCGTTTTCCCTTCGTCAGAGAAAGGGTCCAATGGGGAGTGGCGGTCGATAGTATTGTAGATCTTGGCAGATGCGGCTAGAGCATTGGTGAAGGCTTGACCGTGTGGACCAACGTTTCCCAAACTGAACGAACCGATCAAGATGGCCATCAAGATTGTCAAGACATGGCCTACATCCATATCGCCGGCGACCAGGAAGCGGGAGCCCATCCAGAAACCAAGACCGTAATTCATAAACATGATTCCAAACATGGCACCGATCATAATACCGACTATGATTTTCACTTTGATGCCCCATTTCTCTCCTTCGGCCAGATGCGCTTCGTATTGCTTGGCCAACTTGTCCTGGGTGCCAAATGCGGTGGCATTTCGAACGGAGCTGATCACTTCCTCCGCGACAGTTCCACCTGCACCGTAGCTGCCCAGGGCTTGTTTGCTAAACCGGATGATGAATCGCGAGCTGCCTCCCATGATCAGAACAATCGCAACGATGGTACATGTGCAAATTCCGGCCAATTTGGGACCCTTGATATAGGCGACGATGAAACCCGTGACGAAGGTAGCGATTGCGGTCAAGGTCAACCCGACTTTTTCGGAGATACCTTCCTGGACCAGGTTTGTGTCTGCTGTAATGCGAGTGGTCACTTCACCGGCACCCAGGCGATCGAAATAGGCCATGTTTTGTCTCAGGATGGCCTCAAGATAGTGTTCACGGATCTTTTGCGTGACATGCTCGCCAGTGTAGATGAATCCAACGGTGCAGATGTAGACCGTGACAAATTCACCGATACCGAGGTACACAAAGTATAAAACGTTGGTCGTTAGTTGGTCGTAGAATTGGTCGTATGGAATAGTTCCCAGAGTGATACTTTGGAAGGCCGTGGCTAGCGAACCGAATAGAATCTGAGAGCGTGCACTAATCAGCATTGATAATTCCCAACCAATTGAGGTATTGATTACTCACCGTGAACAGGGGTAACGCCGCACCAGCTGCAATAGAGCAGATAGCGCTCACGATCATAATCACGATGTCCCATTTGGAAGCATATCGAAAGAGGGTGACAAATGATGCCTTCACCTCCGGTCCATCAAGCTGGTCCTTCAAAATCTGTTTCTCGTGTTCCGGCAGGTGAGCATATAAGGCATCTGAATCGGATGAATCGGCCACCGGAGTCGACTTCGCTTCTTGTTCTTTGCCTGCATGCTGCCCGATTGTTGTACTGGAGGCGTGCGAGGGAGTCTGTCGCTGCGTCGAGACCACGGGGCCATCCCCCACGGCCTTTTCCAGGGCTTTCGAACCGTCACCTGGTTGTGCCATATTGTCCGGAGGGTTGTTGAAGCAAGAGCTTCAATGACAATATGGTGAGGTTATACGGTAAATGTTGCCGACGTGATCCTCACACCATGTAACGTATGACTTGCAGAGTGAAAGAAAAGAAGATGACAGTAAAAAATAACGAGATAAAAAGGGGACTCGAGAATATCGCGTCGTCAACAGCAGAGATATTGTTCTTGCCAAACGACGTCAGTCCCAGCCGGTTATGGAAATATTGATCGTGACGAACAAAGAGAACGAACTAGGGCCGGTCCTTGGATTGGACGATCAGGAACCAGTCCACTCTGAGTTGTAAGAATAATAGTTGACTATGAATGGACTCTCCAGCGAGAGAAACGACGGGCATGGGGCCTTTTTTGAGGTCCTCGTGGGCCACCGAGAGCTTACTTTTTTAGTTACGACTTTACGCCTTTTGCGGGACTGTCCGTGTTCTGTGCATAATTCTGGCCCGGCGGTCGGGGGTCCGGTTTTCCGATGAAAGTTTTTTTTTTAATGCAGTGACAATGCTTCGCCCTATCAGCCAATCGGAGGGGCTTTTTTAGACCGACTTTGCTGGTTATGATGGTTTTGCCCGTGGTATGTGATATGGACAAAGAATCAAGTACCCTATGATAACACTGCTAGTAACATCTCTTCTGAAAGCCCCTTTATGCTGGATATTAAGGAGCTTCTGGAATTGTATAGTGGAGATGGTGGCCCTCTTAGTGTAGACCCGATGGATGCTGGGGTACTCCGTAGATTGTTATGGAGCCGCCACAGATAAACCGCGAAATACGCCAGGAATACGGAATACGAAACGTCAAAATTATCTCTGTCCATATCTTGCATAACTTTATACGCTATCGTTCACATGGCCTATGAGTCAAAATGAATGTATAACTATCGTGTGGCATATGATCGCCATTACAACGATCACGGAGTTTAGAAATATTTCCTTATTTCCTTCTTATCTCCTTATTTTACTTGTACTCTGGAGTACTCGTTCATACTTGTACAACCAATCTGATAGATAGACCTACTATCTCGGGTATCAAAGTGCACAGCGAGAACGAAAACGAGCAAATCGCGAACGGCTGCGGCACATCGCTTGCAAACGAGCCAGTTAGGATCCAAGATAATCACCCGCCAGTTATGAGTTGCTTCGGACTCTCGATAGGGCAAAGATCGAATCCTTTGATTTGCTGTTCTGAATTGTATCTCACTGTACAGAGTACATTCTGTAGTAAAACATGGTGACGGGGTTCGGAGGGGGAGCATTCTGTCCTGCACGTGCTCTGTGAACACCGCCATTTGACGCTATATAAGAACTTTTTATTTACGATATTTGGTCCCGGTTTGCCGATCTGACCATTTACGAGTATAAGAGCACAAAAGAACCGAGGTGTGTAATGCACATGGACGCGCAGTTTATACGTGTATACTTTAATCAATACGGATAGACACCTGACCATATACGTTTTTGAAGATAATTTATCGGGACTGAATGTGGTTGTGTCAGAGGGATTCGTATTCCTGAGAAACGCTGTATATGCCTGAATCTACAGGTGTAAATCCCGCAGTCTCAGTCACCCGCAGATACGTTTGCAACGCGTAGGCGCATACATCTCTATGCAAATAATTTTGACATGAAGCCCTAAGCAGTGTTTTGCTATGTACTTAATCGAAGCGAACATTGAGTCTTCTGCTATAGAAATAAATCGGACTGCAAATGAATATGAGACAACGGCATATTTCCATTGAAAGAAGAGGTACTCTTACCATGCCTAGACACTCCACGGCACCCTGGTATAAGAGATAAAGTTTCGATTTATCCGGAGACCATAGTCTACGCTTCGGTTTGAACTCGTAGGGCTCGGGATAAACTTTGGGGCCCGCGTTATATTAATTCAGATTCTAATTCGGATCGAGTGCGTGGGTCAAGAATAGTAGACTCGGCCACGCTGTCAATTGTGGCAGCACCATGCCTAAATCAGCCACAGGGACAGCCTCCCTGAGGACTAATACAGACATCTGCATCAAAGACTGAATCTACTTAGACTACTCAGCCTAACTTCCTTGTGTAGATATATATATTCATCACCATCCATCAAAGCTTTCGGCGAAAAAAAAAAAAAAAAAAAAAAACCGATCTAACATATTGGATCACAAGTTACATCCGTTATTCGTTGACAGATTATGAATTCGCATTTAAAAGCTCTATCACTCGATCCCGGGGGTGTCCTGCTCGATTGGAACCCCCCATAGCATCACTGGACAGATGCCATCTCTCACTCGACCAGGTATGTGAGGTAAGTTATGCGTACTTAGTACTCAGGAATGCAAATCTGAAAATATATCAACAATTCAGCGTCGTGATCGGCGTCAAGGCCTCATTTGTCAAGGGGAGCCTTGAACAGGCGCCAGAGTCGTTGACTGTGAATGAGCAATTGGCGCAGATTATTCAAGAGTTGAAGGGCTCCAACCCGGACCTGCAAGTCTATGTCATGTCGAACATCAGTCGAGTATGCCGCAAGTCCGAGCTTGAACACACCACTAACAGGAACAGGGGCATTTTCAAGTCGTGCAGAATATGAATCTGCCTTGGGTCACTGTTCAGCGCGGTTTTTGCGTCCGGACATGTTGGCATGCAAAAGCCTGATTTGTGCTTCTTCGAGCATGTTATTGATGAAACCGGATGCCGTCCCAATCAAGTGGTCATGGTCGATGACCAGGCTGAGAATATCTGTGCCGCGCGATCCTTTGGAATTCATGGTCTTGTGGTCGACAAGAATTCAGTTGGCATCATTTGCCAAACATTGCAGAATTTGTTCCAAGGCCCGCTTGCAAGGGCCGAGGTGTACATAAAAGCCAACGCTGGAAACCACCGTAGCGTTGTCGAAGGCCAGGACATCACTCTGAAGGATAATTTCGCTCAGTTATTCATCTGGGGAATCACCGGGGATGCGAACCTTGTTGACCTCAAGTGGCCGTCTACTGCTCAGGTCAATGGCCACTGGAAGAACACAAAGCTCTCTACACAAGCCAATGTTAATAGCGGTTTATGGAACTATTTCTGTGAGGACCCCATTTTTACGACCAAGGAGTTCCCCGCCGACGCAGACACCACATCCATGGCTTATTTGTCTCTTCCGGAGAGCTATCTCTCGAAACTAACCAACGTAAATTTGGTTCTGGACAAAAATGGCATCAAACCAAAGTCCGGATGGAATTATGCAGACTTTTGCGACGATAGACCCCGAACAACCCCCGAAGTCTGCATCAACATGCTTAGGGTCTTCTACCGCTTCGGCCGCGGCAACGATCCCCGTATCAAGACGAAAGACTGGGCGGTTCAGTGTCTCAAGAACCAAGCCTGTCTCTATGGAAATCGGGTCTATACTACGCCCGAGACCTTTCTCTAGTTCACAGCTCAGCTGTACATGGAATGTGGCGCGAATGGGCTGAAAGACCGGCCCAATATCATCCGGGAGGCGCTCCTCGAGCGAATCAACGTTCTCACACACCCGGTATCCCTTGCGCTGCGTGTCTTGGCTTGTCAAGTGATTGGTCTGCCTCCAGTTGTTTACCGACAAGACTTGAAGCTGCTCCTGTCTTTGCAGAAGGACGGAGGGTTTCCGGCCGGTCACTTTTGCTGCATGGGTAGGACAGGAGTCCGCATTGGCAATCGGGGATTGACGACGGCTCTAGTAATCAAGATCCTACGTCATGAGGAACAAAATCCTTGGATTTCTTCTGCGAGGCCGAAGCTTTAGACCCATGCTTCGTATTTCAGCTGATCATGGTCAGTTTTGTTTGTCCTCTGCGCGTTTTTAGCAAAGAACAAAGAGACTTGTATAATCAAATTATGCTTATCCACTGAGCTACATGGCGTGTCAAGAATACTAGAGCCCTGCACAGAGTCCTTTGTCTCCCGATGATCAGCAAACGCCCGAGTCAGGGTTCGTGATGCACACGAACAAAGAGAGGAACTCTGGATGCTTGCTTAGCTGAAGACACGTCTCTCCCCTTGAGCCACCACTTTAGTTGAATCGTTCGCATACATAGTACAGAATAGTCATGGACGGATCAAATACAAGACCATACCGCTCAACAGTAGATACAATCTGGTCTGGTCAAAGCAGAAGCCATGAAGAGACTGCCGAAAAAAGACCTCATTCTAACCGCAGTCATCGGCTGCTTCTTTGACATTAGTCAATATCTAGCCCAATACATCGCCAAATCCTCCAACCGGAACTGTAACTAACTAGTTAACTAGTTAACTAGGGCGGAGAATACATGCCTAACATTACAGGTGTCAATCTCGTATCTGCCCCAGACACGAATCACCTGACCCCCGAAGCGAACCCACCAAGCCCTGCCCGCACAAAAATCACCGCCCGTCAAAGAGTCGACAACCTCACTTATCGCCAGACCATACCTTTTCAGCTCGCCGTCGCGACAAGTCTTCAAGATGCCGGTTAGTACCCTTTTTGCTATGAGAAATTCTATTTGCCCTTATTTGGCATATTTTATCTGTGATTTTCGTCCAGGGGAAAAGTTGCTAACTAAAATATCCGTATAGAGCCACAAGAGTTTCCGCACCAAGCAGAAGCTTGCTAAAGCCCAGCGCCAGAACCGTCCCATCCCTCAGTGGATTCGTTTGAGGACCGGCAACACCATCAAGTAAATACCCCCTGACCTCGAAAATACCTGAGTCGATTCCGTTTGGCGATTTTCAGGAGCGACGACAACAAGTTTTTTTTTTCTTTTTTTTTGCTCCTCACCACGACCGATATTGAAAACAAGCAGAGACAAAAGGCAGAAGGCTAACGATCCTCTTCTCATAGCTACAACGCCAAGCGGAGGCACTGGCGCAAGACCCGTCTCGGTCTGTAAATTCGTCGATATCTCACCCTCCTCCTTTCCACCCGACCGAGATGCCTGTTTCCGTTCGATCATGACGCCGCAAATGTGTTCCTCCTGAAAGAATAAAAAAAAGAGCGAAAAAAGTTCAAGATGACTGGTTGTTGATGGCTAGCTCGACAAAATGTTAATTTACGTCTATGGGCTCGGCTTGTTACGCGCCGACTATGGTTACTGGTTCGAATTGAAAGAATTATCCATCTACTTCTAGCCTCGACAAGTTCAAACTTTTTCGTTTCTCAATTCGTGATCTCGTCTTGTTTCCCGCGCGCGATCTGGACTATAAGTACCCATGTACTGAATAAAGGTCGATGGATGGATGGCTTTGCGTTTGTCAAGTTCGAAAGAAAACAGTAACTACGGAGACAATATACGTCCGGGGTTGAGTTTTATGCTGGTGGTTCTTGACTTGTTCGCATGTCCTACGTATGATGTACACGAGCTGAGACATGAAAAATTCAAATGTCCATGACGGGAACATTGCGCGGTGATATTGTTCTGCATGTGTACTTCGTAGAATAAGCACCAAGGTTCAATAGGTGTCTCGACCTAGCTACGCAAGTGGACAGAATGTCTTACTGGGCTTATCGCAGATCAATCTGAATCCATTCCAAGTGAAATATGAAATCCGGGCCCGAAATGAAGAGCAAACAGAGCCAGCTAAAGAGAAGAAAAACCGCTGACCTGAAAAAAGCCTAACGCCGTGTAATTGAAGGATCTAGTCCCGTTTCATCATCATTAAATTTGTTCTCCTAGCAATATTCCAGAGGATATCATAGCAAATAATCACGCAGATGAAAGAAATTTAGCGGCTGTAGGAAGTATCAAAATTAGCAGTGATTCGACATGGTTCACGGACCAGTGTAGCTCACTCTTCAGCCCACTCGTTCTCACGACGGATCTGGTCTTCTTCCTCGGGAGTGAAGTCGTTCTGGATGTTGAAGGTCTTGCGGATCTCGTCGGGCGACTTGCCCTTGATCATGTTGGCGACGGTCTTGCAGCCAACGTCCAGCAATGCCTTAATATCGAGGTAGTTGGCGGCCTATGAAAGAAAATTGTTAGTTCAAGAACGTTTCCCTGTACAGATATCCAGTATGACATACCAAGATGATCTCGAAAAGCATCTCCTGGTCGACCTGCATGAACTTCTGGTCCCACTCGTCGATGTCAGTGGTCTTGCGGCGGGAGTCGTCATCGTCACCGGTGTTGGGAGGGTCGCTCTTGTGGTGGGTGCACCATTCGATCACCTTGCGCAGAACTGCCTCGTTGACCTACACCATAGAAATCAGTATTACCGCAACCGTCGACAAGGGATATGGAAGACGCACGTTGGGAATGGGGATAGCTTCGTCCGACTCGCCCAAGTCTTCGAGCATGTTCTTGATGAGGATGGAACGCTCCGCAACATCGCGCTCTAGAGGGAGAGAAACGGTTAGTCCATGGTGCATGGTGTATGGCATGCAGCGCTTTGGATCGACCACTTACCGACACTGATCTCAACGCCGTCGGAGCTGGTGAGAGTGATGGTGGATGTAGTCATTTTGATAGGTATGTTCTTTAGAGGTTCTTTAGAGGTTCTTTAGAGGGTTTCTGGAAAAAGACAGGGTCAGACTCAGTAAATGCGTGGTTGGATGACAACAAGTAGAGGCGTTTAAAGGCGGGGAAGGAGTCACTTGTACTGACAAGCTTCAAATTCGAGAAAAGTGATGGAAGAGATGAGCAGAGGGATAAGAGCAGCGGGAACAAACCTGTCGTTTATATGGTAAAACAACCTTATTTGAGAAATGAAGGAATCCGACAGAGAGTTGAAGAAAGAGAGAGTCACAATGTCGACGGAGACAGTGAAAGAGCTGGATTACCGTAATGGGTGGTAATAGATTACTAGTGAATCGGAGGCTGAAGGCGGAAAGGGTGCATTTGCCTGGTATTTGTTTGTATTACAAGGCGCCAGCAAGGCAGAATTCAGTATGTATCAAAAGAAACATGGATTTAAGTGAGAGTCAAGCATCTTTATTTGGAGCTCTTTTAGGCATGATTGAGTGACTATTGGCTGACTAGTATTACAAGTAGTTGGTGACTAAAGTACCATGTAGATATATAGCAGTATACTTTATATCTGGAGTACGACTCCATATGTAGAAGTGCTTTACTACTGGCTAATATTCCTTTTCTCTTCCATAGCCAGTGATATCACTTCTCATCCCCTCCGACGCGTCTCGCCTCAGCATTTATACTTTTTCGGGGGGAACTCGATACATTTATTTAATCCCTTTTCAACTCTTGTCGCTGTCTTATTATACATATTAATACTCCTAATATTGATTCTATCGATCCCTTTTAGTATTCGCTTCTGCCTGGCATGCAATAAGTCCCCAAATAGCTATCTGAGTCATGTGGAGGCGAACCTATTTGCTTCTACTGGTGATCCGTGTTTACTTTGCGCTGTCACCCAGTTATCTCCATCCGGACGAGAACTTTCAGGGTCCGGAGATCTTTGCAGGTTGGTTCTTTTGCTCCTGGGCCTCAGGATGATCAATATTCTCCGATTGTGCCAATGCGCGACATGCGATCCTTCTATATATGCCCCTCCCCGAGATCTCCCCCCCCCTGATCCCAAGGATGAGGCTCGATCTGCGCCGTCAAAAGAGGATACCATACTTCATGTACCGAGGCATTGGCATTTATAGCAGCTAATCCAATTCCGAAATAGGTCGCAACTTCTTCTATCCTTCCATACGACCATGGGAATTCACCTCCGATCACCCCATTCGCAGCGTCTTCCCGCTATGGCCCGTCTACGATGTGCCTATGAGCCTGCTGAAATGGTTCTACTCGGAGATGGGAACGGGGAACCCGCCCCCAGAGCTGGTTTATAATGTCATTCGAGGTGTCATGTTCTTGTTGACCTTTGTACTGGAAGATTGGGCAATCTATGAATTCGTACCGTCTCCGCGGCATCGGCGCGCAACCATCGTGCTGGTGGCCTCCTCGTATGTCACCTGGACCTATCAAACGCATACATTTTCCAATTCGATCGAGACTCTGCTGGTCGCCTGGGGACTGGTCTTGATCCGGCGCATCATTGAGAACAAGGTTGGTACTCGCAAATACCTGGCGACGCTCAGTCGACTAATCTATGCAGCGACGCTCTTCGCATTTCTCCTGCGCCGTGCTCGCATTCATCGCTGTAGCTGGCGTCTTTAATCGCATCACTTTCCCGGCCTTCCTCGTCCTTCCGGGACTCCTGCTGTTGCCGCATTTTCAGCGCAAGTCAGTACCTGCGTCCATATCTTCTCTTGCGTCTTCCCACTGACCCACAACAGACCACTCTCCATCCTCTCCTTCACCCTCTCCGGACTGTTCTTCGCTTTCATCGCAATCCTCAGCGACACAATCTTCTACAAACCCTCCGCATCCCTCCTCGAAGCCCTACGCTCCCCCATCATTACCCCTCTCAACAACTTCCTTTACAACTCCGACGCCTCAAACCTAGTCCACCATGGCCTCCACCCGCACTACCAACACTTCCTCGCCAATTTCCCCCAACTCCTAGGCCCCGCCTATATCATGATGATCGCGTCGCTGTTCACCGGCAATCACAAACGACCGTTAGCCATCCCCTCATGGGTGAAGAACATGCGCGCTGCATCTGCCATCTCCGCCACGATCCTCCTCTCTGTCTTCCCGCACCAGGAACCGCGCTTTTTGATCCCCTGCGTTCCATTACTCCTCAGCTGTTTCCATATGCAAAGTACCCGGAAGCAATCCGTGCTTCTGCAGGGAGCTTGGGTTATCTTCAATGTCGCCATGGCTGTCCTCATGGGCATCTACCACCAGGGCGGCGTGATACCGACTCAGCTCGCCATTCCCGGCATTATCGCGGACCACCGTGCAGGACAAGACGCTGGAGCTGCTACCGTCTTCTGGTGGAAAACCTACTCCCCTCCGCGATGGTTGCTAGGCGAGTCCCTCGACATCACCACAAATGACCTAATGGGTATTCCCGGCGGGGAACTAATCAATCACCTTAACCATGCCCTCCCTACATGCTCAGTCGATGCGAACAACCTAGACAAGGATAAGGGAATCTATGTGGTTGCGCCAAAATCAGCCACCTTCCTCGATCGCTACATACCTACTTCTACTCCTCAGTCCAATGAAGAAGAGGAGGATATCGAGCTCCACGAACTGTGGTACTACGAGAACCATCTCAACCTCGATGACCTGGACTTTGGTGATGATGGTGTGATTCCTACGTTATCTCGTGTCGTGGGTAGACGTGGGCTGGGTGTTTGGGCGGCTAGACGGCGGTGTTGATAAAGGACCAGACTAGCAAGTTTCTTTTCTTCTCTTTTCTTTGTCAGAGTGGACAAATTACAGATACACCATATGTTATTTAGATTTAAATATAAACTGGACATATATTTGGTTGGTTGATGGGTTCGGAATATATGCATACTGCATGCGGGAAACATGCATAGCAACCCCTCATGACCATGACAAACAATCAGCCTCGTGTGACGGTTGTAGACTTTTACTTCAAAGAAATAGAAAGAATAGGATAACAGTCAGTAAGAAGAGCATTAAACATATTGGAATCAACACTACATATTGGGCTAAATAGTAGTAGCAGAAAACACGCTAGTCAACTCATCGAATGTGGGATTTCGAAGACGCCAAGCTGTGCCGTGGCCCAATAAACAGGACAGCCGTAAAAAAAGAAATAAGAAGGCATTGAATTCTGAATCATACATGAAAGGTAGTCGTTACGAAGAGACAGGAGAAGAAAAGAACGGAAAGTTTGTCAACAACTTCCTCATCAAGAGATGGGGAAATTATAGTTCAGGGTCGTCGGGGTTCTCGAACAAGTAGTTGGCGGCAAGCTCTTCGTTTTTGTCGCAAGCAAAGTAGGCTTGGATGACCAGATCCCGCTCGAAGCCAAGACGGCAAAGCTAGAAAACTTGTCAGCGTGTAAAAACCAAGGTGAAAGGAAAACGATGGAATGCACGTACGCGCTCAATAGCATCTCTCTCCTCTTCCGTAACACTGATCGTCTGTGTACCAGGAGGAAGCACGTCTTCACCGTCTTCACTCAACAGCTGGAGGAATTGCTCTTCGTTTTGGCCAATGAGTTGCGCGATCTGAGGGTTACCAGCGGCGACCTGCTGAAGAATGGGCTCGAGCATCTGAGGCTGCTGTTGAACAAGCTGACGCAGTTGTTGGAAATGAGGGTTGTTACGAAGGAAATCGAGGTTCGGAAGCGCTTCGCCACCAGCACCAGCACCAGCACCAGCACCAGTACCAGTACCAGCACCACCGGCACGCGATCCACGTGTGCCTTCGTTACCAGCCTGGGCTGCGGCTTCAAACAGGTTGACGGGCTCGTCTTCGCCAGAAGGGGCAGCGGGGGCGGAGGGGGTTTCACCGGCAGGTTCCTGGGCGGCACGGGCGGCCGCAGCGGATTGTTGTTGTTCCTCTTGAATGTTCTCTGGGATACCCTTTTTATGATAATTAGCTTGAAGCGCGTAAGGAGAAGGGCGGTGGGAAGCAGTGAAAACATACGCTCAACAGATATTCAATCGCACGATCAGGGTTGAAAAAGGCGGCTCTCATTGCACGAGTAATGTCTTCTCTGGCGAAACCCATGCTCTCCATCTGAGCAATAACAGGTTCACTCTGCGAACCGCTGAGCAGGGCAGACGGGTCATTGAGGGCCGGGGTATCGGCTGGCGCCGGGGGAGCTCCGGCAGGAGAAGGGGTCGCAGGGACCGCCGGGGTCGAGGTGGCTGCCGACGGCGCGGGGGCAGCTGGTGCAGCTGGCGTTGAAGCGGGTGCTCTCGCAGGGGTTGATGGTGCTTGAGAAGAAACGGCGGAGGAGGAAGGAGCGGTCTTGGGCTGTAGAAGCCGTAGAGTCAATTTTCCATTCAACAATCTGAAACAGTAAAAGAATTGAAAGAATGGTTACCTTAGACACCATGCACACTATAAAACCCTTTTCCTCGATGTTATATGATTCGACGGTCTTGTCATCTTGAAGGATCTTTCCTGTAGCTGAAATCAGCGGCTGGCCTAGACTTGAGCCCACGTTGCCCAAAAAACACGGAGGAGTGAAAAATGAATCTCGCGTGAAAAGGGAACATTGCTCGACGTACCGGAATAGATGAGCTTCAACTGAGGAACCTCCCATCCTTTTTCCGTAGAAATCTTCTCCTTGACTTGTCCGACCTGATAGTAACAATCTCATTTTAGCCCCGCAATGACTGGATGCTGGCTGAGCTACAAGAGAACATCAAAACTTACCGTCTCCGATGACTCAGCATCGATGGTGAACTTTTGTTGTTTCAAATCCTGTAGACACGAAAGATTCAGGGTCAGTGATATGTCGCAGGGCGAAAGAAAAGCGAAGATGGACGGACCTTGAAGGTGAGCTTCATCTTTGCGCCACCAACAGAAAGAGGAGGGGTTGGAAAGGCAGACGGAGGATGAACGATGGGAAAAGCAACGAAGGGCAGGGAGAAATGAGAATAAAGGCAATAAGCCGACGAGAAATGACCAGTCGAGAAGATTCTTCAACGGACAAAAACTGGTGCAATAACAAGAAACGGAAAAGAAGCAGCCGCAAAAGACGATGATGAACGAATGGATATGACGCTGGCAGAAACAAGGGCGGTGACTGCACCAGCCACACTTCGCTAAGCCGCGCCACAATTTAGATAATCAATTATTTAACTAACTAACTAGTTAACTATCCCTACGAGCACGGAGTCCCCGTACATATATATTCCTTCTAATATATTTAATATGGAAACGAATATTTAATATAGCCTAACCGAGTCAGATCGATGGTCTAGATTAAGGACATAGCAACACTCGAAGAGAGAGAGAGATTCGGGCTGCACAGCGCATCGCTCTCTGTATACTCTGACAACATATCTATCACTGGGAATCAACAGACTAACCCATTGTGTGCAGATGTTTCTTTTGCACGTCAATGCCTTACCTTGACTCTGTCCGTGTACCTGCGTGTGTATTTGGTTCGTTCCGGTCTATCGGTCCTCTCCGGATTCTTCACTTCTATCGCCAATTCCCCTATGATGCATCACATCGGCCACTGGACTCATCCTACCAGCTAAACCACTGCCATGGAACAGATAAGGTACTTCTGTCCTGATTCACTAGTGCTGGATCGATTTATCGGATTCCGAAGATCATACAGAAGATAAATAGGATTGAAAACTTGACAAATTGCCGTGTTCGTGATGTGTTCCATGCAAGTACTGCCTGGTTCTGATCGGAGCTTATGGAACTGGGGGATGATACCAGCGCCCCCTGGCCCTTGGGCTCTCATCAATCTGAGATTCACATGAGTCGCGATGCCTCGAGGCAGCCCAAGTGGAAATGGATACGGCCATTGTGCGGGATTATGATTGGAAGTGAAGCACAATTGAAGTCGCACAGCATTCAGTCCTAATCGTTATACAGGCTGTCTTGTCCACACGACAGCAATTGCTATAAACTCTGACCAGTGTAATGGAAGGATGGATCAAGATCCGGATGATGATCCCGGACGCTGCCCTGATCGGTCCGGGACGATTGCCATCTATCATCCAACGATCTCATGCATCTCACATGGATGGTGTCGCGGAACCCTTTCCCCGTTTCCACTGAGTCCACTCTTTTCAGGTAGATGTATTTTATTCAGGCAAAATTGGAAACCATGCGAAGTATTAATTGTTGGCAGTTTCCGTTGCAATTCCGGTCCTACTACACATTCACCCCTCTTTACATCAATCGTTACGGTTATGACTCTTGTTTGTACATGCCCTCAGCCTTTATGACTTTTTACTTAAGCGTTTTTATCGGTTTGGCTTCTTGTTTTGCCTTTTTGGATACCCATTATACACATACCCATACGATAAACCGTTAGAAAAACAAACCATATCCAAATTATCCTACCAATATGCATACCACCGTGGCCTACTCCTTAGGAGGCACTGCCATTTCCCTTACAGTTATCACTACCATCCTTGACAGCATATGCTACGCCTGGTCTAGTTCCTCTCTTGAGTCGGCCGTTCTCGGTCTCAGCGCAGTTGGCTGCGTTGTGCTGGCCCTACTGCTCGTGCTCCAAACACGACATCCCCAAACCAAAACAAAAGCTGGGCCGTGGGGAACCTGGCAACACACTGTTCACATCCTAGTTGTTGCCTACCTCCTCCTTGCGGCAGGTACCACAGCCGGAATAATCGCAAAGAGCTTGACGACGGCGCCGGCCCAGGCACAGTTCATTACTCGCAATATCTTTTGGGCCTTTTCAGTCATTGCGCAAGCTCTCTTTTGCGGATTTCTTCTAGTACCCAGGGCAAGGCAACAAGATGAGGAGAATACCCACAGTTGGCCGCGTCCGCTGTCCCATGAGCTCGAGAGGCTAGATGAACTTCATTCGGATGAAAGAATACAAGAGCGCTCGGACTCACCATCGCCCTCGATTACAGTTGAATTCAACCGACCGTCTCTGTCCCTCAATCCTAAGACGAGCACTGATGGACTGGCGCCTGTGCGGCCACACGTGTCGAACGTGGCCACGCGCGTATCTAGTCGGTATTCAGGCAAGACACTCTTCCAGCAGGACTCAAAGCACGACTCGATCGATCTGCATGCAGGAGTTATGTCGTCGCCTTCCAAGCCTGATGTTTCTGAGGGTCGTGACACCTGTAGCGTGGCTGACCAAGAACATCAATCCACCACCACTACTACTGCCTCTACTTCCAATCCAGCACCAGAACGGACTGACTCAGATGTGAAGTCCATGGATAGTCTCTTGATCCTCCCATCTCCACCCTCACCCACAGAGCCCTCGGCCAACCTAGAGTCTATCGCGACAACCAGCATGAGACCATATCTCCCAAAACTTATTCTCCCTCCCAACGAGAAGAACATTCATCCACTCTTCCGCTCCGATAGCCCATCACCACCCCCGACACCAATGCCAGGGACGATGGTCAAAGCATCACCTGTGGCCGGGACGACCATCTCTGCAAGGACACTGAGCCGCGTACGATCATCCAACTCGCTGCGGGTAAGCAATAACGGGCGTTCTCGCTCACCATTGTTATTGGAGAGGATGAGCACGGCTGAGGAGGGCGAGTTGTCTTCTTCCTGTCCACCATCCCTTTCCTCATCAAAATCAAAACCCATGCCGGGGATTATCATGGCGGGAGATCTGCGGAAGAGTATGTTGCAGTATGAGAAGAAATATGATCTGAACGAATCGCCTCTTGAGGGTTGATTTAATTTCCTTTGTTGCTTATTTGCTTTCCTATGTGTTTCGTCTTTTGAGCAAGGAGTTGGATAATGGGCATGATTTTATTCACTGAATATATAGCGACTCTGGTATAGGAAGTAATACAAAAATATCCATAACTAATCATCATACATCATTTGATGCTTGTAGTAAGCTCAAGTGAATATTTATGTAAATCAAATAGAACTTATTGAAATGAATAAGGGCATCTATATAGTTTAGTTCATAGAGCTGTTGCTGCTTTGCCAGTAGCTAAACAACACAATCGGTCAAGTAATCACTACGCATCCCAACCATCTAGAACCCGCTCCTTGCTATCTTCCAACTTCTTCCAAATAAAAGGCTCCATTGCCTCCCTGTCCGCGTTATCAAGTAACCCCATTTTCTCCTCACTATAGAGCAGTGAGTCGCGTTGGTCTAGGGCTGTATCACCACCAAAGAACTTTGCATCCATCATTGGCCACACAGAATCAAAGGCCCAGCTCTTGCGCACGCCATAGTTGACACAGAAATTATCGCAATCCCAACTTTCCCGCAGTTTTCCAGAAAGCCGCTGCTCCTCCATCAAGTTACCGGCAGCGATAGCAATATCTTCCTGGCACTTGAGCACCCGAAGAAAGGTATCGAGACGTGGCTGATAGGTTTTTATCCAATCTGATATTTCGCGTGGCCACTCTTCGGGTATGTCCAATAGTAGTCACCAGGGTGGGCTATAGGTGAATTCTACAGGGGCGGCGTATGTGAATTCCCAGTCAATCACTGCGGCTATTTTCATGTTATCATCGAGGAGAATGTTGGTAGGGCGGAGGTCATCGCAAAAAAGCTTGAATGGGCCAGAGTCAAACGTAGTAGGATTTTGAAGACAGGACTCTTCTGCCAGTTTGTAGAATAACATTCTGGCAACGTACTTGGAGCGACAGTCCTCTTTCTGAATCAAAAGCGTCATTCCGTTGGGTTGCCAAATGAATGCACTCTGTCCTGGCCAAACTTTGATAGTACGATGAAGCAGTGGCGAAGGTCAATTGTGGGAGCAATTTGGGAGGGAAGTTCCCCAGCTGAACGAGCTCGTTCATGTTCATGGTTCATGGCCGGTGATTGATACTCCAGTCGCCATTTGTATCTCTGGCTAGCGAGCCTATCTTCTCAAAAGATGGCTTGGAGAGCTTCAGTAGAATATCAGCTACCTGACCGTAGAAAAACTCGAGTTTCTCCTCTTCAATATCCAGATTCAGGAATGGGAGTTCGCCCCGTTAATATCCAGGGGCTCTTAGTTGGGCTGTCAGATGGCACGCATGCTCCACATACTCCATAAGAATAAACGGACCTAGTCCCGCAGGACTCTCATCGCCCATGCCATAGTGAATAACGGTGGGCACAGGGATCTTCGTGTTTTGTTTCAGGAAGGTTATAACCGCAACCTCATTTCGCACCTTTTCCTCGGGAAACATCACCCTACCAGGACCAGGAAAGCGTAGGAGAGAAGAGAATCCATCTTCAAAGATCATCCAGAAACACAGGTTGAACGCTCCCACACCTTCTATCCGAGCATGGTCAACGGGTCGACTCTCGGGTCGGTAGCGTGCCATGAAATTTGTGACTGCTAGAAGCACATGGGGCTTGGTAACCTCCTTCCTCTTAAAATGATTGAATACTTTGTCGCTTTGTTCCCAAGCGACATCATCATATTCCATTCTCATAGTGGCGGTTGGACGATAGGGGGGGGGGGAGGAGGATAGGTTAAGGGAATATGCTGCGATGAAAGATGGAGATACTACTGACTAACCAAGATTATTATTCTCGAGTATTGATGCCCATTCTTTGTTTGGTGGCTGGCGCATATGCACATTTGTACAGGGGTATACTAGAACCTGGTAGTCAGATGTCCAATGAAAAAAGCTGGATTGCCTCAGAATAGTATGGATGATTGAGTTGAGAGAATACTCGAGTGTACAAATTATAATAATATTTTAACACGCAAAAAATTAGACAGATCTGTGATGCGATGTTGTCCATGCAAACATTGCTCAACTACTGTTACTACTACTGTTCCGGATGAACGACACGACTCCACCACATTGACGCTAACCTTCATTTCCCTACTCTGTTTTTTATTTTTACTCCTCTTCTTTACATTTTTATTTCTTGCTTCTTTTATATCCCTCTTTCTATTTCACATATTATACTCTTTTCTACTGCGGCGTTACTGACGGCGGCTGATCCACTTGGCCGAACCTCGTTTTTTACTTGGCTCGAGTCTTTTCTTATTTCGCGGACTTCTACTGTACTTCGCCTTCATTCATTGTCTCTTTTAAAAGCGTCCCTATACAATCCTAGGTGAGTTCCTTGCTTTTATTTTATAGTATACTTTCTTGTACTCTTCTCTCTTTCTCTATTTCCATTGTATTTGCTGCTCATCCCCCTTTTGCACGCGCGTTTCTATTCTCTACTCGGCGCTGTACATCTTTTCGTCGCATAGCATCCCAACCTTTTCTCTTCATTCCCTTCTCTTCTCCCCTTTGCTATCGTTCGCTTGAATCTATTTTGTATGATTGAGTCTCTTCTCCATTGCTTTTTCTTCTCTTTTCTCCCTGTTTTCCGTTTTCATTACTCTCTGTATGTCTCCCTCTGTTAACTTCTCAATCCCCTCAATGCGTTCTTCCTGGCTCTTTTCTGATTATTTCTTACTGCGTGTCTATAAACCTCGCCAACTCCCTATATTGCATTGATTTGTGTCATTGTGTTTGTCATCTCCTCTTACCAAGTCCGGCCTGCCGTGTGTATACTACACTGGCTTTTACTACATCTTCTTTCACCCCGGTCTCGTGACTTCTGTTCACTCTCTATTCCCGTTGATTACTTCCTCTCTCTCATCTCGTGTTTTTGTCTTTTCTTTCTCTATCTTTCTTTCTTAATTATCCTCATAAATAACCTCCGCGAACACCGGCTAATCCTTATTCTCAGCATCGCAATGGCAGGTGCCAAGCGGAAGCTTGACACCGCTCATGCTCCAGCTGCTTCCGAAGGGGCTTCACAATCCGCAAACAGTAACATTCCCTTTCCAATTTTTATTTCTCTTTCGTCAATACATGTATACAATGCTAATCTTCAGTAGATGCTCAAAATGTTCGCGTCACCAGAAGAAGCGCGGCTTCGCAGGCAAATCGCGATCCGCGTGGCAATGACAGGAACCATAACAACAGCACTACTACCTCTTCAACCAGTAATAGCAATAACAGCAACACTCCCGCTCGTCGGTCACGCATCGTCAAACTAAACACTCGTGGTGCGCTGACAAATAATGCCAATGCTAATCCAATTAATGCACGCGAGACTCGTACTTCTCGAGGACGAGCCACAGCTCTCTCATCTTCGCAGCAGCCGGAACCAGTTGCTTCTGGTCCTTCCCAGGTCCCTGAAACTCCCCGGATGAAGCGCATGAAGCGTGGCTCGGTGGCTGAGGAAACCCCTCGAACCACGAGGCAGTCCGCCAGAATCAGGGCCCTGGGCCCCAACCCACATGCCTCTTTTGATGAAGCTGTGGAAGGAAAGCCTTTAGAGCCTAGTCCAACGAAGACTTCGAGTAGCAGAACCAAGGCTGAAGATAAAGACGATGCTGCTACTGCAGCTATCACAAAATCTCCGTCCCCTGACGAGGCGGACATCTCCAAAGAATCCAAGATTGGAGACACAGATGCTCCGGAGGACCCAAAAACCGAATGGAATTCCGCCGAAGAAACACCCGACGCCAGTCTAAACAACGATGGCGCATCGACTAATGCGCAGCAAGAGATACCACCGTCGTCGCCCAGCCCATCTCAAAAGGAGCACAATTCCCCAGAAGCGGAAGTCAATGCTGTAAATGGATTAGCAGATGTGTCTCCAACAGCTTCAGACAAGAAGCCTAAGCTTGAAGAAGCTGATCTAGACCGCGCATTGGAACAGCAACTACAAAATGGCACGGCAGAGAAACATGATTCACCGTCTCCCGCGAACGCTACGGAGGAATCTAGAGTGGACGACGAATCGCGTCAGATTACCGATGTTGAGGAATCTGTCATTTCAAATGGAGTGAGGTCCACTGCCAGACCAACAACCGTCAAAGGGCGCCAAGCAGCGCGCATTGCTAGGGGTCGGGCCAAGGGCAAAGGTCGTCCAAAGGGCAAGGGGCCAGCTGCTCGCCGTGCTGCAGCCGCAGCAGCCGCAGGACGTGACCGACAAATGGAAAGTCCGGAGTTAAGGCCTGAACGCTCTCCATCCCCCTTTGCCGCCGCGCGGAAGTTACTGGACCGCAAGTTGGAGCTGGACCGCGCGTTCAAGAAAGTGGCAGCCGCACAGAGATTGGCTTTGCATGTGATGGCCGTTCGAACAGAAAATCAACTGGCTCGCGACAAGAATGCTCATCAGAAGGTGCCCGAGTTTGAAAAGCTCGAAGCGATTCTGACAGCATACCGCCAGAAAAGGCAAGACATTTTGCGTCACGAATATGAATTCCGAGTCGAGCAGGAGAATATCTTGTTCGCCTCTGAACAAGATCGCCTTGAGCAAAAGTTTCGCGTAAGCTGGGCAATGCTATGTGTGATATTTACGAGGACTAACGATGATAGGCATCTGCCCGCAATATTCAGGAGGAGCATTTTCTTGCCGCGCAAGGTGATTACATGGCTTTTGTGGAGGGCCGTCGTGCTGCAGAAGATGACGAACACACGGAGGTAGGCCTCTTGTATAGTCTGTTAAGGTGTTATGACATGCTAATGGCGCCTCTAGACGGATGGTTCAGAAACAGAGCAGTACAAGAGGCCAGTCGCTCCCCCCGCCAGGGAGTTCATACGGGGTTTCAATTCAAACCACGTGAGAGAACCTGCTGGAGCGGCAGCTTACGAACGAGCCGACACGGGATGGGAGCAGTTCATTCAACGCGTAAGACTAGGCGAAGATATCGACCCACAGATGAAGGAGATGCGGGAGACCCATGGACCGGGAGCTACTAATCAACCAGCATATGGAACATTGGAGATGTTGCTGGAGGCGACTAATGCTGTCGCCAACCAACCCACACCTGAAATCTCTGCTCCTGCTCAAACCGCGCCCGAGATGCCGGCTGTGGCTTTGTCCGCACTCGCCGATGTGGCTTCTAGCGAGGCCCCAATTAGGACCCCGCGGCCATCCATGCTTCGTACGCTCCTCCCACAACCAATGGCGGATCCACGGCCCTACATGCTACCACGACCGGGACGCCATCCCCCACCGCCGCAACCGGGGCCGGCGCGGCAACAACCCCGTCCCCTCTTGCCAGCTGGTCAGCAGATTCCGTCGATCAATGAACAATTGGGTCTTCCGGACCCTTTTGTTCCTGGCGGCGGGCCTCCTCAGCTTCCGCCTCCTCCAGGGTCTAACTTTCAACGACCCCCACCCCCGGGCTTTCTGCAGAGTAGTCCGCTTTATTTCCCGCCTCCGCATCACCCATCGGGACCTCATCCTCCATATTAGGGGACTTGCGCTTAAACAGTGCGCTTAGGGTCGAGGGTAAGCCTGACATGCTACAAGTCATGGCGTGGTGCTAACAACGGACGGAACAGGATTTGAAATCGGATACCTCGTCCCATCAGCCTCCTTGTTCCAATTGACTTCATCCATTCCGTTCTCTTTCAAAATCACGAGTACCACGATCCGTCCGGGGTGGACCTTTTGCTATTCTCTCTTTCCAGTTGATATTTCCGATCTACTACATTTGTATTACTGGGACTTGGCTAGGCGTTCTTTGGCACTTTCTTTTTTGTTTTGTGTGCATATCGAGCCCATGTCTAGTGATTGGCTACCCTTCTTTTGTTTTCTTTTTCTTTTCTGGAGCCGGAACGGTCCTGTATGATTGTTGTTATTGTTGTGCTCGCATTGTCAGCCTGTGTACATTACTCTTTAATGGATTGCAAATACCAGTACAGAGGACTCCATAGTCGTAGTGACTCAATTGTTTGTCTCCATCAATGACTCCGAATGACTCATCTGACTTGTCTTCCTGATCGGGTTTAGTCTCCCTCGGTGGGGCAAAAATGATTTCAGTCCTGTTCTTTTTTTACGGTCCATATTTGAACTCTTCAGCTCATCTATCGCTTGAATTGGATCTTTTATATTGAACATAGAGATCCTCTGTTACTCTCACTGTCGCAGTATATTACACCCTCGAGCGACAGCGCACACACAAGAACCGGTTGACCAACCCCGCCTTGCACGAACGAGCAAGAGCTTCCTTCCTTCTATACCCCGATTGATCCAGTCCAATTCGAACGAAAAAACGAACAGATTGAAATCATGTCTGTCCGCGCACAATTCGAGAATTCAAACGAGTGGGTTACCATATAAAGAAGTCGTGTTTACAGGGAGGATTGTGCTGATAATTGGTAGGGTCGGTGTCTTCTCTAGACTTACCAACTCGTACGCGCTTGTCGCTGTTGGTGCTTCAGAGAATTTTTACAGGTATTCACACTCTCTTCTAGAGGGGAATATGTGAACGGGGCTAACGAAAACAGTGTCTTCGAAGCCGAACTCCAGGACGTCATCCCCATCTGTCACGCTACGATCGCCGGTACCCGGATTATCGGCCGTCTAACAGCTGGGTACGCCTTTCCCCGTTAAAAACACGAGCATAAGAAAAAGATGTTAATAAACGAATAGAAACCGCAATGGCCTCCTCGTCCCCACAACAACCACAGACCAAGAACTGCAGCATCTGCGGAATACCCTTCCCGACCACGTCAAGATCCAACGGATAGAAGAGCGTCTCTCGGCATTGGGGAATGTCATTTGCTGCAATGACCATGTCGCCCTTGTGCATCCGGATATCGAGCGTGAGACCGAGGAAATGTATATACCCCCCCTACCTCTCCACTCTCTGTATTGTGCTATGAAGGGGATGGATGCTAATTGAGTAGAATCGCCGACGTTCTTGGCGTCGAAGTCTTCCGCCAGACCATCGCCGACAACGTCCTGACAGGCTCCTACATGGCCCTCTCCAACCAGGGCGGTATCGTCCACCCCAAGACCTCCATCCGTGACCAGGACGAACTTTCTTCCTTGCTGCAGGTGCCCCTTGTCGCTGGTAGTGTGAACCGTGGTAGCCCCGTTGTTGGTGCTGGGATGGTCGTTAACGACTGGTTGGCTGTGACTGGTCTTGATACTACTGCGACGGAGCTGAGTGTTGTTGAGAGTGTGTTCCGGTTGGGTGAGATGGGTCCTCGTGGTGTGGGTATGGGTGAGGCGAATAAGGAGAGTATCGTGGAGAGTTTCTATTAGATCCTTCACCTCTTTTTTTGTTCATGCATTCTGTCTTTTAACGGGGAATATCATTAATGCATTGATGTCTTGTCTACCATTCATGAAGTAGATAGAGCAATGAGCATCACGTCTGGACATGAGATTTGGAACCATAAGTAATAATAGTAGTATAATATAAATTATAGATATCGTAGTAAGACTCCGTACCTTCTAGACACCGGCTAGTTATACAATATGAATCCATCCCAGACATGGAATAACAAACCATGTAAATGCAAATGCGCAACCCAGGGGTATTTGAGCAATGTACCAACACAAAATCGAAACATCAATGCGACAAGATTAACAAAATATGAGGTGTTTCAAACTTTCAAACTCCAATATCAACTCTGCTCTGCTGGAATCGGTGGAGGTGGCGGCGGAGTAGGAGTAGCTTGTATTGCCTGCTTGTCCGTTGGCGTGGACTCTGCTTGTCCAGGGCTCATCGGCGGAGGAGGTGGTGGCGGCGGTGGTGTAGAGGAACGCTGTCGTTTCGAGGGTGAAGGGCTCCGTTTCCCATCCTCCTTCTCGGGGTCGTCGTCTCGCTTTCGCTTCAACGATGACCCTGGTGTCTCGGTCTCTTCGCCATCTCCGGGGGTATCTTTGCCACCTTCGTCGTCGGACATCTTTACGTCGACACCTTCATCGCTTTCGCCGTTTGCTGTGTGACCGGCTTCCTTGGTGCCTTTACCGGCCTTCTTCTCGTGTTCTCGATGCTTAACAACTGCCTTCTCAAAATACTCCTTGCAGTAATTCCTGACTTTCTTCTGTTGTTTGTCACTAATCGCTGTTGGGTCTTCGACCCGGTTGTTCTTGAAATCCGAGTTCACAAGTTTCTTCGCGACCTGTCAAAAACTTGTCAGTATACAAATGAACCAGTCAATATTCCAGGTATTCAACACTCACGTCCTTTGCATGCCGCTTCAAATCATCCCTTGGAAGCTTGTGTTTGAACTTATCGACAACATACTTGATATGGGGAAACAACTAGGGACGAATTAGTCTAGCAATATTTTTCCCGATGAAAGTAACAACTTACCGTATTCTCGTAGAGCTTTTTCTGCTTCTCCTCACTGTAGCCCTTCCACTTTGATGATCCTTCTTTCCCCTCGGGCATGAGTTTCGATGCCTGTGGCGTACCAGGTGTGGTAGTCTTCTCCTTGGGGGTGTTTTCTTTGGCATTCATGATACCATCAATGATATCCTGTAATGCCTTGTCTTTCGATTCCTTTGGAGGCGGAGGAGGCTGGGGAGCAGGTGTGGTTGGCCGTGTCCATGTTGTGTCTCCACGGGCAGAGTAGTAGTATGTCCGGCCATTGGATTCGGCCGTAAACCACCCAGGAGGCAGGGGGTTGGGTTGACGGCGAAATTGCCGCGGACGCTGGTGGTTTCTCGGACCACGATCACCGCGCGGACCACGAGGTGCATCCAGGGACCGCGACCTGGACCGGGAACGTGATCTTGATCGTCGTCGCTCATCACGGGTAGTTTCTCGTCGTCCAAATTGGTTCAGTGCTTGCGACGAGCTGTTGGGATCCCGTTTCATACGAGGAATACGATAGCCCACTTCTAGCGTCGACCATGCCTGCAAAAGTGCGGCCGCATTCTTTTCCACCCTTCCATCCCCACAGGTCGTCAACGGTTGGATAGTAGACTCAATCTTGGAGTCAATGATCTTGTTTCGTGTAAGACGAGGGAACTTGTCCAAGATATCCATGATCTGCAGGGCCACATTGTGGTCATCCTTCCACATAGCGAGCTGCGAGTTCAAGATTTGGTAACCATGCATCTTCACAACACGATTGCGAACCCGCTCATCTTCACACCGTTGAATCCGTCCTAGCAATTTGACTGCAATCCATTTCTCCTGGCACTGCATCAATGCAGCCATTACCTTCGTCACCCCATTCTCCTCCAGAGATTTCGGTTGCACGCTGTCCACATACTCCTCATCAGCTTCGCCCATTTTCTTCTTACGCGGCCGCTTGGCGACGGCGGTGTCCCAGCCATCCGCATCGTCAATACCCAGAGCCTCGATAGTTGCATTGGACAGCTTCGTCGCACGTTCGGTTTGTGTCCGTCCTCCGATGAAGCCCGTACAATTCGGTTCTCCGCAGTAACAGGGTTGAGGGTCGGCTCCGTAACGGTCAACGTTATAGTTGAAAACGAGTTCCTCTCCAGCCTGAATAAAACGTTCCGCGAAAATGCCCATTCGAAGCTTTTCTCCCACGACCCACTTATCGACATAGCAGTTGGGATTGCACGAATGATTGCAAAACCGGCCCAAATTACCCTTCTTTGTCGCATCAACAAATTCGCCCTTATTGAGGGACATGAAATAGAAATGCTTGATCCCCTCCTCATCGTACTGTCGCATGCGCCGCCGGAAATTCCCCTCGTTGATCACCTCTCCGATGTACTCGAAAATAAACTGGTGCGGTCGCAGGTCGGACTCAGCACGGAGGCCAAACCCCTTCTTGTCGGTTTTGATGACGGCCACATTCGCATATTCTCTTCGCTGGAATCGTTGATTTTGGCATTCGGGGCCACAGCTGCAATCATTTACACATTCAATCTTGGTCGCGCGGTTGATACAATCCGAGTCTTCACCACATGCGTTGTTTTTGCCAACTGTCGAGTCTGAAAGGCATTGTTAGAATACGAAATGGGTGCGCCATGAAAATGATTTGAGATGATAAAAAATAATGTAGAGAATCCGAGACACCCATAAATGCGGTTGTTCTCCAAATTCTGAGAGCCGGGCACAAAGGAACAGGAAAAGAGCTTACCCCATTCTTCCACACAGTCACACTCCATAGCATGTTCCGTATAACCCATATATTTGTTGGCGTACGTGCACGTCTTCATCACCTCAAAGGTCGACCTGGCCTCCCCCGTACTATCCGGCAGATCCGAGAATAGCTGAGGAGGCCGTGGCACAACCTTTTGCGAGGAGCTGCGTGCCAGCTTGGGCGGCTCACCAGGCTCGAGCCGGACCGTAATGTCACCCCCAACCTTTTCCTCCTCATCTGCATCTTTGTCTTCACGTCCTTCTCCTTCTTCCTTCTTGACGGGCGATTGTAACTGACTTCGAGATTTGACTTCGGGGGCGGATCCGTTGGCAAGCAATTTCTCCTCCTCTTCCTCGTTTTTGACTGCGCCGCTGCCGTTGACGACGGGCGACGTAGCACCACCATCATTGTGTTCTAACTTCATGGCGGTCACGGCATTCGCTACGGTTTCAGACTGGCTGTCCGCGTTGTCATGGGAGGACATGACGCCACGGACGAAACGCGCAGTCGAGGAGAACTGGGATAAAGAGGACGACGCGCGGAACCGCAGTGGGAAGGAGTGGAGATCGATAACAAACGGAGCTGAGCGGAGGACACTAAATAGGGGGGATCAAAAGAACGGAATGGGAGCAAAGGAGAGCAAAAGAAGAGATGATGGTGGTTAGAGAGAGGAAAAGAAAGAATAGAGAGAGTAGTTGAGGGAGAGGAAAGAGGAAGGAAGATGGAGCAGTCGAGACAGTCCAGTCTCACTTTTTTTTTTTCCGGCGGGCGCCAAGACAGATCAGGAAAGAAGAGAAGGGATTATTATGGCACAGTAGTATGTCAATTTCTGCATTAAATACTTTTCTCTAGCTGGACTGCAAGTCAGAAAGCACAATAGAACCGAGAAGCAGAGCGAATACAGAATATATATGTCCCCTCTCCCCCTGGTCTGGGAATTGACCGGTCGGGGCTGACCAGACAGTGACATCGTACACAAACACAGCATTTCTGGATCCGTTCGCAGGGACGGATTGACCCCAACAGTTTCCCCTCACCGCCCACCCAGGGCGAGTGGGAGTGTGGGAGGGAGTCAACAGGAAGGTTGGCAGACACTGTCACCACCCACGACGCCAGATGGTGTACAGAGTACAGAATAGAAAGAGAGAGTAGAAGCTGTGCAGCAGCAGCAGCAGGACCCTGTAGATATCGGTCGGATTTGATCAAGTCTCCAAGAAAATCCCGAGTCCCCGGGGGGAAACACCACCGGTACTCTGTACACACTGACTTTTGCACCCATCCTTCTTACGTGACTCCAGTCAGATGTACTCTGTATGTAGTCTTGTGTCCATTCTCATCTCTAGTGGTGACTTCGTACTGGAACCCCGATTAGATAGAGGATAAATGCGACCCAGTATCCAGAACCAGTGATGTCTTTCGAATAACCAATGCGGTCAGCTCAAGTCGAGATTTATGTTACCCTGCGAGAAGAATGAGTTTAGTCTTCATGGGTTTCTTTCTGATTACCAGAGGGTTGCGAAAAAAGAGTCAGGCTTTTGAAGCATAGTGACGAGTATCAGTCGTATTAGTCATTTTCATTCCAGCTAGAAGACCAGAGACCAGGGAGAAGCCAGATTTTGGTTTTATCAGACTCTCTCAACCATCCCCACGTTCATGGCCATACTCCGCAAAGTACTCACCAGAAAGGGAGTGTATCGGAGAGTATGGGGGAAAGTGATGAGTAAATAATAACAGATGCGCATTGGCTGGCTGAATAGTCAACCGTTGCATATCAGATCATCCCGAATCCAGCTTATGATAGGCCATAAAAGCACACAAAGATGAATCCCGTGGTGGGATGGATCTAACCAGATATCGGACACCCGGTAAGATCAGCACGGCATTGAAAGTTGAAAGAGAGTAAGATTATAATCGACTGAGCATATCAGAAATTCCGGTTTTTTTCCTTTTTTTTTTTTTTTTTTTTTTTTTAGGTCAATGCTCGAAAAGACCACTCGGGGCGGTTAGCGATTGGATGAGACGACCTCATTTTCGAACTGCTGCTGGGCCGGATGCAAACATGAAAAGAAAAGATCCTGCATTTGAAGAATTGATTATAGAATAAACGTGTGTTGTTCCGTGGTAATCCGGAGGAGTCGCAGATATTGAGAAAGAAGGCGGTTAGATGACGCATCTCCCACGATGTAACTGTACTCGTACAGCGTACCAGCTGTCATAGAGACAAAGAACGAGACTAAAAAGGAATTTCTTCGAAAGGATAGTCATATTAATCTGAGATGAATGCAGCTAGCGCAGCGAGGATGCGGGTTTCAGCGAAAGCCAGGATGTTTTTCCTTTCTTCGACAGCGCCATCTGTGCGCCAGTCGACAAAGCTAGCACATAGTTACTCAAGTAGGAAAGTTGCATCTTTAGTTGCAGTGAAGGCGATTCAGTTTATCGATTTAAACGATCCCATTGCTGCGAGTCTGGTTTGGAAAAAGAAAAGAGGCAGCAAAAAAATGGTGGTGGTGGTGGTAGTGGTGGCTAGTATCATTGAGAGAGGATATGAGAGAAGTCCCGGTAATAACAACACCGTAAGATACTGTACCGGACGTGAAATACCGTTGGTAATATATTCTCGGTACCTACGGGTACCTCCGCTCAGGTACCATGGCTGTGGGGAATCCACCCCGGTTAGCACTGGCCACAAAGTCTCCGATACTGGTGCGGCAGCAGGTACTTTTACTGTACCGGTATCGTTCCCACTGCGTAACGGAATTATTCATCGTGGACCAATCAACGTCGCGGGATCAGCTGATCGTTCTTCTACTTTGCACATCCAAGAAAATAATAACACCCACCTACAGCCACACTCACCCACAGAGACGGAAGGACAAAAAGGCAAAGACAGACAGATATGGACAGGAGTGGGGTCTTACTTCTGATCTGAATTTCGCGTGATGCTACCACAAGCCGGCAGAGAAGCGCTCCAATCGCGATTACTATCGATCAAATTCAATGCAAGCGAGGATTAATCCGTATACCTATCTACTATACAATCGATCCGTCAAGTCAAATTCTCTGCGGAATTGAATTTTCTAGGCTACTAAAGGATTTGGAGCTGCAGTGGTTAGCCTACAGAGCCGTACTACTTTTGCCATCTTGGGTCCTTCTGGTGAAATCGACTGGCTGTCACAAATACTGAAATGGCATCTCTCGGACCAACTGTTCATTCACGGGCTTATTTATGATCCTGGTACGCCCCTCAATATTACCGAGTACGCCCTTTTGACAAGGGTGGGATGTCACCAAGGACCAATGATAGAGGTCTCAAAATTGGTTTTGGTTGACTCTCTGCATGGGATTTATCATCTTCTACGTGCCTTGAGGTCCAGTCCTTGTGAGGCCTACAAGTTACGCCGCGCTCATCTCCGGAAATGCAAAAAATACGAGGTACTACTCTGCACAAGAATACTTTTTGCCCCAGCCTCCTGGACGATCGTGATCACACACGTCGTTTGTCCGCTTGTCGCCGGTCTGCGGTGGGTCTGTTCGACGGTTTCAACTCCACTAACCGTGCTTGCTGACGATTATCATTGACAGTTTGACTGTCCCGTCGGGTACGTTTCCTTAGGACGAATGCTGTCAGCCAGTCATTGCGGAATCTCGTTCCACTATTATCAATGGGGCCAATGATGTTAGTCTTTGAATTTGATACTAGCACTCGTACAGAAAAGTACGGAATACGAAATACATGATTAATCCCGCTTCCCACGGAGTACAGAAGCACCGCGGAAGAAAAAAAAAATTTTTTTAATAAAAAATTAGAGAGGCCACCTGAGGGGATCGTCTGCGCTACTACTCCGTACAGTAGCATCGTACGGAGCGTATCAGATTCAACAAGGGTCGAAGAACTTCCCATTTACTTGGTGCTCAAGCTCTCCATCTTCCACTGCACAGCAAACTTGTCCATGGTTCAGTTTAATGCTTACTCTTCCACTCTGTATAATTGTTTAACCCTAAAGACAAATATGTCATCTATTCAATGGTCACTGGTCCATTTCTACTTTTGGTAAACCTAGATACTACGCCAGTAGCTAAAGTAGAGCTAAATCCTGCAAAGATTTGGGGATACTCTGCCTCAGGACGCTGTACAATGCTTAATGCTGCGACCTCAGAGACCAACGATTCCTTTCTAATTTGACCGGGGAATTTCAATTTCTGGCGGCCAAATGGAGGACCCTAGTTCTTCGCTTATGTGGCTAAACCCCATTTGTCATGCCACTGAATCTCAGGACTTTGTTTACGAGGATCCTGATCCTGAGACAGGCCCTTCTCTCGTGCGGTCATTGGGCGAGGTTAGACGCATTGGACGAGCTTCTCCCAGGTACGTGAGACTGGGACTGCTATCACAAAAAGGGCTAATGGTCACTTTCTGGTCAACACGTCCATGTGAACAAGTACCCTGTATTTTAGGACTCCAATCTTGTGCTCTTCTGACTCCCTTGACAGGATAAACTATAATTCTAAATCACGGCATTTCTGGATCCGTGTCAAGGCTACAGAAATCCATGAAAGCCTCCAACTGTGGACCCAGAATGACAAGATATCCTGGTATTTGTCTGGCTGTTTGCCGGTACCGGAGCTCGTGAATCCCAAATCTTTTGTTTTTACCAGTTTATCGTATCTATTATCCCTCTGTGCTGACATATGTTAATGCTGATTTGCAACACCACTAGCCGTTCAATACTTTCAGCCTCCGTACGCTCTATCTTCTAAAGAGCCGACTTAAGCATTCGATCTGGCTACTAAGACCAGCCACAAGTAGTATTAGAGACGGGATGGAGCGGCAGCTGAGCCCATTTGTACGAGGATTTGCAGCTGTGGTTGGTCGGTGGCTCACCAACCATCCAGCTAGTCATAATTCTGGATTGGACCAAGCAGGAGAACAACCGAGTGGTAGGTGAGATCAAAGTCTTTTGCCGTGACTCTCTGGACGGCAAATGCTATTGCAGACAGAGGTACGTTTCAATTGCACTTTCTGGTTGGTTAGATGGGAGATTAACTATATATCTTTTCTACTATAGGCTATCTTCCCGGTTCCATTAGGAACACCGCAACGGATACCAATCACACGGTGTCAGCTCTTTGGGTCGGCCTTGTTCCCAGGCCCGCAGTGGTGGTGATCTCCTATATTTCTCTGTGGATGAGCTTTGTGTTTCAATACAGGCGATGGGGCTAGTTCCTGCGTAACGGGTCAGGATACAACTGGATTGCCATTGCTCTCAAACTTATAGCTAGCAACACACAAATCAAATGCTAGCTTCGTTTTTATGAATGCAAGATCAAATGCCGCTTTGTCCTAAAAAGGCATTTGTAGATATGGTTTAGCCGGGGTGGTCACACGTGACACCGGGCATCGTCCGACGCGAGATCCTCTCGTTCGCACTTGGCAAGTCGACGCGCTTTCGAGTATCGCCGGTTGAGCGATCAGAACCAGCGCTGGGTTGATCATGCAGATACTCTATCTGAAAACGCAAATATGCTCGAATTACTTACTCTCCATGAAAGGATGACCGTTAACGCGGGCGATTATCACCTGCGACTTTCAGCTGTGGTGGTGACTGAACGACCTCTCGGAAGGCCGATTATTTTCCTTATCCACCACCACTACCGCCAGTGGGGCAGTTTGACTGGGCCAGAGGCCTCTACGGACTCCTCAGCACTCAATACACGCAGGACTGTTCGATTTAGTCGTTGAACCTGCATTGTTTTCCGCCTATCAGAGCCTGGTTGGCGGCCATGATATATGTACATTAAACCACACCCACGCCGGTCCTCAGTCAGCGCCAATGCAGGAGGAAAAAAATAAAAAATAAAATAAAAAGGCAACGGGGTATTTACGGTGTTCAATACGGTACTATTTTATGACCCATGCTGTACTCTGTGGCGTGCGTGTGTATGGGGGCCGAGGCTGAGGAAGAGATTCCTGTTGCGTCGCCTGCGATATCTCTGTTTTCTTAAGCCTCTATCAGGAAAAGAGAAAAGAGAGGATAAAAAAAAAAAGGAATACGGCCCATTACGGACCTGTATCAAGATTACGGCCATTGACAGACAGGTTGTTTGAGGATCATTTCCTCGCGGCAGAAGCTTTGACGCTTGGGACCATCTGAAACCATCGTCTTTTGGCTTCTGCGGCCCCAAGCTTGCCGGGCCCGCAATCGGATTCCCGTTCAGAGTGCGGTGCGATGGCGAGTATAGAGTCTGCTCGACAGATCAAGCCAATGCCCAGCCAGTCCCTACAGTTTTTCTCCTTCCCTCGCCCTTTTTTCCTCTCTTTTTTTATCTGCATGCCGGACCTGCGCGATATCGAATGAGAAGTCCCGGTGGCCAAATATTCTCCTGGAGAGTGTGTTCGGTTACTATAAAATTTTTTTTTTTTTTTTTTTTTTTTTTTTTTTCCTTTTCCTCTTTGCTTTTCTTGAATGAAGCTGGTCTTGGTTTAGCGATCATCTAAATCGCTGAAACCGTCGGTTTCCGGATATTTCACCCACTCGATCTCGACGTTTCTTTTGCAATTATCGCAATTGTTCTTGTGTTGCGCTTTCCTTCTCCCCCTCCCTCTTCATGAAGAGCAGGACTCATACATAGAAACCACCACCATCCCCGACCCCCTCTGTGGGCATGGGTTTTGAGTCCTTCTTTCTACTCTTCTTCCTCTCTACTATCTATCTAGAGCGAGATTGAGTACGATTCGACTTCCTCCATGTTCCCTGTTGGCCCGATGTGCAGTCCCTCTCAAAATCTCTTTCTTTCCGGACGGCGGTTACTTTGATTTTACTCCCATTCTACAGTCATTCGTTGCAATTCGGTACTACGTGTTTGTATTTCTATCTGCGCCAGTACAGACGCATCGTTCCGTTTGGGAGGCCTTCTTTTTCCGTTTTCTTTCTTTCTTTCTTTTTTTCCTTCCAATAATTATTACATTACCAGGATACCGGTAGCCGCTTTCTATTTTCGGTCATCTGCTTTCTTCCTCTATTTGCTCTTAGGGTTACTTGCTTATCTGCTGGTGGTGGTCCTGTTTTCTATACTTTGATCAACCCTCACCTTTTCTCTCAGTCTATTCGAACCCCTGAATTTCGTTTGTCGGGTTGCTTCTGTTGAAAGGAAGGCTCAGGCAAATTTGCTTCCATGGTTTGGATATGTCGAACCCTACTGAACGGCCATGGTCCGAAGAGGAGAAGGTATGAACGATGCTCAAAGTACAGCAAGATGAATTGAACCGTTTCAGTGGACTGACCAAGAACAATAATCGATGTCCAGAAAGTCCTTCTCACGGAGATACTAAAGAAAGACGGGATACCTTCCAGATATCTAGTCAAATTGATATGTGACCTTAAGATCAATCCGGCCTGGTCGTACATTCCCCTTCCTCCAGGTACAGATTTCCTGGCACTCTTTTTGCGTCTTCCCTACCCATCAGTTTGCGTATCTACCCTGTCATGGCTTCATACAGGGGAATACTACAAAGACAAAGAAGATCTCGAGGACCAGACATAGACGGAATCTGTGTTTGCTAATTCAATGCCTCCAGGGAGGTCGCTCAACTCATGCCAGCTGGCATTCGGTCACATGTGCCAGCAGCATGTCCAGCAGCCTGTTCTGCCGCGCTCAGCTATGATCCCTGCTGCTTCACAACCTCAGCCACCGCACCCTGAATCCATAGCACCAGCAGTCGTGCGGAAACGGCCATGTCCCGGAATGGAACGGCCAATTGCACCACGCCCCTCTACTGTGCCATATGACCAAGGAACCAGCGCTTCCATTACATCTCCAAACATGAACGAGCCACCAAAGAAACGAGGGCGCCCAACCAAAGCAGAAGCGGAACGGAAAAGAGCAGAAGAGGAACGGAAGAAAGCAGCTGCAGAAGCCAAAGGGGAGAGGTATCCGCCTCCCAGGCGAAGGGGCTCAGGGAAATCCAAAGCCTCAACTGCAACTGTCCCCAACAGTCCGGCCGGATCGCTTGGGGCTACTGGCATTTCCTTTTCTCCCCGTGCCAATGCCCAGGGTTTCGAGGGGTTCAAACCTGAACCTCAAATCCACCATAGACCTCCCGCTGGACAACCGTTGGACCGGTCCGCTGGCTTTGGAGGAAATGAACAAAGACCAAGGGCTATGAGCGATCAGATTCTGAGACCGGTCAACAATACTACCAGCAGGGAACTTCCGCGACCAATGGAAGCAAGGCAGACTCTCCCATCGCCTCAAGAATTACAGTTGGGACATCCGGAACCGATGCCACGATTTAATCCTAGCCACCCACCCCTTGAACATTTCCATCCTGATCGAATCCCGCGGGCATTCGATACACCTCGACCTATGCTGGCAGAACCTGCCAGCAATAGGAGACCGGAGTATCGTATAATAGCGCCGGCACCGACCTTGGACCCAGCAACTGAGAAAACATCACGATGATGTGTCAGAGACGCGCGATGTGCAATGATGCAATGTGTGACTAGTATTTGTCAATCATGAGAAACGATACACGGCCATAAGTGAGGAGATGGGGATATAGTCTCTTAATGTATGATTAGGACTGATGAACTTGGCATGTCAAGTCTTACGGGACAACTTGGATATGATTTACGAATCCTAGGAAATAGATATTCATACCAGAAATACAGAATACAATTAGGATCATCATATTATTATATCTTTTTGAATGCATCGTCGTTCATCTCGTCATCCCATTTTTCGTGCCTTATTGCCTTGGGTTCTTCCATCGCTGCCTGCCCTGACTTCTGCCTACCAGTCTATATATACGCTGCTCGCTCTCTTCCTCTTCCTCTTTTTTTCTTCCTTCTTCCAACTATCTACTCATCCTAGAACAATTTTCTTTTCATCTATTCCCCATCTACTTTCATCATCTATTTTCATATTTTGCCATCTATCTTCGTCTATCTGCCATCTACTGCCATCTATTTATCATCTATTCTGTTCTTGGACACACACAGACCTCTTGAGGCACCCCATGGTTGGCGGCTGAGTAGGGTGCAGGGATGAGTTACGAAGTTACGAATTCACGAACACCCACACTCCCGTAGAACAGCACAAACTGGCCCTGGAGGGAGGCTGGTGATAATCATGGGCTAGCCAGTGGTCCCAACGAGTTGTCGCCTGCTGACTGACCGTGCTGGACCGCGAGGACTCTATCCTCGTAGGAAGGACTGGTTGGGCAGTAGGGCTGGGCCTGGGAAATCTGCTTCTGCCGTGTTGATGTGAGTGCTCTACCTATTTGATGGACTGACTGCTTAACTTGATTAGAGTATTCTAGATAAGCAACAGGCTCCATGGTCGGGTGGTTGGGCTGGGCCTGGGGGGAAAGCCACCGAGTTTTCCCGTTTTGACGTGATATCTGTCAAAGCATTCAGCCATTCATCCTCTTGATTTCAGGCCCTGGTAGGGTGGTTGGGATGGGCCTGGGACTAACTGACTAACTTTAACAAGGTCGCGTCGAGGTAAGTATCAAAACATGTTGATGGTGTCTTTTACTAATGTTGTATAGTGCCCACGGTACTCAACAAGCCCTGGTAGGGTGGTAGGGACGGACCTGGGGGGAAGACCACCGAGCTCCCCCGTTTTGACGTGATGCCAGTCAAATCATATAACCTATAGTTATTCAATATATACACGGCCCCGGTTGGGTGGCAGGGACGGGCCTGGGGAAATGGACTACCAAGTCCTTTCCATTTTGATTTATGTCATGAGTTTCCTTCATCTGGTTTCTGTTGATACGATGTACTAAGTGTTGCCTGGCAAATTCGTCTCGTCTCCGAACAGATCGGATATTCAACATTCAACCAATGTACATGGTGTTCATTACAGGGTTAGGGAAAAGAAGGTAATATGTACTGTTTCATATGTCAGATATTTTGATGAAGAGAGTACTGACCTCGAATAGGACGGTTATTCGAGTGTCTATTCAGCTCAACCGTCCCTTTCTGGCGAGCAACTTAGGCGAATAGGGGATGTGCCTTGCCTCGATCCGGATCATGATAGACAATCAATAATCAATCATTTTCTCTCTTTGGTTTGGCAGTTAAGTAGATAGCGTATAATTATCAAGCCAAGGTCATCCAGGATATACAGAATCCAGACAAATGCACGTCTGCTAGTTACGATTCTACATACACGAGTACCTTACGCGCACATCGAATGGCGCCATTATATTAAATATTGCTAGATCTCTCATACTTCTGATGAACAGCATATAGGGAAAAAGAATGGGGCAAAATATTGAATATTGATATTACATGCTCAGAAATGTATATACCAGTATATCTCACATCAAGTGATGTCAATCGCTATGCTACGAGCCGAACTTAGATTATTCATGCACGAAAGAAAAGAAGGCCAGCCAGCGCCAACTCAGCATAGCCAAGCCAACTCTAACTCCCTCTAACACGTCCCAGGAGACACCGCAGTTTGGCGCGGGGATTCTCAGGCGGTGAGGATGGGGTTTTCTTGTCGTTAGTTTCTGACGTGGGAGGTTCTGGCATTGCCTGATCTTGAGGCTGGGGTTCGGGTTGAGACTCGGGCTGAGGTTGCTGCTGCTGCCTCTGCTCCTCCAATTGCGTCCTGATCATCCCCACGGCAGATGTAAAACTAGACGACGGCGTGACCGCAACTTTCCCGCCGATGGGGACAGTCTGCGAAAGGGGTTGCTGGTTTCGCTGGTTTGGCTCAAAGCCGCCTTCGGGGTCTTGGACCAATCTCATTACTTCGTCTTTGCCATCTACCCGGCGGGTCAGGTACATCTTCGGTGCGGTGCCGCGGCGGGGAATGCTGTGCTTGCAGATGCGTTCGACTTCCTCGCGGTAGGCGTTTTCGTAGATGTCGAATTCGGCCGCGCCGGGGGATTCGCTGACGATGGGGACGTCGTCGACCTCGGTCATGGGGGTATCTTCAAGGTTGGCGGTTTCTGGCTCTTCGAAAATGGTGGCTGATTGGGAGTCGTCTGTGTCGTTGTGCGATGACCCTGTGTATGTTGAGGGGCCGATGAAGAGGTAGGGGAACTCTTCTTCCAGCGGATCTCGTGCATGGCCGCGTGTTCCCTCTATGCTTCGCTTGGTAGCGACCGAGTCTGTTCGTGATAATGGGGGAATCGAAGGAGATCCCGATCGGGACCAAGCTCCCTGAAAGTCATCCGTAGAGTCGGCCCGAAATCCTGAGCTACGTACCGAACCGGAATCCATTCTTCTTGGAAGAAATCTCGCAGCTGGTCCACCACGCTGCTGGTGGTATCCTTGCAATACATTTTCGCGCTCTGAAGGATCCCGATTGTATGTGTCCAGGCTCTGGCTCTTGCTCGTAATCGACATGCTGTTGCTCAACTCGAAGCTCTCGTCCGGCTCCATCTCCATGGGTGGCTCGACGAAATGCGCCTCGTATTCTTGGCCCAGAATACTCTGCATTGGAGTTTCTTCTTTGTTTGGATCTACCAGTCGCTTGAATTTCTTCACGGCTTTGATCTACTTTCTGTCAGCTTGCCTCAATGCAGTATATAAGCAGCTCATAACCCACCACAGCAAGAATGTGTCCCACGGTCCTCGTGATGGCCGAGTTCATTTCTTCTTCTGTTGGAGGCTCAATTATTTCTGCCGTATTTTCGCTCTCCGACAATAAAGGATCGAGTCCATTCTTCGTCACCCATGGGTGTCCCTAATGTAACAGGTAAGCCCTATGCTTTTGCGAGTCTGGCCTGATGTCGAACTCACCCGAAGCTCACTCATCGTAATCCTCTTTGCTGGATCCTTCTCCAATAGCCGATGCATCAGATCTCTGAAGCTTTCATCGGTCTCCCCTTCACATACGACATCATCATTCCTGATGGCCTCATAGAGATCGAAGATGCTTCCCTTCTCAAAAGGCAGCCTGCCATATCGAAGACAGTACAAAGTTACACCCATGGACCATATGTCTGTCGCTTTGCCCGAAACATCTCCGTGTTTCACGACGCATAGCTCTGGCGGAAGAAATGCTGGCGAGCCAGCAGACTTTGCAGTGAACATGTCTGAATCTTTCTCGAACATCTCGGACACCCCAAAGTCGACAATTTTGAGTACATCATCGGTTGTCACGAGGCAGTTGTCCGGTTTGATATCTCGGTGTACAATGCCCTGCGCATGGAGATACTCAATTCCCAGAATCAAGTCGCGGAACCAACAGCGACAGCGTTCGTCATCATATGGATCAGCTCTCTCCTCCAGACTAACCTTCATGACCACGCCTTTCTTGCACATCTCCATGACCATATATAACGAGTCCTCTTTCGGGTCATCTAAGACTTCGATTAAAGATACCAGATTGTTGTGATTCAGCTTCTTCATAATGGCAATCTCTGCTTTGATAAGATCAATGGCCTTTCCAGCAGATCCATCCCCCCTTCCTGGGGGTGGGCGATGGGCAGAGGAGTTGAAGCCTGACCCCGAGCGTTGTGGGCCTCGAGGCCTCCTGAGAAGATGGGATTGAGCACGTCTCCTAAGCCGTGACTTTGAGAACTCTTTGACGGCCTGACTCGGAATATCTGTCAGCCAAACAGAGCACTCTGTAGTTTGGTTTTCGAATAGCCCTCACATATCCATTGCCATATTGATCCGCCGCTAGATGTACAGACCCGAAAGAGCCTCTACCAATTTCCTGTTTTATCAGGTATTGGTTGATGCGATGCTCAGCGGTACCGTCATCCTGACTGGTGGTATACTCCGAACGAGCGTTGAGCGTTTCCTGTTCGTTTGACACAGTCAGTTGACCGACGGCGATGACAAGATCTCCCATAATAGTGCACAAACCTTTACTTGACGTCTAACCATCGGATTGCGACGGTGGTGTCTCTGTAGGCCTTCATGTGATGATGGGGTCGATCTGGACAGTAAGCATATCAGGTTAGCGGTCAACCCCAACGCATATCAATCATATGAGACCAGCGATGAAAAGTCTTCTGAGGGCTGCAGACATACGCATAACGAGCTGGCGTTGAGCGCTGAAAGGCCGAACGGTCATTCAAGTTGCCGACGAGGGGAGACTCCGAACGATCATCGGGCAAAGTTGCGTCCACATTTTCGGTTGCCATTGAACTGAGCGATGACCGAGACAGCTGGAAATTGAGACCAAAAGAGCGACTATCAGATGGTGGAGGAATATATCAAATGTCTTTTTTTGGCGGCAATCTCAGAAAACGACTGCGAGTAAGGCCGAATGTGGGGAAGAAATAGTGATATGGTAAGATGACAGCAAACTACTGCCGCTGTCAGAGGGAACGTGGACGGTTTGAAATGCAAAAGAGACAGAATAGGAATGCAAGTAATAATATAAGTACAATTCTATTATATGCTATAAGCACAAATATGCAGCTCTCATGATGGCGCTGCGCTGTCTTTCTTATTTGCGGTCGGGGATTTCTTTTCGTTTTGACGGCTGCTAAGAATAGCGGCATCACTAATGCTATGGCTATCGATAACCGTCTCACCGCCTGCCCCCTATACAGATCTGCTTGTTGCTTCTCTGGACCTCCAGGGGTTGTTGAACTCATTGTCGTGTCGTTTGCGCCAGCAGTTCAGGCACCATGGTGGTCTATTCGTTCTACATTTTTGATCGTCACGGTATGCTTCCTTCCATCGGGAGATATGATTTGTTGCTGAATATTGATTGTTCTAACAGCCGAGTGCATTTACAAACGACGCTGGCTCCCTCGTCCAGTCTCGATCACAAGCAAATCTTCCCGACCAGCGTCCGATCTCTCAATTCAGGGCGCCGGAGGTTCGCCAGCGTTGTTTGGAGAGTCTGCGCGGACAACAGATGACGATGCGAAGCTCATTTTTGGCACAGTCTTCTCCCTACGGAACATGGCCCGCAAGCTAGGCGGAGAGGATGACAAGTAAGACCCCTTCCCCTTAGACCCCTTTTCATTGTGACAGGTGACTGACGGTACGATCGCTTTTTGTGTGCAGTTTTGTGTCCTACCGTACAAATCAATACAAGCTTCACTATTTCGAGACGCCGACGAATATCAAGTTCGTGATGCTCACGGATCTCAAGAGCCCAAGCATGCGACTCGCGTTGGAGCAGATTTACATCAATCTTTACGTCGAATATGGTATGTGATGGAGGGTACATACTTTGAACTCTGGTCCTGACTGGAATCTTTCAACAGTGGTCAAGAATCCGTTGTCCCCGGTGGAACACCCTGGTGGTGTGGGAGTCAACAATGAGCTTTTTGAAGAGTCCTTGGAACAGTTCGTGGTATGTAATCACCTGCGATATTGAATGTGTTGTTTCTAACGCGTGGACAGACTCGGGTTCTGACATAGGCCTGTGAATGAACATATACCTCTCTGTTCTAATATTACGACTGGACGATGAATATGATACTATCCTCTGGCCTATTCCCATTGGCGCCTTGGACCGGCGATGTCAAAATTATTGAAGATGAACGCTCCGACCATGTCCCTTGGGCATAAACTGGGATCGTTTGTATGATCGTGTCATGTGGATGATCCCAGTCATTGCGCTACTAGACGCGCAAACAACCATTGGTTCAAGACAGGGACAAGCATATTCTAATGACGCCAAACGCGTTGGAAGACTGAACCAAGAAGTCATCCCTGCGCTTGGGCGCAGTCTAAGTCACCATTGACAATTAAACCGGCTGCCTGATAGTCTTCTCGGTTGCATTGCCCGGAAAAGGTATCCTGAGCGTGTTCTCTTTCCCGGTGCCGAATCAGAGCAAGCGATTGGACATGGACAAGGTGCGTCGTGCAATATATAAGCTGCACAGGAGCGGTTCGGGATGCAGTGGACAGATGCAGTACAACCAAGCCGGAAAGAACGGATACAACCAGACATTTATTGTATAGGATAGCACAACAATACAGAGGACATTCTAGCATTTCTATTATCAATCCTAACAGCGTAGTTATGGTTGAGTCGACATATATTCAGTATAACAGCACACTCTATATGCAAGTCAAAGCTTGACCGCGCAACGGCAGCGGATGATTCGTTTTGAGTGATGGATGAGGTGGATAAGGATAAGCAGAGGCAGGGCTTGGCCCTGTACAAGTCCCCTTTACAGGCTATGGATCCATCCAGCCGATCCAATCGTCTCGTTTCAAATGTTTTAATGAGCATGAGCACGAGCGCAGAGGAGTACAGAGGCGCCTGCTGAATTGTCCAGTATTGGATGCCCAAAGATTCTATTTGCTACGGGAACTCTCAGTAGAGGAGAAGGTATACGAGGGTAACTGGCGGTCAGCAGTCATGCCGTGAGTTTGTTTTTGTCTTGGACCGATCAATAAAACGATCAAATCAAGCCAACCCGTGTCCAGCCGATGGTGCGTGGTTGGAAGAATGTATCGGGTTACTTTTTTTCTTATGCACAATTCCTGCCGCGAGCTGACCTGGCTGGAAATAATGAAAGATACACACACACCATCCACACACATACCCACATAGTGCACACTTACAGTACGGACCGCACCATGTGTTGCAGACCCGACACCGGGGGACAATCCTTATTAAGCAGGCTCGCGGGTTATCATTGGAGAATGTAAAAAATCCCTCGTTAGTGGAGGCTTCCGAGGTTTGTTACGTCAGGGCCAGATTGGTTGCTTCCCGGAGAGGCAGGTGGTGTATAGACAGTATTGTACTCCGTATGAAGTAGAGTATTATTGGAGGCTAGCACCCCGTACAGAATTCTCCGCATTAGCATGAGCTATGGAGATAGTAGTACATACTTTGGCTAGAGTACGATTAGCTTGCTTTTGTTCCGAGAGGAGGACTTGAGATTCTGACGTTGTGAAAAACTAGCTGGCTGAAGATCATGCATCCATCGTACATAATAATACATGCTACAAGTACATAAATATGTACAACACAGACGAGAGCTTCAAGGTAAAGCTTTGATAGGCCTGTGCAGGACCTCGCTTGTCGTCTGTGCCATGTATTGGTACTTAGTACGAGAACACGGCAATGTTAAATGCCCTACCCTAACGAGTCCTAACGAGTACACTGTACACATACATACATACACTCGCAGACACACTGACCCACGGGATCCACGAGAAACCCCGATTGGGATCGATGCATACGGGTCATACAACGTAGTAATAAAATTGGATAAAAAATGAAAAAAAAAAAAAAAAAAAAGCGAAAGAGAGGGAGCTATGATCTGACCGCAAGCGCTCCGAAGTAAAGGTATTTTGTATTTGTATGTTAGTGGATGAAGTGTTTTCTTGGCCTTTGGTTTGGGAGGGGTGAATTGTAGCCAAGGCATGCCTTAATCAACTTTATCATTGGAGTTCAGATACACTATTGAGAGGGTACGTACGCTGTACCAAAACTGACTGCCGACATTTCGTCCGGGTGCGGGAAAGACTAATGATCGGAACACCGTTAGCCCGCGTGGTAGACAGAAGACTCTTTTCTTTACCAGAGTACAGAGTACGAGTAGTAAGTAGTAATATCACTCTCGGCGGATCCCGTTACCCCTCAGTGAGTGAGCAAGATGTGCCATCACGGCATGTGAGAATCAAACATGTTATCTACAAAAGATGATTGATTGATCAGTCAAACAGCCAAGAAAGCTTCGCTCGGAATGAGCCACTGCAAAGACTGGATGCTGCCATAGTGTGTGCAATAAGGGCCCAGGGTGCGGGGATGCACAGCCTCAACAACCATCGGGGATGGCACTACGTCACCGCTGGTGAGGGGGAATTTGAAACCTTAGTCAGCATGAGGGAGGAGTGTTCCAGGGAACAAATCAATCAAAGTGTCTATAGTACGTGGTAGAATGGATTGGACCTGATAATCATAATAGCAATCTTTTTATATTGCAAGGGTACTATGTACGTACTACTCCGTCGAGATATCGCGAAGGATCAAGGTGAAACGATTGAGTAAGTTTGATGCAAACAAAGCGGTCTCGAATCATGCGCCACAGTTCAATTCATTCAATTCATGGATAGCATTCATATGATTCTTGATCATGGTGTTGGGTGTTTCTACAGAGTAATAACATTACATACAATATTCTTGACATGCAGGATACCGTCATCCATGATCCATCGTTTAATATTTTAGCCTGCATAAATGGCCCATAGACGTGTCCGGTAATTTACCATACGGCGTGACACACACCGGGAAAGGGAGGCGGTCACAATGCGGCGCGGCGAGGCAAAGGGAACAATCATGCTGATTTCATTCATTATTTTCTGCCGCTTCTCTTTTCTTCTTCCCTAAACGGAAAAAAGCCTCAGGTTTTTTTAGCTGGTGTCCACAATACTCCGTCCAAGTTACGAGTACGTACGCTTACACCATGGGGTGTGTGGTAGTAAAAGGGCCGTGGCCGTACTTGTAGTCACTGCAACTAGTCCTAGTTCAGCATATCCGAGTCTCTTACTGTAGTATATCGGTTCAACTTGTTATTTCAACCTTGCCTCCCCAGGCAGCGTCATTCTCTTTTCTCTCTCTTCCCTTTCTCTTCTTCTACTTTTTCATCTTCCTCTCTTCTTGGACTCTTTACTCGTTCTCGCTCCCTCACATTCATCGCCCTGTCTGGATCTCTGCAACAATTCTGCGGTCTTCCCCGGTCAGTTACCGTCTCGTCTGGGCATTCCGTGCCTCGCTACGCGGTACTCCCCTATTTTTCTTATTCCTTTAAAGTCTGCGATTGCTGCTAGTATTTATTGAATACTACGGATCTTATTTCGTTGACGTTTTTTTTCGAATTTTTTTTTTTTTTTTTTTTTTTTTTTTTTTTTTTTTTTTTTTTATTTCAATTTCGGACAACATGGGCGCCCCTGTCGAA
>NW_019170456.1:882414-979378 GCF_001890805.1 Aspergillus glaucus CBS 516.65
TCAATTTCGGACAACATGGGCGCCCCTGTCGAAGCCGTTGGCGTCTCAGCCAGACGGGCCGAATTGGCCGGAAACAAAGTTGGATGGCGTGGTTTTTTTTTTTTTTTTTTTTTTTTGAACTCTGTCCCAACGTTGCCTCAGGTTCATACCGCCAGGCCACCGCCCCCAACTTTTTTTTTTTTTGGCTCGCCTCTGCCTTGCCCACTACTTTTTCCCCTCTCCTTTTCTTTCTCTCCTCCTTTCCCTCTTCTCTCTCTTCTCTCTATATCCTTCTCTCTAATCACTAAAAGTGCTATTTTACCCCCCTTCTCAGCTTCGTGCTGTGGGTTGTTGGTTCTCTCCGTCTCGGGGGGAATCTCGGTTCCTCTTTGTTCTCCGTGTCCCACGACAAAAAAATAAAATATACAACCACAATTTACCGCCGTTTTTGATCACCGCACATGACTCCGCAATCTACTGCTACTTCTCCTGTTGCGTCCGCTGTCTCCTCCGCCACAAATTCTCAGATTTTTAGCGACCCGCGAGATGGAGATGCTGCTCAGGTAACCCGTGCCCTTGCGGGCATGAATCTGTCCGCCATGAATGGGGATTCACTTCCTGCGCCTCCGCCACACGGCGCCACGAGACCGGCCAGGCCTACCATGGCAAATCGCATCTCTCGCATGTTTTCTTCCACCAAGACCACCACTTCCAAGGACCAGCCCTCGGATTCAAATCGTGACTTTTCCGATAGCAGTTCGGATGGCGCCAAGGCTCCTTCGGCCAATGGCAGTCAGAAGCCAGGCAGCAAGCCCTCGTCTAAACCTCCGTCCCGCGCACCTTCTCGCCAGACCTCCACTAAAGGTGACGATAGAGATAAAGAGAAGAAACCCAAGTTGAGCAGTGGCAAAGAGCAGAAAGATAGCGCCGCCATCATTAGCAAGCGGTTTGAGTTGCAGACCGACGGGAATCACGTGCATCATCTCAGAAGTGCCCGTCGACAGGAGAAATTGACCGATCTCCTCCGTGATATGCTTGGTGGGAGCCGGAAGAAGGATGACCACGCTGATGATCAGCAGCAGCTGTCCCTCATGTCCACCTGGATCGATCAGTTCAAGAACGAACGCGATAAGTTGGCCGCAGACAAGAAGGGTGGCCCCAACGCCACCGCGTCGTTGGTTGACAAGTACGGCAAGTGCCAGGAGATTGTGGGTCGTGGTGCCTTTGGTATCGTCCGCATCTCTCACAAGGTGGACCCAAAGGACCACAAAATGGAACAGCTCTATGCCGTTAAAGAATTCCGCCGTCGGCCCCAAGAAACCGCCAAGAAGTACCAGAAGCGGTTGACCTCGGAGTTCTGCATTTCCTCGTCGCTGCGCCACCCCAACGTCATCCACACACTCGATCTATTACAAGATGCCAAGGGCGATTACTGTGAAGTCATGGAATACTGTGCAGGCGGAGACCTGTACACTCTGGTTCTGGCAGCCGGCAGACTCGAAGTGGCCGAAGCCGATTGTCTATTCAAGCAACTGATGCGTGGTGTTGAATACATGCACGAGATGGGTGTCGCTCACCGCGATCTGAAACCCGAGAATCTCCTATTGACCACTCATGGTGCACTCAAGATCACCGATTTTGGTAACGGTGAGTGCTTCCGTATGGCCTGGGAGGAGGAAGCCCACATGACGGCCGGTCTGTGTGGATCCGCTCCGTACATCGCCCCCGAAGAGTACATCGAGAAGGAATTCGACCCCAGAGCGGTCGATATCTGGGCAACTGGTGTCATCTACATGGCCATGCGTACGGGACGACACTTGTGGCGGGTTGCCCGTAAAGATGAAGATGAATTCTACCAACGTTATCTGGAGGGCCGCAAACACGAAGATGGCTACGCTCCAATTGAAACTCTTCATAGGGTAAGACCTGGCAACACTACGTCTCGTGATGAAAAGTCCACCAAACTTACTCGATCCCAGGCTCGTTGCCGCAATGTGATCTACTCTATCCTGGACCCAAATTCCACTCGTCGTATCAATGCCTCGCAGGTCCTGAAATCTGAATGGCTTCGTGAGATCAAGCTGTGCAAGGCAGGCGAGGAAGGGTTTTGATTTTCAAAAAAAAAATTTTTTTAATTTACTTTTTTTTTTGTCATATTTTGGGACAGGTGTTTATGATGGGCAGGCGTTTTTTCTCTCAGCACGCATTTTATTCTTGATGATCCATCTCGTGTGTCTCTGCCCCACTGTATCATGGTTTTTATCCGGGGTGGTTTTTCTGTTATATTCCCCGACTTCCTTTGTCCAAAGAGGGATACAGCCCTTCTTCATTTAGACCATAGAAGGAGGTCTTTTGATTCTTCTCATTTTTGTTCCATCTTCCCCTTTTTTATTTTCTTACCGAGGCACACGGGTTGTTTCTGCGTTTTAGCTAAGGGGCTTAGTTTGATTGTCATGTTTCATGCCAATGCAACGAAGAGTCATGACCTTTGAGCCTTCTTTTTCTCTTTCTGGGGTTTGCACATGAGCGGGTTTTGGGAGTTCTATATACCATCTTAATCTTTTGATTCTTTCATTGATGGGGAGACCACAGATGTGAGCATCTGTATAACTACACAGGTTTGGTGTTTGGGCTGTTTCTGATGGTTTCATAGCATTCCGGGGTTTGCCATTGTTTTTTCTTTCTTTTTATTATTATTCTCTGTGTACAAGGACATGGACCAGCGCGCAAGATACCCGGCTTCTTTCTAGGCGCATATTCGAACCTGCAATTATCCGGATGGTTACAGGTATTTGGTTCTTCGGGTCAATTCAATTTTGTTCCCAGATGAATTCAATTTCTCATCACCAGTCTTGGCTGTTATTCCGTACCCAATACGGACATATCGTGACATTCAATAATAATCCCAATTAGGATGCCCAGCATCAATGTGCTGTTACTGTTGTCCTACGGCCCACAGCATCATTCCTGCCAACAATATTGTGCTATGGAGCCATGGACAATGTAACTGCCAAGCAGGAATCTAGGCAGCATGATTCTTTGCAGAAAACTATTTCTTAGGTCATGGATAGCAGATTCTTGTGTTCTGGCTGCCAAAATCATCCTGCTTCCCAACAGCTATGATGTATACGCCGAATTCTAGACCCTTGACCCCTGGTTTTTTTTTCCTTGGATGGTGACTGGTTGGAACCTGGTGACTGCATTCCGCTGTCCCGCCCCGATGTTATTATGTATTTTTATTAGTTTCTTATGCGAACTGTTTTTCTTTTTCATAGATGCACTAATTAATATCGGAGACTATCCATGTAGGGCGTGTACCGTGAAATACACCGTACTACAGCACACAATAATGCAGCCTTATGCCATGACGTAGAACAACACCATCCAACCCTCCGACCGGAACCCGTGGACTCCGGCGGCGGCTCTGTTTCCACTTCCGTTTCCGTTTCCGATTTCCGGGTATCAGTAAAATACAGCGTACACAAGGCTGGAGGCTGTAACTCGTATTACTGGTCAATATTACGTGCATAGCCACGAGGGGGCTACAAGCCACACTGCCACCGCCCACCATTCTTGGTAATGATCGATTCTGGAGTCATCCATCATCCGTCGGCGGTGGTTCATCAGGCATCGAAGATCTATCCCGTCCTATTCTACTCTATCTATCTACTCCTACGATTGTCTACAGTGCTGTGTTAATTTTTTTCTTTCTTTCTTTCTTTCTTTTTTTTTTTTTTTTTTAACTTAATTACTTCTTTTTGTTTTTGTTTGACAGATCTCACGTGCTGTGGTCTGGTTGGGTTCTGCGAAAACCGGAGTCCTTGAGTGCCCCTGTGGGAGTTCGATTCGATACAGCCTTGTTCAGCCTAGGATCTCTATCTACTGCCCGTCATGTCTTGGGCCGGTATGTCGCTACTTATAGTACTCTGCACTTTTGTTCTTCTTATGCTAATGTGTCCTAGGGTTCAAGAAAAAATGTCAACCGCGCGACGACGCAGGTTATGATGAAGACGGGTATGACATCCGATGATCGCAAGAGGATATGGACAACAATACTGATATCAGGGCACAGGGCATGTGGAAAGGACAAATGACCGAGACTACGAAATTGAGGAGCGGTATGGTTGCTTCCAACTGAGCGATAACATGAGGCTGACTGGTTTAGGCGGTTCCGAACTATGGAGGCGGCATCCACCCGTCTGCAGAAAGAAGCAAAGGGGTATCTGGACTCGCTACGAGGTGTGTTGCTTTTACATGGTCGGATGATGCGCTTTAAATACTAACTTCAATAGCCATGACGGCTTCGCAGATGCGTATTGCGGAGACAATAGATGCCTTCTATGGTGACGCCGGAACAAGGGATGGTGTGAGTCGGAGTTATAAGCAAGCGGTTGAGGATCTCGATGCCGAAACGATCAAAGCATTGGACGGGCCGTACCGATCTACAGTTCTCGACCCGATCTCCCGATGGTGCGCCTACTTCCCCGACATCAACGAATGCATCAAGAAGCGAAACCACAAACTCCTCGACTACGACGCTATGCGGTCCAAGGTGAAGAAGCTCGTCGAGAAGCCCGACAAGGACGCCACCAAGCTCCCGCGGACGGAGCGCGAAACCGAGATGGCGAAACAGTCATACGAGCAGCTTAACGAACAGCTGTTCACCGAACTCCCGCAACTTATCGATCTCCGTGTTCCGTACCTGGATCCCAGTTTCGAGGCGTTGGTCAAGATTCAGCTCCGGTTCTGTGCTGAGGCATACTCGCGCATGGCGCAGGTACAGCAGTATCTGGATGCAGAAACTCGCGACCAATACGCTCGTGGTGATTTGGACAACCGGGTAGAGGAGGTGTTGCAGGAGATTCGGGATTTGAGCATAGCGGGAACTGTTTGATTTTCTTTTGGGCCGGAGTTTGCTGTTTTGCCTTTTGCATTTTCTTCCCTTTATCTTTATATTACTATTCTTATTTCATTCAGTGTTGGCTTATATGTCGCTCTGTGGCTTATTGATCTGGTTATGGTTTCTATAAGGTCATTCAATGCCAAGGGTATCACAAGTCTATTGTACAAATGCTCCAACTTTTCAAACCATCTCGATCATAACTCGCCCTCCTCACGATAAAGCTCCTGAAGCAACAACTCAACCACCGGATCCGCAGCAGCTCGCACCGCCGCCAATTCTTTAGGACTCATCTTGGTCAGAACATAATCAGCCACAGACTCCCGCTCCCGACTGTCAGGGCGCCCAATTCCCACTCCAACGCGCATAATCGAAAGCCCTGTATTCTCCGCAGGTGTTCGCGGAGGATACAATCCCTTCCCGCGCAAAACCTCCATTATACTAATCAACCCCCGATGACCGCGCAGACTAGCCGCTTCCGCCCCGCCGCGCTTAACTCGTACTTTGCCGAGCGGCGACTCGAGTTCATCATGTAGGATCACGAGTGTTGGCTTCCGCTGCCGTGTATCAATCGTGGAAATCCATTTTTGCAACCGGCGCACGAGTTTGCCTCCCGACTCGTTCATGTACGACGGACTCTTCCATGTTTTGTAGAAGACTGATTGTTCTGCGTCTAAGAGCGTGTGGTTTGGTGTGGGTGAGAAGCGCGTGGGGAGGAGTGGGACGAGGGATTCAAAGAGGATGTGGCCGGCGCTGTGGCGGGTGGTTCGGTATGGAGCGGGGTTTCCGATGGAGGCGATGAAGAGGATGTGGTTGGCGGGTTTTGTGAGGTCCGGCATTGTCGGTTTGGGGGTGTTGGTGGGTTTGGTGTTGTTGGACATTGAAAGTAAAAGCGGGTTGAAGATATGTCAATATCACGTGATGTATAAAGTGATTGATTGATCTGAGCTTGGATGATCTGTGCTGTGCTTTGGTTCTTATAAAAGTGTCAATTTTTTATGCTAATTGAGAGTTTTGAGCGTCAGCAGAGTATGATGGCTCATTCTGCTCAGAAAAGAGTAATTGACTACATAATGCATATGCTCAAAGCTTGATGAAATACTGATCGTCCGCAGCAGCTCTGCCACTACGTAAATCAGCCTCGAGTCAAATCCAACCTCTTCATTCCTTCCATTGAGAAACCAATTCGTTTCTCTCTCAATATGGCGATTCATCCTCCATTCCACACATGTCAGTGAGGCTGGAGTACAGAGTTTTCTTCACCTTCTGCTCTTTTTGCTTTTTGCGAGCTTCATGCCTGACCAGCACCGGTCCACAGAGGCGATTTGATACTTGCTAATAAAAGGGCCGTGGAATGGGTCTCTGATTTCTTCAAAGAATTGTTCTTCTTTCTCATGGTCTCTGGATCGTCATGTCATGGACGGAAAAAGCATCTGGCTGTCGAGTAAAAGGACCAGCCAGGGCTTGGCTGTAGAGGAGAGCAAGGTGGCGGATTCACTTCAGGGGCTTGACATAAATGACTACCAAGAGGAAGAAGATGACGACGACGATGATTATGATGCGTCGGATTCAGCGTCCATGTAAGTCCTTTCCTTTGTGTGCCAGACAGCTGAGACTGACAGCTATAGAAAATCTACCAAATCATTCGAAGCGCAGAATATCCATGTTACCATCGAACATGGCCGCAGATACTGCGACGACATCTACTTCATGCCCAACGATGAGACCGAAAGTACCCGTTTGAACATCATCCACCAGATCTACCTCATCCTCCTCGACGGCAAGCTTACCACCGCGCCCCTGGCCAAAGACGCGCCACGAATCCTCGACATCGGCACCGGCCCTGGCGACTGGGCTCTCGAAATGAGCAGCCTGTACCCGAAAGCTACAATAATTGCAACAGATATCAGTATCTTCGATACCGGACTTGCACATATCGACCTCCCCAACGTATCCTTCCAGCTTGATGACGCCCGCGAGGGGTGGACTTACCACGAGCCCTTTGACCTGATCCATATGCGTGGCCTTTCGGGCGCGTTCAATGACTGGCCTGCCATGTATCGACAGGCATTCGAACATCTCAACCCGGGCGGGTACATTGAGATCGCGGATTCGGACCCAGCAGGCGACTCCGTGACGTTCCCGAATTCAGAGAGCTCGTACTTTCACATCTACACGGGTGCCATGCGCTCTGCTGCCGAGGCATTGAGATACCCACGCGATCTTAGCCATCTGAAACCCAACATGCTCTCCGCTGCCGGCTTCGTGGACGCTCGTGTCTTTGAACGCATCGTCCCCATCGGGTTATGGCCGCAGGACCTGCACGAGAAGACCCTGGGGAAGATGACATTAATCGCTGTGCTTGAGGGACTAGAGGCGTATGGTCTGCGGCCGCTTACGGCTACTGGATGGACGGCAGATGCAGTCATGGATCTTTGCGAAAAAGCAAAAGTGGAGATCATGAGCGCGGATCGGATGACTGCGCGCGTGAAGTTTATGACCGGGAGGAAACCGATTTCGAGGATTCAGATGAAGGAAATGAGGCAGAGGGAGGTGCTTGCTAAGGCCTTGCGGAAGGTTGAGGAGTGATACCACTGTAATTACCAGGCGCCTGGGTCTGAATGAGAAGATTGTAAATAACTGCCTTGTACTATTGTAGACTCAAAAATTGCACGAGAATGACGATTATTTACAAACAAATAGGTATAAACCACTTTTTTCTAAGCAAACTCCGTCCGAATCCCATAATGCAGAAACACGACTCATGCAACAAGCATAAAGTAAACAAAGATTACAGCTGGAACTTGGTCCTCTCCTTCTCCATTCCACCCTTCCATTGCCATTCCTGTCCGCTAGTCTTATGAATCCCCTTGTCGACACGACGGAGCTTAAGCGTGAATCGCGGCCCAAGTTCCTGCAAGCCAGCACGGATACCCTCTGCGCCCTGCATTTCCTTACCGTCCGCCCCGACGACGGATTTCTCTGTCTCGCGCTTCTCGCGGAAGACATACCGATGTCTGCGCACGAAGAGGTAGTCACGCTGGTTATGGATGGTGACTACATTCCGGCCCTCGAATTCCGGCTTTGGCGGGAACAGATTCTGGAAGAGATGCGCCGTCAAGAGACCCAGTGGTGTGCGGAAGTTGTTCAAGATCAGCTCCGGCCAGTGTTCGGTTGCTTTACCATGACCCGGGATCTTCTTCGAGTCTATCCAGTTGCTGATGGAGAAGTGGAAAGTCGGGCCACCCGGGAGGTGGATGATGGTTAGGCCGGAGATGCGCTTTTGGTCCTCGTTGACCACGACGAGAGCGGTAAAGTTGCGGTTTGTAGCGAACTTGGCGATTTCGCGGATCGAGAACTTATGCGAGTACCGGTGTGCGTTGCGGCGGATGTAGACGCTGTTGGGGAAGAAGTTGACGAGTTGTTCGGCTTCGTTGTGGAGGGTGGAGTGGAGCACTGTGGTGATGAGGATCTTGGGCGGACGTTGCTGCAATTCGGCCGAGAACAGAGATGGGAATTTGGCTGCCAGTGCTTCGGGAGCTAGGTTGAGGTTCGTGCTTTTCGTAGATTGGCTTGGACTGGTAGCGCGTTCTGTAGCTGATGGGAGCGATGACTTCTTGCGTCCTCGGTCTTCGTCTTTTTGTTTGTCTTCATCCTCGTCCTCGTCGTCTTCTTCGTCACTGCTCGCAAGCATACTGTCGACGTCGTCATCGTCATCCTCCTCGTCCTCTGAGCTCTGTTCATTGTCCTTCAATGGCCGATTAAGCTCGTCCTCTTCTTCCTGTTTCTGTCTCTTGATCCGCTCCACGTCGACGCTCAACCCCAGCGGATCCTCGACATCGCTGTCCACATCATCCCACACTCGCTTGCGATCAATCGTCAACGGGATGTTCCGCTTTAATCTGTCCTCCTTCAAGCTCGGATCTTTGGATTCTTCCTTCTTCCTCGCAAATCGTTCTGCCCGTCGCGCGGAGTCTTTGGCGCGCTTCCGCTTGACATGGAGATCTTGGCGGGCCAATTTGTTTCCTGGCTTGTACTCTGCAGTGACGCCCGGCAGGGGCCTAATTCCCTTTTTCGCCATTGTGTGAAAGATATAACGGTTGGTTATCAAGACTCGCTGCGATCAATCAATCTGAGATACAAAAAAAGATAATTTTTGGCGGGACAACGTATCTCCGGCGGTGAGTGTTTTTATGCAGGAATAAAATGGTATTAACGAGCAACGCTACGAAAGAGATACAGAAAAGAGGGTAAAAGCAAGGACAATTCATGCATTGAATTGTCAATTCGACGTTCTTTTTGCATAGTCTCACCAGTCCTTACTTGATATTGCACATTGCCTGCGTGCGGATCACGTGGCGGATGACTCAAGTGCCCTTCCTTCGCCTGCTCCCCCGCCGTTTTCCTCCAACAATAAAAAACCCCGCCAGGAACTTTTCCTCCACCACCGCTGCCCTCAGAGCTATTCCAGCGAAGAAGCAAGACCCCACGATGGCCACTGTGAACACCAAGACCGGCCAGGCCGTTGACCGGTCTGTCCTCGACTCGCTGCTCCGTCGACGTCTCTTCTACACCCCGTCGTTCGAGATCTATGGAGGTGTTTCCGGCCTCTACGACTATGGCCCTCCCGGGTGCGCCGTGCTGAACAACATGATCGAGCTGTGGCGCAAGCATTTCGTGCTGGAGGAGGACATGCTCGAGGTCGACTGCACCATGCTCACGCCCGAGGAAATCCTCAAGACCAGTGGTCACGTCGAAAAGTTCGCCGACTGGATGTGCAAGGACCCTAAGACTGGCGAGATCTTCCGCGCGGATCACCTGGTGGAGGAAGTGCTCGAGGCACGGCTCAAGGGTAACAAGGAGGCCCGTGGTCAGACGGTCGTGGTGGACGAAGCAAAGGAGGCTAAGAAGAAGAAGAAGGTCAGCGCCAAGGCTGTCGAGTTGCCTGATGCCGTGGTCCAGGAGTACGAGGAGCTTCTCGCGCAGATTGACAACTTCGATGGTGCAGAGCTGGAGGGTATCATTGCCAGGCACGATATCAGAAACCCTACGACTGGAGGCAACCTCCTTCCTCCCGTGGCTTTCAACCTGATGTTCCAGACTGCTATCGGCCCCAGCAGTAACATGCCTGGCTACCTGCGTCCGGAAACGGCCCAGGGTCAGTTCTTGAACTTCCAGAAGCTGCTGGACTTCAACCAAAACTCCATGCCGTTTGCCTCGGCCTCGGTTGGCAAGTCGTTCCGTAACGAGATTTCCCCCCGTGCCGGTCTTTTGCGTGTGCGTGAGTTCTTGATGGCGGAGATCGAGCACTACGTCGACCCCGAGGGTGGTAAGAAGCACACTCGCTTCGACGAAGTCAAGGACGTTGAGCTGTCCCTGCTTAACCGTGATGTCCAGTCTTCTGGTAAGACTGACATCCAGAAGATGACCGTCGGCAAGGCCGTCGAGACCGGTCTTGTGGACAACGAAACCCTCGGATACTTCATCGCACGTATCCAGCTCTTCCTTCTCAAGCTTGGTGTGGACCCCAGCAAGCTTCGATTCCGTCAGCACATGGCCAACGAAATGGCCCACTACGCTTCCGACTGCTGGGATGCCGAGTTGCAGACCAGCTATGGCTGGATCGAGTGTGTTGGCTGTGCCGACCGCAGCGCCTACGACTTGACTGTTCACAAGAACAAGACTGGTGCTCCCTTGGTCGTCCGTGAGCCGCGCGCCGAGCCCTTGAAGATCGAGGAGTGGCAGGTCGACCTCGACAAGAAGAAGTTCGGTCCCCGCTTCAAGAAGGACGGTAAGACGGTCGAGGCGGCTATCAACGCCCTTTCGCAGGACTTCCGGGAGAAGTTGTCGCTTGAACTCGAGCAGAATGACAAGGTCGAGATCGATGTGGAGGGTGTTGCATCCGGAAAGGTTGAGTTGGAGAAGGATATCATCAAGATCGAGAAGCGCACGCGGGTTGATAACACTCGCGAGTACACTCCTAACGTCATTGAGCCGTCGTTCGGTATTGGGCGTATCTTGTACAGTATGATTGAGCACGTTTATTGGTCTAGAGAAGGCGATGAGGCCCGTGGTGTAAGTTCTTCCTTTCCCGAGTTGCTATTCAGAACTAACATATCTCCTAGGTTCTCTCCTTCCCCCCTCTGATCGCACCTACCAAGGTCCTGATCGTTCCTCTTTCGAGCAATCAGTCCTTCGCACCTCTCTCTCAGCGTCTGATGACCAAGCTCCGGCGTATGGGTGTCTCGAACCGGGTTGACGACTCGTCCGCCAGTATCGGGAAGCGGTATGCTCGTAACGACGAACTGGGTACTCCCTTCGGTATCACCGTCGACTTCCAGTCCATCAAGGACAACACCTTCACTCTGCGTGACCGTGACTCGACGAAGCAGGTCCGTGCCAGCGAGGACGAGATCGTGCAGGCTCTCAAGTCGTTGGTGGACGGTGATGAGACATGGGAGGACATCCGGCAGCGTCTGCCCGAGTTCACTGGCCAGGACGTTGAGTAAGGCTGTGACTTGGCTTAGTTTCCTGTTATGTTATAAAGAGAGAGGTTTTAAAATATCCATTTGTTTCTGAACATTTCTACACATGCTGTTCTTGTATTTCGGTAGCCAAATAAAAGTTCCGATCGCCAAGAAATCCGGGGCGGAAATCAGGACCTCCGGCGTCAATTGTTGTTCACAACATTGCATTCCTTATTGCTTTCTGTCCTCTTTTGATTCCCTGTCTTTTACCTGCACACTACGATACACTTGTTGATACCAACGCCTCTACGCGACCGCCAAAATGGCGCCGACTATTCCCTCAGCCAAGCTGACTCTCTCGTGCCCCCTCTTCGCCGCCGACTTCGACCCGCGGAATAGCGACTATCTCCTCGTGGGCGGAGGTGGAGGTGAAGGTCGCAGCGGTGTTGGAAACAGAATCGCAAGTTCTCTCCTTTACTTACCACATATAAGTTATCTGTGTACGTTGCGCTAACATCCGATCGCATTAGGCCCTCTTGAACACGTCCAAGCGCGATGAGATCACCGAATCAACCGAGATCGAGCTATCGCGCGATGAGGATTCCGTCACGTCGATGGCTGTTGCGCAAGCATCCGAGGACACCATAACATCTCTGGCCGGAATAAATAGTTCCATGGCTGAGCAAAAGCGCGATAACAACCAGCACCTGCGATCGTTCAAGATCGACCTTCCGAAGAAGCAAGGGGAGAAGAAGATGCTGGAGAAAACAACAATACCGGTCGATGCGGTAGAGAAATCTACCCTACTGTCGCGTACGTCGCTGTTTAGAACCAAGGGTGCGAAGGCTGGGTCGGATACGTATCAGCGGATCGTGAGAATGTCGCCTTGGAGGGGTGAAGAGAAGCCGTCGCGAGTGGGTGCTATTACGACCGGATTGGCGCCATCTGGGGAGATCGTTTTCTTCCAGGCTACGTCGACACCAACGGAGTCGGACGTGATTGAGAGGATCCGTCTAGGTGATGGGGAGGAAGCTGAGGACATCGACATCATCGATTCGGGGAAGAAGGATGGGAAGTTTCAGGTTGCGTATACCAACGGCGTGGATGTGTTTACATGTCAGGTCTCGTCGAGTACGAAGGGAAGTACTGCCCCCAATGTGAGTCGTGTGTATACCATTCCCCTGCCGGAGAAGGGGATGAGGAGGCCGAAATTCCGCGCGCTGCGGTTCCTATCCCCTACATCTTTGCTACTTCTGCAGAATGCACCGGACCGGAGTGGGTGTGAGCTCGTGGTTCTCAGCCTGTCAACATCAAATGAGAAGAACAAGGCGGCGGCGATCGTGCGAAGGAAGAAGCTACGCAAGACAATCAAGATTGGACTGGGTCTCGACGTATGCAATCTCGGTACTGGTGCGGAGAACGACCAGGCGCAACAGACCATCATTGCAGTCACAGGTAGCGATCAGTCCATTGAGCTGCTCACGCTCGAATACAACCCTGAGAAAGGCTACGGGAAACTCCGCCCATACACCAGTCTCCACGACGTCCACCCCTTCTCTGTGACCAAGATCTGCTTCTCAACATTTACTCCATCTTCGCACCCCGTCATCCCAGAAGTCGGTCCACAATACGTTAAACTCGCCTCCGTCAGCATGGGCAATACCGTCGTCGTCCACACGATCCCCCTCTCCCCGTTCCCCGTGTCCAGTCGCACCCCACGCTACGTCCTGGCTGTCCCCGGCGAGTCGGAAACGTGGGCCACGCTTCTCAGCGGGTTCACGGCACTCTTCACAGTCCTTGTCATCTGTGTTCTTCTCCAGGGGTACATGGAGATCAAAGGAGGGTCGCCATCGTACTTGGGTGCTTCCGAGTGGCTTCCTCCGCAGGTTCAGAGTGTCCTTGGCCACCCTACTCCTTCTCTCTCAATCGAGCGCATCGACACCTCCACATCCTCTGGCCCCACAGCTACTACTACCACCTCAATAATACAAAACACAAACACAAACACCCAACGACAACCCCTCCGCGACCTCCTCCGCTCCCGACAAGAACAAGAAGCAGCAGACGCAGTAACTGCTGGCAGCAGCAACAACATCATCGTTCGCTGCACCACCGCCGACGACGGTACCTCGAACGAGATCCTCATTGAAACAATCCCCTCAGAACAACAAGTCCAAGATCAGACTCGTCCGTGGGAAGAGCTAGGCGAGGAGCAAAAGTCCCTCTGGAAACAGCGGTTGGCGGACGCAGGTCACTGGGCTGTGGAAGAAGGCGAGACGATTCTGAAGGGGGTGTTGTTTGCGGAGTATTGTGGGTTTATTAGGGAGTTGGTGAGGGAGGAGTTGCCTTGATTTGATTTAGGGTAGGGGTTGATGCTTAATGAGGTGGTTTGCTTTCGGGTTTGCTTTCTTATAATTCGGATGAGTGAGTGGACTTTGTATACTTGGATGACCGATGATTGTACGCTATATTATTATTTGCTATGTGCTTTAGCTAGAATAGACAAAATTATTGCTTTAATTCTTGTGCACTGGAAAAATTACAGTACTACGGAGTATGGTTTAGATTAAGGCATAGTTCACTCATCGTGACTCGTCGCATGCAGGGTGTCTGTACAGATCAAGGCGTCCAAATTATCTGTCTTTCCTCGTTCCCTCATAGTTGCATTCATAATGCCCAAATTTTATTATCATCAGCATTAGTTAAACAAATAGTTTTGTTCGCTGGGTAGGTGTACAACAGTCACAAGTCACATTGACACGAACGGAGGGGGCGAGGAAATAAGACATTATCCATAGCCACAGCAAGAGGAACAGGGGGGTAACAAGAAGTAGAAAGTAACGCCAAAAAACGCCAAATTATTCACACCAAATCGGTAATATGATATGGAAAGAAGGGACAACACGAGTCTGGATATCATACGGTAATGCAGGTCGTAACGGAATCAATGAATCAAAAAGAAATTCAACCGGAGGCGCGTAAATGTGACCCATATGTGCGCGAGACAGAGATTGAGTGTAAATCGACAAAAGGAGGAAATGAAAAGGGGGGAGAACCCTCAAGGCTCCGAACTGTTTCATCACTGACCGTTGTTCTTCTTCCAGCGGAGTAGTTCGGCCAGGCTCGCGAGACTGCATCCCTGCTTGAGGAATTCATGGGCTAGAAGTTCATCTGCAGTGGCACGGCTGCGAACGTCAACGCAGAGACAGACACTGAGGAAAGCCTTGAGCTCCTTGCTCAGCTTCTCCGGCTTCTTCAAGCGAGGAGTGCCGTTGGTGGCAATGAGATACAGCGCCTTGAGGGGTTCCTCGTTCAGGTACGGGGGCTCAGACTCGATCATTTCAATGGCCATAATTCCGAGAGACCAGCAGTCGACCTTCGGACCGTATTCCTTTTGCTTGACAACTTCAGGTGCCATCCAGTAAGGAGTTCCCACCATCGTGGCACGCTTGTTTTTGGATTCGGTCAGTTTAGCACAGAAACCGAAGTCAGCTGGAAGAGAGTGTATAGTCAGCAACCGTTTTGGGCTTATTTAGAAACTGCAATGACTCACTGATCTTAACATGACCAGCGCGGTCCAGGAGAACGTTGTCACTCTTGATATCACGGTGGATGATGTTCTGACTGTGCAGGTGGGCCAATCCTCTGCAAGTCTGGGGGGGGGGGGGGGGCGTTGTCAGCAAGGTTTCTTTTTCTGTAGGGGAAGGGGGACAAACCTCTGCACAAATAGTGGCAATCTGGTCTTCCTGAATCACGGGGTTGTTGTCAATAACATCCGTGAGAGCACCACCTTCCATGAATTCCATAACAACCCAGAGTTCACTGCTCTGTTCCTGCAGGAACGAGTCAAGGAAGTTGACGATATTCGCATGCTGGCTATCCTTCATGACAATGATTTCATTGACAATCAACTCCTTCCGCGGCTGGCTCCGCAGGTCCATTTGCTTAATGGCAACCTGGCAACGGGGACCATACTGCCGGTACAGCTCGCGTGCCACGGGTGACATGGCATGCTCCTTGACCCGAGCCACATACACCGATCCCGAGGCACCTTGTCCGATCTTCCGTTGCTTGCTGTACGACTCGTTGGGGTTATCCTTGGAAACCACGGCCCGTAACCGGTCCATGACTTCATTTTCGGTCATGGCCGACATCCGAACCTCCTTCCGGGGCTCCGCCTTCTTGGTCAGGGCGGCTTCAGCTTGACGGATACCATCAGGCTTGTTGGCAGATTGCTTGTTTGCAATGTTCAAGGGCTTCACAGGCTGAACCGGAGCGGGAAGTTTCGTCGGTGGAGGTCCCTGAGCATGCTGCGGGCCCTTGGCTTGGTTCCAGGCGTCATGCGGCGGATAACGCGAGCTTGGAGATGTCTGGTGGTCATCTGGCCGCGATCCGGGAGCCCGCGATGCGCCATAGCCATTGGTACTGCTGGGTGCCGGGGGTGCCGGGCGCTGAGCAGTCAGTTGACCCGGACCGCCGGGAGGGCGATTGGCCGAACCTGGAGCGGGTGGTGCGGGACGACTAGGCTTGTAGCGGTCGTTCATCGAGGGATCTGAAGGACCATAGCCGCCAATTTCCTGCTTGGCCAGCGGAACGCGAGTCTTAGGGAGGGATGCATTGTACGCCTCCTGGTCACGACGCTCCTGGTCATCGCGAGCACGACGGGCTTCCTCTTCCAGACGGCGTCGTTCCTGGTCGGTCGCCTCTCGGACACGATCGGCCTGTTGCTGATGTTCAAACGCACGGTCGTTCTGGGACGAGAAGTTTGAGGGATGACTGCTGGAAGGAGACGCTCCGGTGTCCAAGCGCTGCGAGGGTGGTGGCGGGGGAGGTCTGGGAGGGGCGATGGAGCTGCCGACCGAGTTGTTGCTGTAGGGCTTCGGCTGCTGGCCAGCAGGCGACGGAGGAGAGGCCAAACCGGAAAAGTACTGAGGGTTCTGCTCACGCATTTTGATATCCGAGTAGAACTCGAGGACCTCAATGACGGCCTGGGGGTTTTTCTTGTAGTCTTCCTTGGTAATGGCCGACGCCGTCAAGAGCTTCTCCCACTCTGGTGGCAGGCCGACGAAGGCACCCGTCTGAGGGTCGAAGCCAACATGGACACGATGGCTGAAGTTGGTGGGATTGCTGACGCCGCCCATGCCGGGACAGCGCTCGTAAATCTTATCGATCCAGTCGTAAATCTCATCATCGCTTTTGACTTCGCAGGTGATGCTCTTGGTCGGGACTTCGCGAGAGAGCATCGCGGTTTTGGACGTAGCATCCTTGGGGTTGGCCAGGCGGACGACCTCAAAGGCCATCTTGGCGTCCTCGGAGCGGGAGACGCCAGTGACGGTGTTGAGGGGGATGGAGAGAACGATCTTGCCAGTCTCATTTTTCAGGAATTCGAGACGAAATTCGCGCAGGATGAGATAACGTTGGTTCCACGTGGCGAGGAACTTGTCCTCTTTTGAGCGCACATAACCTTCCTTGATGATGGCCACACCCCCTTGACCGGACTGGTTGGTCTTTGTATGCGACAGAGCAGGACTGCTGGTGTTGGGGAAGAGCGACAGGTTGCCCGACCCGGGGGTCGAGGGAGAGCTTAAACTCATTTGGCCAAAGGAGGTAGCGTTGCTGGAAGGATCGGTCGGGATGTTCAGCTTGGGACGTTCGGCAGGAGGGCGAGGAGCAGGCCCGGGGTTCATGAACTGGTCCGTTGTGTACATGCTATGTACGGAGAAGAACTGCAGCAACTGAAAACACAGCGGTTAGTGACAAGTCGCGAATGCGGGGCTGGAAATGGGAAATTCGATCTGTCAAAGTCGGGGGAGATTGTTTCCCCAGATTGACACTGGGAGCGGGAGAAACGAAGAAGACAACTCAACAATAATAATAAAAAGACAGAAAGAAACTTACTCTCCGTAAATAGATTAGCTGTTGGAGGACAGCAAGCAGCGAGACGCTAAGGTCTCAAGAGTCCACGGACCAGGCTGTCCAACAGTAACCACCAAGCGGAGGGGAGAGAAACAGAGAGGATGAGGGGAATAAGAGAAAAAGCAATGTGAGAATCCGTCCAATGTCACAAATGACGTCCACAAATGCCTTTCAAGGACTCCGTCACCGTGTAAGCGCTGAGGCTCTAAAATTGGTTGGATTGAAGCCTCTATAAGACTAACAATGATAGGGGGGGAGAGACACGGAGGAACCTAAGGCATTGGCGCGCGCGGGAGGATCCTGGTAGAGTTGGAAGACCAAGAGTCAGATAATGTAATTTTATCTCAATTTCTCATGAAGAAAAAGGGAAAAAAATAAAAATAAAATAAAAAAGAAAAGAAAAGAAAAGAAGAAAAACTTACCGGACTGCTTGGTGGTCCCTGGGATTGCTGGAGATTACCACAGCAGAAAGGGGGGAGAAGGTGGAGGGAGAGGAAAAGAGGGAGAGACGAATGATATGGGAGACGGAGATGCTGACTGATGCGACGGTCTCACGGTCTCTCTTTTCTTTCAATTGATGAAAGTAGATTTCAGGGCGAAAGAAGAAGAGAAGAAAAAGAAGAGAAGAGATAATAGTGAGAGGGAGAGGGGACGAGGTTGAGGTTGAGGTTTCACGCCTGGGGGGGCGGGTTTAGTCAAAGAGCAAATACAGGGGCAGGTCGTACATCCTCTTATCATTCTACACCACTACATACAATTATTGAGATGTCAATAAATATTCAATTGGAATTATTTTCTTTCCAATTGCATATTGCTACTCTGCACTCTATGTATTTCTGCATAAAATCGACTGCGGTACATGGTGCATAGGAGTACATATCTGCAAACAATGAAATTGTCTCTGGGTTACTCAATATTCAGAGTTAACGCCAGACAAAACAAATATCTCTCACTGTACCAGATAGATTGCTGCCATCTCGCTTGACTAAACCAACGCAGGTTCCAATGGTTTTCTTTTCTGTGCCCTGACTCGATTCAAAAATTCCTGAACACAGGGCCCCTTAAAGAATATTTTTTTTTTTTTTAAAAAAAAAAAAAAAAAAAAAAAAAAAAAAAGTAGAACGGAACGTTTCCCGGCCCACGGGTCGACAGGGACCGCATCCAAAGGCTGGTGAATGCGAATCAACGGTTATGCCCATCGTCTGCAGAGGCCCACAGGCCTGATTCATGGACCCCCTTTTTTCTTCTTCTTTCCGCTGCCTTTCCCTCCCGTCCCGCTGGCCAATCGTCATTAGAGGAAGGCAGGCTCGGCATTATGGTGCTGTCAAAGCTGGGAATAGGGAAAACGCTTGGAGAGCTTTAGCATGGCAGCAAGCAGGTTGAGAAGCACGAGATGTCAACTGCTCTGAGGGTACATTTACCGCAAAAGGTCTAGTGTGTCGCTTGTTCTTGGCATAAATATCACGTGTGTTCTGCACAAAGTCAAGTCTTCCTTCAGCTTCACAGTATAGAGATGCAGACTGGATTAAAAGACTACATCCACCTAGCTCGGGAACAGTTCTCAAAAGATTACTCCGTATACCTTCAGTTTTCGGACCAACCCAGAACGCGTACCATCGAATTCATACGTATAATAGAAGCAGTGTACCCCATATTCATACAGAGGTCATTCTGTACTCTATTAGCAACTCAATTGTACTCCGTAGACTAACTTCATTGGGTTTTGGGTGTGGCTGTCTTGCTTGATTTCGTGTTCGTTACAGATGGGGTACTGATGAGACATGGCTTGCAGATGTCAATGCAGGAAGCTGTATCCGATGGAGAACGGTGGGCCAGAATGTCATGGTCAATGTGTATATCACAATTGTACGTAGTACGTAGCAATAATGGTGCTGAGTATGTAACACTTCTCCATGTGAAGGACGGTCTAAGTTATCGATAACCTAAAAAGTGAGCCCCACGGCGATCCCCACGATTTGTTGATGCCTGGATGCCTGTACTTCTGCCCCTCTCTCCTCACCGCTCAGCCACGTTCCTTTCCCAAAAAGGACAGCTGTCGGAGAGAACTCCATACTATTTCTACTCACTATTGTATCCAATTGGTCTGGTTTCGGCTGCTTGCTGTACTTCTAGCTACCTCTCTACGCCTTTCTCCATCTTTCCGTGCGGTATCATAGCAACATGTCGACCGAGGCCGCAAGTGTCTACCCAGCCCTGCAGGATCGCCCTGTGCAGGGCACCATTTGCCTGTTTGATGTCGACGGCACTTTGACGCCAGCAAGGAGGGTATGTTCTGCTATTTGCGCAGAACTGCATAATTAAAAACTGATACAGCAAGGGGAAAAATGACTAACAAGTTCCCATTGAACAATAGGACGTCACTCCTGAAATGCTCGAGCTCCTTTCTCAATTGCGCCACAAGTGTGCCATTGGCTTCGTTGGCGGCTCTGATCTGGTGAAGCAGCAAGAGCAGCTCGGTACTCCCTCGATCAATGTCACCAGTCTCTTCGACTTCTGCTTCGCCGAGAATGGGTTGACGGCGATTCGTCTGGGCAAGTCTCTTTCCAGCAACAGCTTCATCCAATCGTTGGGTGAGGACAAGTACCAGAACTTGGTGAACTTCTGCCTGAAATATATTGCGGATGTGAAGCTCCCCAAGAAGCGTGGAACCTTTGTTGAGTTCCGTAACGGAATGGTCAACATTAGCCCTGTCGGAAGAAGCGCCAGTGTCGACGAGCGAAACGAGTTTGAAGCGTATGTCTCCGTTCAATTGCTATACAGCACTATGATATGTTTTAATGAGACGGAATAACTGATTTGGAATTTGCAGATACGACAAGGTGCACAACATCCGCAAGACCTTGGTGGAAGCTCTGAAGAAGGAATTCCCCGACTATGGTCTCACGTAAGTCTTGCCAATGAGAATCACCTCGGCTCTTTTTCTTTCCTCGCGCTAATGTCGAGTTATGGCATAGTTATTCGATCGGCGGCCAGATCTCTTTCGACGTTTTCCCTACCGGCTGGGACAAGACCTACTGCCTGCAGCATGTCGAGGCCGAGAAGGATATCTCGGGCGTTGAGTACAAGACCATCCACTTCTTCGGCGACAAATCCTTCGCTGGCGGCAACGACTACGAAATCTACTCTGACTCACGAACGATCGGACACGCGGTTACTGGCCCTGAGGACACTATGAAGCAGCTGCAGGAGATCTTCCGGTTATAAGATGGGAGTAAGACCGTTTGAGCATGGATGCATTCCTGGCATGGTGGGGTATTAATTAGAAGGAATCCTAGTATGATACCACTAAGATAATGGCATATTCTATTCTTAACATTTCTGTATACGGAGCAATACTCCAGGCTATCTCCAAATACCGTGGGGCTTATCCGCGGGATCGCCCCGCCGAATCAGGACTGGATCTTAGTCAGCACGGAATGGAGCTCTCTAACTAGTTAACTAGTTATTCCTGGAACCAACTCGACTGACTCTGATATCAACCGGGAAAGCATCGGGAAAGCTAATGTCTTTTTTCACCCTTGATGAATCACATCCCTAATATTTTGCAATAATAAGAATGGCTCCTCCAAAAACAGTCACGGAGGTGCCGCGGTCAATTCTGCCTCGGTTGACCTGGAACGGCACCTCTGCCCGAACTACCGTCACTCCTCTCTCGACAGGCTACCAGTCTCAGCAACAGCGACGCATACAAGGCTGGAACTCAGTCGCACACCAACTACATACCTTGACCTTTTCTCCTTATTTCTCCCGCTTCCTCACCACCGCCGCTTCCCGAGACCTTGGTCCCAGGCGTTCGTCGACGTCTTCCGCTCGTCGTCCGTCCGTTGGACCCATCAACAATCCGGTCCGGTATAATGGCGTCTACGTTGCAGTATTCAAATCGGCCCGACGTGCTTTTCATGCGACGGCGTCTCGTCAGAGGGATCACCACTTCGACACACTGAAGTTTGTGCAGCGGTTGAAGGCGGAGGGATTCAGTGAGGAGCAGGCTGTCGCTATGATGAGGGTTTTGAACGATGTCATCCAGGAATCGATTCAAAATCTTACCCGGACCATGGTCCTCAGAGAAGGTTAGTGGTCCATTACTATCTTGCGCACGGCTGGCTTGAAAATATGTCGGGGCGAGTTGTCAAGAGGCGTCTTCTCGTGGATTTAAACACTCCGGTATCAATGCTTAACGCTTTTCTCTTTTCTATAGACTCGGAGCGATCGACATATACACAGAAAGTTGATTTCGCCAAGCTACGGTCGGAATTGCTCAACGCGGATTCGACCGAAGCCCAGCTCACACGTTCGTCGCACGAGAAAATTGCCGCCGATCTGGCAAAGCTCAACTCGCGGCTGCGGGACGAAATTGGACGCACCCAGGCCTCTGTCCGCTTGGATTTGAACCTCGAGAAGGGACGAATCCGCGAGGAAGCCAATGGTCAGGAGATGCGAATCAAAGAGACGGAGACAAGAATCGAGCAGGAGGTCGCCGGACTGAGAGAGCGTGTGGAGGCCGTGAAGTTCTCCACATTGCAGTGGCTCATGTATGATCCAGTTGATCCATTCTATTACTACGGTTGCCAGGCTAACATACTTATCTAGGGGTGTCTGCACCGGTACTGCGGCTCTGATTCTTGGTGCCTGGCGTCTCTTCATGTGAATTTACTAGCAGCATGAGGTTGGCGTTTAGGATATCATATAGGTCATTTCAAGCGAATACGTATACTCGGGAAACCAACTTCATTTGTAACTTCGATTATTCTGTACAATAAACCCCCTCTCGTCTTCCAAACGGGCCGTCGAAGGATTAACAGCCCTATATTGATTTGTTATATCACGACGTTTTGACAAAAAAAATATCATTTCTACTTCTATCTAATTCAACTTAAACAGCAATTGAGTCATGTGGATGCTGGGGTGTGAATGTCAGGAACTAGGGTCAGGTCAAACAGCACAGCAGTTTCCGCATTTGTCCTCAGTCGTGGATGAGCTCTTGCCTACTATGTCCACATCAAGCGAAAGAAAGATGACTTTACCCAGAACATACCAACCTACAACACAATCGCAAGGCTGATCCTTGTGCGGCTGTGAACTCCTACTAGGATTAACTCGGACTAGCCTGAGTGATCGACATCCAGCTATACAGAATCATGTGGTTTCTTTCACTTCCTTTTTCTGTCCCCCTCTCCCCTGATCTCTGCCAACGAGTGGGCCATCTGTCGTCAACAGGGACCAGCCTCTCGACTATCGTCGAATCTATCTTCTTTCTCATCAATCCTTTTCGCACCTTTTCCCTTATCGATATCTTGTTCAGTCTCATCGCATCGAGACTGTTTGAGGTGCTGGTCGGAGTATTGGTCGGAGCGCTATCGAGATATAAAGGACTCTCCTTCCAGAATTCGAGCGCAAAGCTACAGAAACTCGAGAAAGGTCCCATTTCGAAGACTGAGAAGGGGAAACGAATCTCTACCGAGATCTTCGTCTACGCATGGGTTCAGGTGGCTGAGATCTTCAAACAATTTCGACGGGGCGACATGATGTTGTCGTTCTATCTCACCCACTTCTTTCTATTATGGCTGCATGTCTCCCGCTGTGCAGCCAGGCAGAATGTCTTCCAAATCTACCAGCCTGTCTTGACGATGGACGAGGGGAGTGTTGGTTGCAGTGAAAATTTCTTGCTAATGAACCACGTGTTTTCTTCGAGTTACGGGAAGCCGTTTGTTGGTAGGTTTGAAAATCACTGTCGGCTGACGGTGTGCGTCTTTGGCTGACACAGACACACAGGGAGCTATGAGCCACCAGGCTGTGACTTCGATACGGTCCGGATAAATTTCACAGTTACATCAGAGGGCCGGCAGTTTGATCGACTCGCGCTTATGTATTTGGGCGACACAGAAGTGTTCCGAACGTCGACAGCTGAGCCTACTGCGGATGGGATAGTCTGGACTTACATCAAGGACATGTCACCGTACAATGCTTTGTGGAACGAACCGCAGAAGCTAATATTCGATCTCGGCAATCAGATCACGGATATCTACACCGGTTCCTTTACTGCAACCCTGACTGCGACCTTCTCTCAAAGCGGAAATGTGAAGACGGCAGACATGATTATGCCAATTTCTGGGCGGAAATCAGACTCCAATTCGCCGAGTGCTTTCACCGTTCCCACAGACAATACAACGGTGCATTACAAAGTCCCTTCATCGGCCTCACGTGCTGTTGTGTCCATCTCTGCGTGCGGACAGTCTACGGAAGAATTCTGGTGGACCAATGTCTTCTCTTCAGACACAGAGACATTCAGCGGCACCCTCAGCGGTTATTCCCCGTTTCGTGAAGTTCAACTCTATATTGACGGTATCCTCGCTGGGGTCGTTTGGCCTTTCCCCATTATATTCACTGGAGGAGTGACACCGGGTTTCTGGCGTCCAATTGTTGGGATCGATGCGTTTGATCTGCGACAACCGGAGATTGATATCTCTCCTTTTCTCCCTTTAATCACTGATGGCCAAGACCATTCATTCGAAATCAAAGTGGTTGGTCTGGATCTTGGTGCAGACGGATCTGCGACACTTTCAAACACTGTCGGCTCGAGCTGGGTGGTGACGGGAAACATTTTCCTATATCTAGACGGTAATAATGCGTCCTCGTCCTCCAGCAATCGGATGCCTATCGTCGATGCAGCGGCGCCAAAAATGTCCGTGTCACGAAATTTGAATCAGGATGCGGCCAAAAAGAACGAATCACTTTCCTACTCTGTTCTAGTTGAGCGGAAACTCACGATTAGTTTATCAGACGTGTCGTGGAGCCAGAATCTCTCCTATTCGAATCACAATTTACTCAACCAACAAGGGCTGGACCAGGTTACCCATCAAAGTACCTCGGGCGTGAATACTGTCACCCAGAATGGACAATCAAACCATGTCAGTTTCGAGTACCCTTTGACTGTCATAACAACAACTCACAGCGCCGCCAATGAGTCTACAATCGACGCTCAGATGAAGAGAGGTCTTACCATTGAAGCGACGGATGTTACCGGCATTTCCACATATACTATGAATGCAGGATCATCATCCCTACGGAATAGGCAATGGGGGAATGCACACTACATATCGAAGGCTGATGGAAACTCCACATCCTTTGGTGACACCACGGCTACCTTAGAGAGTGAAGCTGGAGGTAAATCATATAGTCGGAATGTTCGGGCAGTCAACGGGAGCATAGCTCATGACATTCCTGGGGTTTCCTCGCAAATATCTCAAACTGTTCTTTGAGCATCAAGTTAAATTCTTACGGGAATTTATAGCTAGCGTTATATGAATACAAGCACAGAAGCATCGAGAGCTATGCTTTATGCAAGCAACAGTTATGTCCGCTTATATAACACACTTATGCTCATAGAACCAGACTTAATATAACCCGATTTGGAATTGTCGCTATCAACACGTGACTGTACGCGATAAGATTTCGGTTTGCCCCAGCTGGATTCCCCGTACATACTACGTACTCGACTCGCTCAGGGACCGAGACGACAACCTGCATGATGGCCGTGGAGCAGGTGAGATTGTCCTTCGATGGTAATCATACGATTGCGCGACACCATGTCCGAGTTACATTGACTTACTGACATTATTATCAGGACCTGTCCCCGATTCTCTGGCCGCCGTTATCGAGCGAACCGATGCGCCTGATACGAAGGATCCTCCAAAAAAACGTCGCAAGTTGACGGACAGGGCACCTCGCAGTCTTTCGGAGCTCAATGGTGTCTCCGAAGCTGGGGTGCCCAATGGGTTCATTCCTTTAGCACGCGTCAATCTGCACCTGGTACGTGATAGGGTTTTGCACTCAGGACTCGCGCGGGGGCGCGTGTGGTTCGATTGCCTTTTGCTAATAGCCCTCTATAGAATTATGCAGAGACAAATCTGGAGATGGATGGCTCCGGCGCCTACATCGACCTGCCTCAACGGTTTCCTGTCCAATTTCATGCTCGGAATATAAATATGCGCAATAAAGGCGGTTTGACTCCGAGGATAGTGGGTCGCGAGGATACCGATCATGACTGCTTTAGACTGGAGTTAAAGTCAGTAACAGATGGGAAGGTTATATTCTCTGAGCGATCAGTGGATCCGGCGTTGCTCGGCATCGAGAAGTTACTGCAACTTACCTCTAAATCTCTCTGCGCCGACTTTTGCCGCCGCCATGACCCTGTGGCGTGCTATCAAGCAATTCTACATTGCTTGCCTGATAGGAAATCTTTCCGTCTAGAGCTAGTCCTCTTGTGTATTGATTCGCTAGAGGTGCGGGGCTTGAGTCAGTTTCGGGATGATCAATTGGAGATCTACTCACGATATGTCATACGCGAGCCGCAGGATGTCTTCAAGGAGGACGCCAGTCACATTTTCAGGCGTTCCTGGCAAGCAAAGGAGTTAAATGAGCAGGCGAAACGGTGGTCGCCACGCGACTTTTACAAGAATGTTCATGTCCCTGAGGACACTCCCAAGACATCTGCAGACATAAAGTGTGGTATGGTCGAGAGCCAGCTCTATCCTTTCCAAAAAAGAGCAGTCAGATGGCTTTTGCAACGGGAGGGGATGGAACTTCATCCGAATGGAAAGGTCGTTCCAGTTCAGAAAGCGTCCGGTAATCATCTTCCGGCGTCTTTCCAAGAATTCACTGATGCAGATGGCCGGCCTTACTTTGCCAGCCGTTTGTTCATGACTGCTACTACCGGTTTTCCGGATTGGTATGATGCCGAAGAGCATCTAAAGGGTGGCATCCTTGCGGAAGAAATGGGTCTAGGAAAGACCGTCGAGATGATTACCTTGATATGCCTGAACCGTCGCAAGCTGGCTGGTGAGCAGCCACCGTCAGATGTTGAGGGCAAGAATCCCAGGCCATCAGGGGCCACTCTGATCATAACGCCGCCTGCGATTCTTGAGCAATGGAAACAAGAAATCCAGCAGCATGCACCAGCGCTCCGTATCTTCGAGTATATCGGCATTCAACGCCACGAGGATCAATCAGACGATGCACTCGCCGAGATGCTTGCCAGCTACGATGTTGTGCTCACAACTTATAATACACTTTCTCGGGAAATCCACTATACCGGTGGTGCGCCAGAGCGGAATCTACGACATCAAAAGAAATTTGAACCAAGAATAACGCCTCTGTTACGGATAGATTGGTGGCGAGTTTGCCTGGATGAAGCCCAGATGGTCGAGCACGGTGTCAGCAACGCTGCCACAGTTGCTCGTTTAATCCCTCGACATAATGCATGGGCTGTGACGGGAACGCCAATCCGCAAGGACATGGGTGATCTCTATGGCCTTCTTTTGTTCCTCCACTATGAACCCTTCTGTGGTCAGACAGCTACATGGAACCGATTGTGCGGGCGATTTCAGTCCGTGCTCACGGACATTGTCAATACCATCACCCTCCGACATAGCAAAGACCACGTCCGCAGTGAGCTCGATTTGCCACCCCAGAAAAGATTCGTCATCACCATTCCCTTCACCGCCGTCGAAGAGCAGCACTATGGTCAGCTGTTCGAGCAGATGTGCGAGGATTGCGGGATCGACCTGTCTGGCGCGCCATTGAACAACTGGGACTCCGAAGACCCAACAACCGTCGACAAAATGCGTGGCTGGCTGACAAGACTCCGCCAGACCTGCCTCCACCCCGAGATAGCGGGGCGGAACCGTCGCGCGCTGGGCACTGGTAACGGGCCGCTCCGCTCTGTATCCGAAGTTTTGGAGGTGATGATTGATCAGAATGATACGGCTATCCGGGCGGAGCAGCGTTCCATGCTTCTGTCTCAAATTCGGCGGGGTCAGTTGTTGGAAAATGCGCGGCGTCGTCAGGAAGCTCTTAATCTGTGGAATGGGGCTCTGGAGTTAGCTAGTGCCATTGTGAAGGATTGTAAGGCGCAGCTGAAATTGGAACTTACAAGATCTCGGTCATTAGAAGGCACCAGCTCGAATGCGAATGAGGGCGAGAGTGAAGAAGACGATCAAATGGAAAAGAACAGTCGTATAGGCACGTACCGTCAAAGGCTGCGTGCTGCGCTGGAAGTCGAGCACATTTGTATTTTTTTCACGGGAAACGCATATTATCAAATCAAGTCAGATTCGAAGCTTACTGCGCCTGGTTCTGAGGATTTCAAGTCTCTGGAGAAGCAGGAAATGTATGCGTACGAAGCCGCAAAGTTGATCAGAAAAGAGATGCTGTCCGAAGTGTCCCAGAAGGTTGACCGATACATGAGGTCTATAAAGGACAAGAAAAAGGACGAGAAATTCGTCCATATCCCCGAGTTTGAACCGCACGTCTTCTCAACCGGTATTGAGTCCCGTCGTGTACTAGAGAAACTTGAGGATTTCTGCGATGCAATGAACGAGCATGCTGAGCAGTACAAAGAATGGCGCGATGTCATGGTCAACTTGTTATCGCAATCGCTCATTGATCAAGAGGAGGATACAGAACTTGAGGGAAACGAGTATGAAACATCAACGAAGCACCAGGACGAAATGTACGTCTACATAGAAGCCCTACGTGCCATGTTCGCCGATCGACACGACGCCCTCACAGGACAAAAGAATATCCTCGTCGCCCATGAAGTCAAAGGAGGCATTATCCAAGCCCAAGGCGGAGAAGGTCCTTCTCCGCAGCTCTTCCTGTCGGCAATGAATAAGCGCAGTCTGCTCAAGCCGGACCCCGAGCTTGGCTCGCTCCGTGGGATTCTCGGGGAGCTTCGCAGTCTTATCACATCGCTGGAGTGGCAGGAGAATGAAGGAAGCGCGCGTGCTGCCGCCGAACTTCAATTGGCGAAAGCCGTGCTTGAAAATGCGAGTAAAATGAATGCCGAGCAAACCAAGGTTAGTTCGGGCTTGGAGAGGGAGGTGGAAATGTTTCGAGACACGATGAATAATCGTCTCGAATACTACCGGCAGCTGCAGCAGATTTCGGATACTGTGGCGCCATATGACGAGGAGAGCGTCGGTAAGCCGATAAACGACACGCTCTTTGCCGAGAAACTCCGGCAAGAGGAAGCTATAGACGAGAAGATCCCTAGCCTGAAGGCAAAACGCCGCTATCTCTTGCACATCAAAGAAGAGCCAGATTCGGACGGCTCTTCGAGTATATGCATCATCTGCCAAACGGGCTTCGAACACGGTGTATTGACTGTATGTGGCCACAAGTACTGCAAGGATTGTTTGCAGTTGTGGTGGAAGCAGCACCGAACTTGCCCGATTTGCAAGAAGCGCCTGAAAGCCAGGGATTTCCATCAAATCACGTACAGACCTGAGGATTTCGTCGTGCGAGAAGAAAAGACCCCGACTAAGATAGGACCGGCGCCGGAGCGGTCTTCGAAGAATTCGTCTATCTATACTGACGTCAGCACCAGTACTCTGAGAGAGATCAAGAACATCGATGTTAACGGCTATTTCGGTACCAAGATTGATACGCTGGCCCGCCACATATTGTGGCTGCGGATGCACGATCCTGGGTCCAAGTCGATTGTATTCTCTCAGTATAGGGTTTTTCTGGATGTGCTTTCTGTTGCCTTATCGCACTACAAAATTGATTACAGTAGTGTCGATAGTAAAGGCGGTATAGAGAATTTCAAAAACGATCAAGCGGTATGTTTTCCTGCTCTCTCGGTGTTCTAACTTGCCCCATGCTAATCTCTCTGCAGATCGAATGCTTTCTTCTACATGCCAAAGCGCACTCATCCGGACTCAACCTGATCAACGCTACTCATGTTTTCCTCTGCGAGCCGCTCATCAACACCGCAATCGAATTGCAGGCCATTGCCCGTGTCCACCGTATCGGTCAACACCGTGCAACCACTGTCTGGATGTACCTCGTCTCAGGAACGGTCGAGGAAGCGATCTACGACCTTTCTGTGTCCCGTCGTCTTTCTCATATCACCGCAAAGAAGAAAGAAGAAGAAGAGACTCACGCATCATCGAAGATGCACCTCAATGGCAATGACAAGGAGGCTATAGACGAAACTACGATAGACTCGGCAAATTCGATGGAAATGCAAAGTACGGCATTGTCCAAGCTCATGGCCGGCGGTGCATCTGGTGGCGAGATCGTCAAGAAAGATGATCTATGGCAGTGTCTCTTCGGGGATCCCAGCAAGAATCAGGGATCCGGTCAACATTCCATGGGTGCTGATAGCGAAGTTGGGAAATTTCTGAGGGCTGAAGCGGCAGAACAAAGAGTCGCTAAAAGTTGAGACGGAGGAACCCGTCGATAGAATGTAAATATAGAGATAATATATGAATATATACCTTTTGCTTCCTATACTATCCTTTTTCCTGGACTGATGTTGATAGATGACTAAGCATCCCAATCGAGACAGTATCGTGTCTTCCCTTTTTGGGGAATGACGCACACCTCCAGCTGCCTGGGGCGGTCTTTCCATCGCTCTTCATGGAATAAATATCTCATCTTTCTTTCTTTCTTTCTTTTTTTTTTTTTTTTTCTTTTCATTTGGGGTGCTCAGTTAATGTGCAGACATTCTCATCTCTCATATTCTCCCTCCACCTCTCGTTATGGCTTCAGACCCCGCGTCGGCGAGTCCCGAGGCTCGTGAGCTCAGTTTGATATCCAAGGTCGAGCTCAGAATCGCCCTGGCAGAGACAGATGCAAAGCTCCAATCTCTTCTCCAAACATATTTGGCTCCGTTACTTCTCAAACTCGGCTCAGAAAGTCTGGCAGTCCGCAACAAAGTGATTACGGTGTGCACACATGTCAACACTCGAGTTCAGACTCCGTCCATTCAACTGCCCGTGACAGCGCTGTTGAAACAATTCAAAGAGCAGAAATCTCAGCTTATTAGGCACTATGACTTAATTTTCCTGCAGCAGGGGCTTGATCGCTTGGGTGCCAATGCGCGGATCGAGATCTTGCTACCGTTGCTCCAAGGGATCTCCGAAATTGGGACATCGGTTAACCAAGGTGCTATCGTGTTCAATCTTGTTTTACGACTTTTGCCTCTGTTGAAGCTGCCCCCGAAGGGTAATGAGGAAGATGTGCAGCTGAAAAGTCGGCTGGGCCTGTCCGATGAGGACACCAAGTTTCTGTCTTTCTGGTTGGAGAAGCTCCTTTTGCTTTCGCCGGCAGATGAGAGCTCCACGACATGCCCCGGTCTTTCCCCTAAAGAGTACATATTCCTGAACAAGGATGCTCCTGTAAAAGAAACCTGGAACCCGTCTGCAAGCGGCGGTCTGAATCTCACGGAGACCAAAGCCAATGCCTTGAAGTTTCTTGCCAGCGGAGCCTTTACGGATTCAGAGCGGTTCTTGCCTGCGCTAGTTGCAACTGCGGATGCAAACTCACGCCTGGCAGACCTTGGAGAGGAGATTTTGAAGCGATTCATTCCGAACTTCGAGGACCTCGATGTTGTGCAGCAACTGTACAGCTTGTATTTTGGGACTGGAGGGGCCGATGGAGCGCCTCCTGCACGGCCTTCCCTGCAGATCAAGCTGCTAGTTTATCTCGGAAAGTCCATTATGGCTACGAAGGATACCGAAAAAGTAATTCGATTAATAGAAGAGGGCCTTCTATCCGATACTGCAAGGTCGTCACGGGGACTACAAGCGTCCAAGTTGAGGATTCAAATCTTCACCTTCACGACATGGGTTGTCCGCATGGGATCGCCGTCAAAGTTGAAAGGGATGGCACCAAAGGTTATTCAAGGCTTGAGAGATTTCATCCAATCTCAGGGCTGGCCTAGTCCCGGGGCTAGCGGGCAGAGATTACCCGCAACGGATATAAGTCTTCGGGGTCTTGCCTACGAGAGTATTGGTATAATGGTACCCAAAGTCGATTTCCAAGCGCAAAACGACGACGAGGAGTTTTCTGGTTTTGGCCTGATCAAGTGGTTGTTCGCCTCATTAAGCTGCGATGATTCGAGCCCTGAGATCTTTGTTAGCATTGAGCAGGCTTTGGGCAGCATTCTTAACTCGTCGCTAGACAGTTGGGACGAGGGATATCAAGAGCAACTACGTCCCTTCCTGGTTGATCAGATGAGAAACGAACCAGGAGAGAATGACCCTCTAACCGGATTCAGTGTCGTTCGAGGACCGCAGTATGCTGCGGTACGTTTTGCCAATCGCTTTCTACCCTATCACGATGTTGTGGCTCGCTGGGTCGATATCATTGCCATTGCGCGGGGGTCGGAAAAGCGCCACGAGGTTGTGGAAGAAGGCAAAAAGGGCCTCCATCCTTACTGGCATCGCCTCCTCAATCCCGGAAATAAAAACAAAGGGCTTGATACCTCGTCACAAGAGCAAACGTACGGCCCATGGTACGACTTTCCCAGTTTCTCGTCCGTAACGCGCTTTTTATTCCGCCCCTCGGATCATGCAAACATAAAAACTCTGTCCGCGTCGGACATCCTGTCAGGGGGGTACAGAAAAGCATTTGCGCCTACTATCACGTTCCTTCGCAACATCCTTCTCTGGGAGTCATTCTCGAAGTTTGGAATTGCAACCGACATAGAGCAAGACTGGGACACTAAACTGGACGTACTACTTACGTCTGACGAACGAGCTCGTGCAGCTTTGAAGAAGTATATCGCGGGTTCTGATAAAGAATCAGTGCTCCTATTCCTTCAGAACGCCTTGAATGGGCTCCTCCATGAGAGCCGGGAAGGGCTGGAGCTATGTGGTGAGCATTTTGTGGAAATCTGTTCTGCGGCATCAAATGACATAGTCGATGCCATGGTCCCACGCGTTTTGTCCTTGAAATTGCCTATATCTAGCAACGACCAAGAGAAACAGAATACGGCCGCACGTGCTATCGGTATACTTGCATCTCATCCAGCGTTTTCTGAAAAGGATTTGACTGAATTTATTACGGAGCTGTCGAACGCTTTCATGGCATGGAAGTCGGCGATTGGGGAGCTGGTACTTGTCGTCCGGGGATCAATTCTGGCACTGTCATATCTGCTTAGCAGGCTTGCGTTCCGTGGAAAGCTCGACAAGATTCCGCAGGTACAAGTGAAGCCATTTATCCAAACCCTCTTCGATATTATCGAGTCCACGAACGATACTCTTTTGCGACGGGCTGCTCAAATGGCCATCGGGCAACTCAGTCTTTCCGGAATCCTTTCACCGACTTTGCTCTCTAGTGATGGCTGGACGAAGGTCAAAGAAAGTCTCTCACGGGACGCAAAAGCCGAGAGCGAGATCCCCATACTGGCAATGGGCCGTCTATCGTTGGCCTTTTCTAATGAATACATCGTTGATCTGCAGTTTAGCTCGCTATTGGATGCTCTTTACGGCTTGCATGAGATTCGCAGCCCGGAGATTCACTTTTCTGTCGGTGAGGCATTGAGTGACGCTGCCATTGGATGGAAATCCAAAGCACTAATCCGAGAATTTGATGTCGATGAACAATTCCCCCAATCTTTTATCCCTAATACCGTGCTTGCAGAAATGTGCGACAAGATCATTGCCGACTGTGGTGCTTCGAAGCCAGCCCTCCGTAAAGCGTCTGCCATATGGCTGTTGTGTCTGGTCAAGAATTGCGGTCATATGCAAGAGATGCAGGACCGATTGCGCAAATGCCAAGCTAGCTTCACAAGCCTTCTCGGGGACCGTGACGAGATAGTGCAGGAATCGGGTGCTCAAGGGTTGGGTTTGGTTTACGAAATGGGAGACCAGGAACTCAAGGATGATCTGGTGCGAGACTTGGTCAACTCCTTCACGGCTACCAATTCCAATCTTAGAGGGGGCAAAGTTCACGAAAACACAGAGCTTTTCGAGCCCGGGGCTCTACCCACTGGACAAGGACAGTCAGTCAATACGTACAAGGATATCATGAATCTCGCATCTGAGGCAGGCGACCCAACGCTTGTATACCGATTCATGTCGTTGGCTTCGAACAACGCGATCTGGACCAACAGGGCAGCTTTCAGCAAGTTGGGTATTAGCAACATTTTCACGGATTCGAGCGTCAATGGCTACCTGGCAAAGAACCCCAAGATCTATCCGAAGCTGTTCCGTTACCGGTTTGATCCCAACCCCAACGTGCAGCGGTCAATGAACACGATCTGGCACACGCTTGTCAAGGAGCCCTCAGCTGTTATCAACGCTCATTTCGATGAGATCATGGATGATCTCTTGAAGAGTATGATGACTGGCCGGGAATGGCGCGTTCGGCAAGCAAGTTGTACTGCCATTTCGGACATGATCCAAGGGCGTCAACCGGAACAGTACTCGAAGTATATGGATGAGATTTTCAACAAGGCGTTCAAGCTTCTGGATGATATCAAGGAGTCGGTTCGAGCATCTGCCCTCAAACTTTGCCAGACCATCACCAATGCAGTCATCCGCACCTTGGAGACGAGCGACGCCGACACGAAACGCGCGATTACAATGCTGGGAAAGGCGATCCCGTTTTTGCTCAGCGACAAGGGAATGGAGTCTGGTGTTCAAGAAGTCCAAGGTTTTGCCATTGGGTCCCTTATACAGATGATCAAGAAGAGTCCTGCTAAGTCGCTACGGCCCTTTGTTCCTCCCATTCTAGAACAGTTTCTGAATTCACTCAGTTCTTTGGAGCCACAAGCGGTCAATTACGTTCATCTGAATGCAGATAAATACGGGCTGACGAGCGAGGAAATCGACAAAATGCGATTGTCCAGTATCCGCACGTCTCCTATGATGGAAGTGATTGAACGATATCTGATTGACACGCTCGACGAGACCTCGGTGAAGGAGTTTGCAGCCAAGCTTGAAGCGGTGCTTCGCGCTGCCGTCGGACTTCCAACCAAGGTGGGCTGTAGCCGAGTTCTGGTCCTGCTGAGTATGAAGACTATGCTCTTCCGTCCTTATGCGGATCGGTTCATCCAACTGCTGTCGAAATACGTGGTTGATCGGAATGATACCGTCAGTGCGTCGTACTGTTCATCAATAGGCTACCTCATGCGGCTGGCGTCAGACGACCGGGTCCTAAAGACGATTGAGTATGCTAAGACTCTCTACCTGACGGCTGAGGATGCGACTCAACGAGTGATCTCGGGGGAGATTCTGCATTCTACGTCGAAACTCTCCAATGATCGTTTCATGGCATTCGCTGCCTCCGCTTTACCTTTCATCTTCGTTTTCAAGCATGACACGGATGAGCATGTTCGTGAGGTTTTCGAGAAGACGTGGCAGGACAACGTCGGTGGTACCCGGACTGTATCGCTCTATGTCAACGAAATCACCGCGCTTGTCTCGGACAACCTCGAGTCGCCGCGATGGGCCATCAAGCACACAGCAGCCCTTGGCATTGCTAGCACCATCACATCGCTCGATCCCGAGCTTGATCTGGTCACTAGCGATCGTCTATGGCCGGTTATGGAGAAGGCACTGATGGGGAAGACCTGGGAGGGCAAAGAGGCCGTGCTTAAAGCGTTTGTCAAATTCGCGGGCCAAGCCAAGAAATTGTGGCAGGAGAAGAAACAGCTCAGTGATGCGATGAAGGCAATTGCTATCCGAGAAGCAAAGCGAAACAACGCTGCATATCGTCCGCATGGCCTGACTGCATTAGGTGGAGTTGCACAAGCACGCAGTGGTCTGAATCTGATGCCTGACGCTCTCGCAATCGCGTCAAAGGTGCTGGAAGATATCCTTGGTGGCGACGAGGATCGAATGGATATTGACTCCGGCAGTGGCCACAAGTCAAAGTATGTCCTCCTTTCATTTTGCCCGGCCTTGATCTAAACGAGCTCAGCTGACGATTTTCGGTATAGCACGGAAAATACATTGGCAGCCTGTATCAGATGCGTCCTCCAGTGTGTCAACTCTGCGGCATATGTGTCCGGAGGTTAGTTCTTTACCCTATTTTGCTACCAGTCTAGAGCGCAGAATTGCTAATCAGATTCCACAAATAGCCGTCCAGACATATCTGACCGATTTGATTCCTGTTGCTGACAAGGCGTTGAGAAATGGCGGCAGAACCGTCCAGGCACCATTATACGAGGAGCTGAGACAGCTACTGACCAGACTGGAGGAATGGACATCGCCATCCGACGGTCGAGGTGTTGATGTCCATAGCCTCCAAGGACCCTTATCGACGCTCGCAGGAGAATTGCTAACTCGCGAGATTGATGTGTCCGTGGAGACCATTCGGACAGAACGCGCGCAGGCGGCCATCGCATACATTGTCCTTAGCCAGCAGAGAGGATTTGAGGTCAACGAAACGTTGCGCCAGTCGATTCAGACTTGGAGAGCAGGAGAGCGATCGGGACCAGTGCAACAGATTCTCGATCAGGCGCTGGCGAAGTTGATACGGTGAGGAGGGATTCTTCATGCACACTGTCATGTCTATACTATGCGAGGAGTCACGCTCCGCAGCGTTGGACCTGGATATCATTGCCAGGGAAGGAGAGAACCCATATACCTATTGCATTCTATATGTACCTAGAGTAGACAATATTCAATAATGGAAGTCATTTCTGCCTCAGGTGTCCACTATACTACGGATACCACGCGGGCCGAAGCATTCGAACCATAATCATACATTCCTGTCACAAAACCCTCAACTGATATGATTAATGCCATTCGCTCGTTCTCTCGTACTTTCGAATCGCCCTCTTGACCTTAGCGCCTTCGTGGAGCTGTCGAGCCAATGATCTCTGGCAAAAGCGCCGTGGGGTTCACACCCCGGCGGCTATTCAGCCAGTCTCTCTTCGTCCTCGCCATTCTTCATGAAATGGATGGACGAGGGGGGAGAAGACCGTGAGGGATTGCCTGGAGCCTTCTCTATGAAGTTGTAACAGTACTTGATCCTGCTTCTCCCCTAAAAAAATAAAAAGCGCTGGTAATCTCACTAATAACTAAATCCGTCCCACTATAGGACTCCGCATCGAACGACTTCTCCCCGATCGCAACACACCCTCTGCTGTCCTGAAATCCTGCCTGGAAGGCCGGATTGATATTGATCGACAACTAGATCTATCCTCCTGCTTCCATTGCATCTGCGTGGTGGCGCAGGTACTACGGAGTACAAGTGCAGACTACGGGGTACAACAGTACTGCTACTCTCACCATGAGTCCTACTGGGAGTCGCCAGGTCCCTGAGGGAGAGCTGTTCCTCTCCTCACCACCTGCACCAGTTGAATCACCAATCGTCGGGCCTCTACGGATCAACAAGTATGATACTAGAACCCCGTCTCCCGCATCGAAACACAGTGCCACTCCACCATACCCAGACGACCGTCCTCGTCCATATCAGACATCCGGTTCCAATTCGACAGGGGGGAGTGACCGGACGGGATCCCCAGCAATGAACATTCAAACGTCTACACCAGCTGTCCCCGGCCCATTGAGACCGTCGGATTATCCTCCAGCTTTGCGGCCGCGGGACGGTCGTGAAGCCAGACCGGTTACTCTGGCAGAGAGGCGGGGAAATGCTCCCAAACCCTTGCCAGAGTCGCCTGGTCCAGATGTACCGGATAAAGAAGGACTGTTTCGCAAATACACGCGAGTTCCAGCTGCAGCTCCTCCTGCACCGAATGGCAATGCATGTGCGAATTACCGGCAACAATACTACCCGCCTCCCCAACCCTCATCTACTCCTAAGCTTGCTTCAGCAGCCGCGACAGCATCGCACTTACAAATTCCGAATGGAAATAATGCGATCGGCCGGATTAGCTCGACAGCATCGAGTTCGACCACCCGCGCTCAACGGGGTTCTCCTCCCCCGCCAGAAACTCCCGTGGCTGGTCCCGGCCAACAGCCGGGATCTGATATCGAGGCCCGATACGCAGCTTCTGGGATCGCTGGAACGTCGACGCTAGCCGGTCTTCAAGCGCAAAACTCTGCTGCACAGAGAAGGGCGGAGCCCTACGCTCATCAGCCACCAAGGCGGCCATGGACCCCGACCGAACAACCAGGGACCCAACCACATGGACCTCCGACAGTTTATCAAGGCGACAGCATTGTGAGCGCCGATAATCCACCGGCTAGTCCTATCCCAATCCAGCATACGGTTCCACCTTCGCAGTCGGCCCCGCCTCAGCAGCAGCCATCGAGGATTCCACCAAATGCATTGGAACAGGACCTTGACAGGATGCGGATCTCTTCCTCTCCCCCTCCGGCCTACTCGACTGTTTCGGGACCGGCTGCCTCTCAAGGGTATCCCGTCGAAAAGCAGCGCCCAGCTACTTCGTCGGCTCCTCCCGGGCACCCGGCAATAACGGCTCCAACAAACGGGGCTACTATGCCTGCTAACGGTGCTGCCATCGCATCGCCAATGGTCACCGCTCAGAACCATCCAGCTTTTGCAAATGACCCAAGACCATCCACGCATTCTCCTCAGAATGGCATGCAGAATGGGCAACAGGTCGCCTTTCAGCAGCAGCAGCCACAACAACAGCCACAGTTGCCGCCGCAGCCCTTGGTCAGCCCATCTCCGGCACCGTCGGGCATGCCTCCGGCATCTCCTCCACCGCTACCAGAAGGTTGGATGGCGCATCTAGACTCCAACTCTGGGCAATACTATTACATTCACCTGCCGACTCAGTCGACGCAGTGGGAATTCCCCAAGGGCCCGACCCCGTTGAATCTCAATGACACGCCATTGTCTCCGGTAGGCAGCATTTACAGCAGTCATCCTCTTGCGTCCCCGGCATTGTCTACGTTTAAGCCTATGGTATCCCCGGGCCTTCCTCTGACACCAGGTTTCGAAAGCCTGCAATCCCCTGTCATGGGTGGTTTCACTGGGCCCCCTCCCAGCTGCGGGGTCGATTTGTACAAGGTAGCGCCAACAAACGCCGTCTACTTTGGGCCCTACCTTCGATACACCAACATGGACATTGAGCACGGCATTTGGCTGGGTTCCATTCTTCTGGTCACCGATGCCGCCCAACCACCAACAATACACCTTCACCAAAGTCTCGACCTGTCACCTAGCCCGCGCCAATTGAAAGCCGTTGGCATTGCTACTCACCAACGATGGACATTCTACAGGTATGACGTCGACTTGCAGATGGACGAGTCTGGGCCTGCAAAATGGACCTATGCCATCACATCACACTTGGGTTGTACCAGATACGAGTTCCTGGTTGCCGGTCGGTATGAGACGAATTGGCGTTTTATCACAACCTCTGGAAACGACTTCTCTCTAAACGTCAACGCCAATGATCGAGCCCGTCTGGGAGGTGTGGGACTCATGTGGAAAGATATCATGCAAAAGCATAATGAGATCGGGGGTTTCCACACCCAGTTATGCCTTGGGGGTCAGATTTACGCAGATCGAATGTGGAAGGAGATCGCATCACTGAAACAGTGGCTTGCGATCAGTGGTAAAGATGCCAGGAAGAACATGCCTTGGACGGCGGCGCATCAGGAAGATGTTTCTCATGCGTACTTCCACTATTACACAAGCCACTTTGACCAGCCTTATGTGAGGGAGTCGTTTGCTCAGATCCCTTATATCTGTCAGCTTGATGATCATGACATGTGAGTTTTGGTCTCCTTTTTTCTTTCCATGAATCGCAGACTAACAGGTTTTAGTTTCGATGGATTTGGCTCGTACCCTGATCATATGCAATTTTCGAACATGTTCAAAAATATTGGCCGCGTTGGTATCGAGATGTATCTGCTCTTCCAGCACCACACGACGCTCGACATCCTCCGCAACACCAGATCCGATATAGATCTGTTCACAGTCACGGGGACAGGTTGGCACTTTGTCAAATACCTGGGACCAGCGGTGGTGGTAGTTGGCCCTGACTGTCGCTCAGAGCGAAACCCACACCAAGTCATGGCGGGTCCAACATATCAGGGCATCTTCCCCAAGGTAGCTATGCTACCACCATCCGTGCAGCACTGTCTATGGATGCTCTCTGTGCCAATCATCTACCCACGACTGGAAACAGCGGAGCACATCGCACATACTGTTGCCACAGGGAAACGAGCCGTCACCGGTGCATACAACGTCCTCGGAAAGGTAACCAGCTCCGTTGCCGGCGTGGTCGGTGCAAAGGACATGGTAGGCTCCGGGTTCGATTCCGTCAAGCGTGCCGTGGGTAAGTCAGGACTCATGGGTGGGATACTAAGCCCATTTGGGGAGTTCGATCTCATGGACGAACTCCGCGATCAATGGACACATGAATCCAAAGAACTCGAAAGGACTTATCTCATCCGCACTCTCCAAACAATCGCCCAATCCAAAAACATCCGTATGACCTTCCTTTCCGGTGCCGTCAACGTCTGCGGCGCAGGCCTCGTCCACGACCCAACCCGCCCCTCAGACCATAAGACAATGTACCAGCTCATTTCCTCGTCAGTCGTTAACGGTCCACCTCCATCATACATCCTCAAACTCCTCCACAGCAGTAACAAGCCGCTCTACGTCCCCGCCAACGGCCACCGGTCCAACTCACAACCGACTGATACCAAGGAGGATATGATGGAGATCTTCCAGACAGACGTGACGGGCCAACCGCGGGAGTATCGAAAGCTGATGGGGAGAAGGAACTATGCTGCTGTCGTTGCTTATTATCCTGAGGCCGTTAGTGCGGCGTATGGGCAGCAAACAAATGGTACAGGGCACGGGGCTGGAAAGTTGAATCTTGCGGTGGACTTCATGGTGCAAGGAGAGGGGTTGTATCCGACTGTTGCCAAGTATGGGCCGGTGATTGTTCCAAGTCTGGAACCGGGGAAGTGATGGTTCTCATTTAGTGTTTTTTGATGTTTTTTGTTGAAAGTTTATATACCAAGCATGTTCTATTTGATGTACTCAGATCTTGTTGCCAATGTATATTCCACTATACAGACTTGAGTTTCTAAAGCCACTGCGACTTTCTCTGGATACCATCGCTATAATAAAAATATTTAAATGTTACTAAGGCCTAGTATCAGTCACATGGTGTCAAAGGATTTTTGCCCAACTCCACTTGAACCGCCTGGCTTAGCCCCCAAGCATCAGCCGCACTACGCACCCCTCATCCCACTGTTAGGCTGGGAATCGAATGCCACAATGAGCTTCGGCTATGGTGTGGGAGATTTCCTTGCCATTGCGAAGCTGGTCGATACAGTGCGGAAGCAATTTACAGATGCGCCAGGCCATTATAAAGCCATTTCGGATGAGTGAGTCACATAACTTGGAATCTTGGAGAGAACTCACAGGCTGCTAGTGTCAAGCGATTGTCAAATGTGCTGCACGATATTGAAGATCAAGATCCTGACGATAATATAGGGGATCAGCAGAAGCAAGCTCTAAACGATATCTCCAAAGGCTGCCACGATCTGCTAGATGGGCTGAACCGCACTCTTGTCAAATATCAAGACATAGATCCGACTGCGAGGGACGCGAATGGCGTCAGGAGAGTAGGTCGTCGAGTATGGAAGAGATTTATTTGGGACCAGAAGGAAATAGACGTGTTTCAGCAACGGATTTCGGCAAACATTGATATGTTCAATCTCTTTCTTAACGAGATCAACAGCCAATTGAACAAGGAAACAAAAGACCTGGTGGTCGTCACTCAGCAGGGAGTCAACCAGCTTGTTCAACACCAAGACGAACAGAGACGGCGAGATATCTTCAAATGGCTTTCTCCGATAAACCACGCGGACAAGCAAGCCGGCTTCTTCGGTCAGCTACAAGAAGGCACCGGGACCTGGCTCTTGGATACCAATGAATTCAAGAACTGGATAACCCAAGATCACGACACGCCGGAAGACCAATACACGCTATTTTGTCCTGAACTCCTCGGTGCAGGCAAGACTATCTTGAAGTCAGCTGTGATCAATGAGCTTCAAGAGAACTTATAATAGGCTGGGGTTGGTGTGGCTTTTTTTCTATTGTAATTTCCGGGAGAAAGTGACCCTCGATTGTTTTTTTGCCGTTATCCTATGACAGTTAATCCAACAACTACCATCTATCCCCAAGGATATGGAGACGCTCTATGAAGCGAATTTAGATTCAGGTACACGGCTCACTCTGGGAAAAGTTCTGACTGCCCTAGACTCTGCTCTATTGGAGTTCTCGAGGACTTTCATTGTTATTGATGCATTGGATGAGTGCGAACTTCCAGGCGACTCACGGAAGAGGATCGCATTCATGCTAATATTCGGTACAACCGGGCCAAACGAAACACTGTCGGCAAGGACCCCTTGACGATGATATCCTGCAATAAGACTCCATTTATCGCTGGCTGACCACAAGACTGAGCCCGGAGTGACAGCCGTATCTGACTCGTTGATATTAAATGCCCCAGCGCGTTCCGCATAGCAGGTGGATGACAGGGATTTGTTTGAACAGAGGGTATTAATGATGATTGTGCTAGCCCAATGGTCGCCAGGATAGAGATCAATCTTCTGTCTATTGCTTCCTAATTGTACACTGACGGCATGCCATGGGCCATCGGGACCGTAGGTTTAATCAGACCATGGCATTGCAAAGGGAGTGACCACTTGAACGCTGACAACTGCTTCCAACAGCCAATGGAGTAAGAAGAACAGAGCAATGGCATCCAGAGTGAAAGTGAAGTGTGTAGTCAACAAGAGAAGATCGCGGTCACATATAGGAAAATAATAGCAGACTCAGGCTCACAGCCTCCGTCAATGCGGGTATGTATTGTTGGTGTACTAGGGAGAAAGCCCGAAGAAGCAGTTCTCCAGTGATTCAGGGTCCATCAGAGACGAAAGAAGGACAACTGGAGAGCGTCAAGGCTTGATTCCTGAGCTTTTCAAGAGCCTTCCCCAAAAAAAGCCCTCGATAAGGTAGCAGATGAACAGGTTTTTTTTTTTTTTTTTTTTGGTCTTGTCAGAGAAAAGGCAGGAGGCAAAAGAGAAGCAGGACAGAGGATCGAGTCTCTTGTAATTCCACCCAGCTATTGGGCAACACATTCAAATTGGGACAAATACATTGTAGTCTTTTCAAGCTTCGTCGGAAGAAACTCGAAATGATGCCTGGTTATAACCAGATCTCTTTCCTCTGGAGCTTGGGTTTTGTATATGTAACTGCCTCACTAGCCATGATTCCCTGCATCATTTTGATGCCTCGATGATACTGAGGATTGTGGTGCATTCTTGTTTCCACTGTTGAGCCGTTTTGCGAGATCCATCTTCTTGGTTAAGCGATTGCAACGGGCTCGTGATAGTGATCCAAGAGTATACCAATTCAGTCTCGGTGGCTACTATTATAGACAGCTGTACTTTGACGTAAACCCCTTACTACATGAGCACTCTATAAGAGACGGTATCCAAAGAAGCTAACATAGTGGCCTAAGTGATATATCAGTATCTCACTCCAAACTGTATACACATCAGGGAGGAACTAGGGCTGCCCACCACTCAACTTCACACTGGTACGCCAGAGACTACTGATTCAATAATCAACAAGAGGGAACACCAGAAGAGAGAGCCGGCCTCGCACATAGTGCTCACGAGCATCCCCCCTAACCTAGCTCAAGCTTCGAATGACCGACCCAGCCTCGTGGGTGAATAAGTAATGAGGATCTGCTGTGATGAACACCTTCAAAGTTAATTGTCAAGCTATCGAATGCATCTCATGAAGGTAATCACGAAAAGACTCTTAGCACGTACAATTGGCATTTAAACTTTCCGAATGGGCCTTATGGACGATCTCGGGTCTATATAGTAAATAGTCTGAGGGTTTGTGAAGATGGTAGCTGCCGATCGCCCGCTCTCGAAGGTTGTGAACTTAATCGCAAATGGTGCCATGAGATCATATTTCGCCGAAAATGGCACGGCCTCTTATCTTCCGACTGGAGATACTTTCATCTAGTCATGACCAGAGAATCATCACATCACAGCAAACAGGTGGCCGTGGGTGGAACATCCCTGACGATCACTCTTCCTATGCCCCGCTAACCCTCCGACTGAGGCATAACTATGTCTTTGGGTAATAGACGCTGATCAAGGTTGCTCCTTCTGGACGCAGGTTATTCTCATTGGATCTCCAGTATTAGATGCCCTCCTGTTACTCCTGAGCCTGGCTCTACTAATATGGACAGAAGACGTCGGAGAAAGGTAAAGCATGACGCCGCCTGCAGAGAAGCACGTATAAATAAAATCACATAGCAAGGAGATATACAGCGTCGCATCCCGGAGTAATCCAGGCATGTAGAATGATGCCATATGCTTAATGGTATTCGGTCGCGAGCTGAACAGGTATCGCAGATCAAGTTAGCTGGAAAGGGAGTGCGGGGAACGCGCAAGCATGTCTAACGATGCCATAGCAGTATCAAATGCAATATTGTGAGACCGAAGCTAGGGGAGGGGGGAGGGGTGTTGCTATGATGCACAGCTTTGGGCAATGACCGACACAGTACAAGATATTATCAAGGCATGCTCAATCTCCAAGACGATCAAAGACACCACGAGGAACATCGTTCTTTCTATCCACGAATGATATTTCACCACTTTGAAGTAAGGGAAGTAAGGATACCGGCGAGGGAGAAATGAATCAGGTGAAGTACTATGACGATGAACTAGAAGTGGTCAATTCTTGTTTTCTGAGTCCTGACACTAGAGCTCATTATCGTTTCTGTCACCGGCTCAGCAAGGACAGACTGCACATTGTTGCTATAGAAGAGATGAGAGGGGAAGAGAGAAAGACGGAGAAATTGAACAAACGCAGCGCGATCCTGTGACATGTGGGTCGAGACTGGAATCCGGGGTATTTGTACCATTCCTATTTGGGTTAGACCAGTTATAGAGCAGCTACGGGTATGCAGTTTGTGCATCAGAATAAGCCTTGTATGTGCTACTCAAATCTATGTATATTCTTTGGTATAGCAGAAAGTATCTTGTCTCTTTCAGCGGCCACTGACCACAATCGCGTTTAATACGCTCGGGCTTAAATAGACCAAATGACCACACGGCCATCAACTCCGCTAGCTATAATAAATCGTTAGCCGTAACCTGTATGCCTAAATGTTGGTGAAGGAGTTTCTTACTGCTAAACTTGCTGACAGCACCGTTCGTATCCTCATAAGCTCGGATCGTGCTGATGGTGTTCTGATGAGTCGTTTTAAGCTGGGTATCAGCCTGCGTCTGGCCCTTAAGATCCATCTGACGGAACATGTTGAGAGCAGTGTCCTCTCGAACGCTCCCAGCGCCTCCTCCAGATTTGCTCTCAATTGGTCCAGTGAGGTTCCATCCACTCTCATCGCCCTGGAAGCGATACGGCTCGCAGTCCTACGCGTCGTCAAATTAGTATACATAAATAGTGGGAAGAGACAGAAAAGAAAAGGTAAAGTGAACTTACATGACCGGCGGCAATAATTTCATTCTCCCCGTTCCAGATAAGGCAGTTGAACGGCAAAAGTCGGGTGGGAATGTTCAGCATCGCTCGAGGAGGCTGTTCCGGAGCACTCGGGTACACGACCGTGATACTGCTGTCATGGCCAGTAAAAGCGAGAGCATCTCCACTGGGTGAGAAGCCCACGCCATGAATCCATCCGGCTGAATCGTTCAGGAATTCGCCGCAGATGGTATTGAACGGGAGACGCTCTCCCCAGGCGCTTGGCTCTGGGCGAGTGTCAACTCCCTTAATAAAGCCCGAGAGAACTCTAGCATGGGAATCGGTCGATCCAGCAGCGAGAAGCACAGAGTTCGGATGCCAAGCAAGAGTAGTGATGGTGCTCCTAATTGGCTTCTTCAAGTGCTTCGAAATCCACCAGTCGTTCTCCTCTTCAAAATAGCAAACCGAGATCACACGGGCTCCTGAACCAACAGCGAACTTGCGCTCAGACGGAGACCACCGCACAAACGTCGCGGCCCTGTTGATCCGAAGAAGAACCAATGTCGGCTTCCAACCAGAAGGAGTTTGTTCCCAGACGTATGCGTTCCGGTCTAAGGGGGTGATCAGGAAGTTAGCATACGCACCGTTTCGGGGACCTGCTATGAAGCAAAAGTACCTTGAGAGCAAGTAACAATTTTTCCACTGTTAGGAGCGATATCAACGCTGGTAACAGTCTTCTCATGGCCTTTCAGCTCATCAGTCAAGGAGAACTTGTTGCCTGCTGTCTGGTAGAGCTCCACATTGCTGTCCCGCGCAACGGCAAGCGTTTGCTTGTCCGACGAGAACGAGTGGTCAGCAATGGGGTTATGAAAGAGATGGTGAGCTTGCGGAGTAGCCATTGTAAAGTAAGACGACAGGAGGAGCTCTCTACTGTCGTTCAGTTGTTGTATGGTGTTTAAGGGGACGGATTATCAATGGGGAGAACCCCGTATGTACAGCTATTATTATTAGTTAGTTATGACGCGGGCCATGAGATTAGATAATAAGTCACATGACCATATACGCAGAACATCAAGCTAGTTTTCTCTCGCGACGGAACTCCAGGTAGACAGGCAAGCAATAGCAGCAGCAACAAACCCCAACCTTTCACTTAGGGATCACTTCTTGACGCGCTTTCTTTCTCTTCTCCATTCACGTAATCAATTATTATCTCCGCGATAGACCTATCAAATTCTCTTGCGTTCGTCCTTGGAGGGTCCCCGAGAATGGCTACAAAAGCTATACCCACGCGTAATAATACACAAAACAAAGCTCCTGGAGCTGGTTTTCCAAACCAAACGTCAGTGTTCTCCTTCCTTTCATCCTATTATTCTTGAATGTGAGTAATCAGGCAATTCTGACAATTTTTGCAGACTGTACTGCACCAACCTACCAGATAAGCTTCGGAAACATGACCTGCGATTATCGCTTTATACCCTTTTTTCTACCTACGGAGTTGTCTTGGATGTTGTCGCCATGAAAACAGAGAAGATGCGCGGTCAAGCCCATATTGTGTTTAAAGATATCCAGGCCAGCACACAAGCTATGCGGGCTCTCCAGGGGTTTGAGTTCTTTGGTAAGGAAATGGTATGTTGTCCTCATTTGTGCTCTTATATAAAAACCAGCCTCGCTTACAATGATTGTTCTTAGAAAATCGTTTATGCCAAGGGAAGTTCGGATGTCCTTGCTAGACTACGTGGCACGTACAACCTCCCGGCTCCGAATGCTCCAGTTGGCGGCGGTTCGACCGACCTGCAAAAATCGATATTCAGCGGCCCTCCCGGATCGACAGCGCTGCCTCCTAAGCCCATTGGTGGAGCCAATGGTGAGGCACAGGCAGCCCAGGGAGTTAAGCGACAGCGTGAGGAAGAAAGTGACGAAGAGGAGGCACCAATGGATGAGGATAGTGACGTTCCAATGGAAGCATCGTCTGATGAAGAGTAATCTGGGTCTACCACGTTCGTGTGTAGCCGATTTTAGGAGGAAATGGAGAGAGGGCAAAGGGAAAGGGGAGACAAAGGAAAGAAAAAAGAAGAGCGAAGATGACTTTTACTCTGTCTGCTTCAAAGTTATTGTTGTCCAAGGCGTTCTGGGGTTCTTGCACCTGCTTCCGTTGCAAAAAGCTCAGATGGCATATGCAAGCCAACGCAATGTCCTACCAACCCGAGCCAGATGACGAGATACGTCTCGGGTGTGACATCCTGCCCCCCTGCGATGTGTCTCATGGCATCCGCAGTATTGCAAGGATGGACGAAAAACATGGGCGCGCCAGTTATTGGATGATACTATTGAGATGTGAGCCGTGAAGCGGTCTGGAACCGAGGAGCACATGGCACCTACATCGAAACTGATACCACCTATAATACCGACACTCTTCAATTGCTTTCGATACTCGTCCGGCACCAAGTACTGGTAAACCGCGTCTATTCCGAGCACTGGACCTTTGTGATTTGTCCACCGTAACGTGAAGTACAGGACGGGAACTTGATACGTGGGAGAGAGGGCGATATCATAATCCACCTGTAAGGATGCATTGGGTTCGGTTGCGCGAATGAGAGCTTCCTGGTCACTACTGTCAGAAGACGCCAAAGCAAATGTACTGTATATTTAGGGCCCAGTGTTCACGAACAGGATCATGTTCGGAATCGTCTTCCAGCTGCGGTTCTTGAAGATCCTCGGGTTCATGCATTAATGCATTTTCTTCGTCGTGAACACCGATATTTTCAATATGCCGTGATATCTTGAGCATCGAATCACTTGTCTAGTAGACCGAGATTTAAATTAATTAAGAAAGAGAACAATCGATAGGGAAATTTTCTACTTTTAGACAGACCCGCAAAGGGAAGACGAACTACCTGTTGATGTACAAACTGAATCGACAGCCCTGTGCCCAGGCTCGAGATCTGCCATGCATGGAATCGATCGCATAAGACGCGACACCCATAGTCAAATTCATCTGGTTTCAGAAAAGGGAAGCCCAACAAGGGTTCTTGGCTCGGTCTAGAAGACGTAAGAGACGCCATCTCCGAAGTCCATGCGACTTGTCAAGACGCGGTGTACTCCGGGAGACCGTATCATCCAACACGATTGACCGACAGAAGTGAGGCACAGTGCCGCTAAACCCGTCAGCTACGAGCCTGACAGTCGTCACTCTGTATTGTTCGTGTGTGTTTGCGCTTCTTGTATTGTTCGAGAAGTGTATCAGGGTGGTATGTGGCCGCCCATTCGTCCTCGGAAATTGACAACAAAGCAATTGAGCCCAATAACAACCGGTTGCAGTAACCGACACGACGACTGACGTTAGATTTAATTGAAGGGATAGCAATCGTACATAGTCGCCGCAGTAGAAGCAATAGTAGCAAGTAGTAAAAAGTTAACTAAGGTTTCCTAGTTAGCCGCAGACGGGGAGGGGGCGGTGAAGTCACATTGTTTCCGAAAGCGGTAGGGCAGTGAAATGACGCTCCGCTCCTCCTTTCTCTCTCCGTCTTTCCTCTACCACAAGAGTACTCGTCCCTGTGGCTGATCTGCAGAACCGTCGTTCCCACGGGATCTATCGGTCCTGTCCGGCTTTGCCATAGTGGCTGATCGTTACAAAGACTGATTGTCCGTCTTATCGACATACCCCATTATGCATCCGTCCCGCTGCTTGCGGCGCAACACCATCAAGACGCGGTCTGTTGCACGTCCTGGATGAAACGGGAAAATGAAATCTCGATAACCTGCTGGTCCGCATTCATTGAGTGTGGGAGAATGAGGGCACATCATTACTCAATTGCTACGACGTGTTGAGTTTCATCATTCCCCTCCCCCTCAAGGGCAGCAGAAGCAACAGAAGCAGCCGCAACAGCGTTACCAGCGACATCAGCATAATCTGCAATGCTTCCATGGCGTTCTGATACCCCGGTCGACCGCATTGTTAGGCTGTGCATGCTCTTTGCAGCTCCCGGTGGATCAGGACGCATCCGTCGTGGTTGAAGTGTTTTCGTGCATCGTGGAGCTAGATCATGGCGCCATGGGTCTCTACCCACCCCTTGGTTTAGCTTCTTATGTAGCTTACTCTTCCCCCTTCTATAGCCCCTCGGGATTCTTTGTGCTCCAATCCTATTTCCTTTATGCCTCTGTTTTCTTGTTCTTTGCGTGCCATCTTTGTTGCTTCTTTTCTTGTTTCGGATGTTTAGCTTTTGATACCCATTCTTCTTTTCCTCAATCTTTATTTCCTCAATCTTTATTTGAGAAAAGAAAGAACCTCTTATTCTGTTTTCCAGGTGCTTCTATTCGTCTGGTTCTTCTCAGGTGGAAGTTCTAGATCACCGGTCTTGTTGGCCTTCCAACGCCGCCCCCTGGGATCAGCTATTCTTGGGTACTCATTCATGCTGCGCATGTCCCATTCGGAAAGTCCCAGAGGAAGAAGTGGACCCTGAATCTATCTTGGTCGCATTGACGCCATGGGAAGCTTCCACTCCATCCCAAGCCGATCTGGGCGTCGCCGTACGAATCGTCTGTCGAAGCCGTTGACAAAGAAGGTGTCATTCCTCAGGCCTATCAGTCGCAAATCACCGCCTACGAATTCGAGTATCACGTCCCCGGTGTCGCCTCGTTCTATTCCTCGGAAAACCCCACTGAACAGTGCTTCTGTCCCTGTCAATCCGTCTGTATCAAATCACCATGATCCTCTGCCACAATCGCTTCGTTCTGCGCCGTCCCAATCAAAGTCACTACGAAGAGTCTCCGCTTGGTCAAGGAACAAATCAGTCGCTGAAGAAGAAAACCCAGACAAGCATCGCCATGATCTCCCGAGTCCGAATCCTAGCGCCGCCGCCTCCATGAGCAGGCGGCCTTCCCTTCGGCCAACCCGAAGGGCCTCTTTTCAGCCAGAATCTTTACGCGATGTTTTCCAGCCAGGCAATACACCGGGACAACCAAAAAGATCCTATTCAGTTCAATCGCTTCCTCAGAGCCCCAGGGGCACCATCTACGAGGATGCACTGGAGGAAGCCACATCTTCCAATACGTATTTCATGGTGGATAATCAGCGGTTCTCCCTAACTCGCCGGCGTTCTCTTCTCACGCGGCCCGGAGTAGCTACAAGAAAATCATCACAACAATCCGTCAGAAGACTCTCTCCGCCAATCAACCAAGATCCCGAAAGCCCATCCGACGGATTCGCTGAGAGACAAACATTGTTGCAGCCACCGTTTCCCGAAACCGAAGATGCAACCGCAAAATCTATCTTTGCCTCTACCTCTACCCGTCCGGACACTCCAAGCGATTTCGAGTACACCCATTTGGGTGCGCTCAAGTTGGGCTCTTTGCGAGTTGTCAATGGCTCTGCATCTCCGTCTTCCAGTGATCGGACGCGCTTGGACATCTCTCGCAGCACGTCACCCGAGATCTCTTCAGACGATGTGTATACAAAAGAGTCGACGGTTACAAACCACACCAATAGCCGAAAACTCTACGGCCATAGGTCAAGCTCTGGAAGCAAATGGAAGACGACAAGCAGCGATACTTCTATGTTTCAGATCTCTGCTTCACCTGATAAAGAAGACGTCCCTGGAAGCCCATTTTCTTTTGAGAAATCACCAACGATGGCAACGTTCCCAAGACACGCGTCATTCCTTACACAAGAAGAGGATGAGGGAATATCATTACCAAACGAAAAGAGCCTGATCGACGATGGCGCTAGTCTTTTGTGGAAGGCTCATATGAGGCCACACGATCGAAAGAGGCATTCGCGATCTCTCGCGAAAGCCGACAGTGGCTACAGTTCCGCTACGTCCGCCCGCTCTTCACAATATAAACCTACTAGGAGATCCATAGATTCTCAACGACCAGAAAGGCAACCTCGGGGGTCTCGCAAGGTCTCCGCCAGCCGCGGGTTCGAAGGACACGGAGATCACGTCGAAAACTCGTTGGGCTTGAATTACCTGGATCCGATTCGACGCCATTCCAACCGTCAAGTTTCTAGGTATGATAGATCGCAGCAGTTACAACCGGACACGCCGCTACAGAGCCCCCGTTTTGCAGATTCTACGGCTCTCAGGCGTGCTATGTCTTTTTCTCGGCCGCTTGGGCCGTTGGACAGCCTTGAGGCCTCTACCAAAGACGCCGCCGAGGCGCCAATTCCTCAGAGGCGACGGGCAGGCAGTATCAGAGGCCAAGCGTCCCACTCCTACCAGAACTTTCATGCTCTGAATTCTTCCCGATTATCACGCCATCAATCAATTTCTTTTACCGGTACTGAACAAAGGATCCCTGGGGTTCCGGGCATATATAACACTCGGAACTATACTCGCTTGAACAACGCAGACGCAGCAGACTACGATCGTTTTGACCATTATCGACCCCAGAACCAATCCATCCACCGATCATCTACGGCAAGGGCCAAGCAAACTAGAGCTGACATGGTGAACGAACATTACCGTCAGTCAAACAACAACTTGGGTGGTAAATCTGTGTTGCCAAGACACAGCACTGATTTTGCCCTGCGGAAATCCATTTCTTTCCTGGAACGAATGGAACCCGTGGCAGAAACGGACTATGGGACTCTAGCCGGAGGGTCTTGCGACAGGGTCAGGAACCCAAGCATTGATGAACAGCAAATCAAATATGCTCGACCTGTCAAGCGCCGGAGTCTCAACATGTCCACTTCCCCGTTTATTTTCAAATGAAGAATGATGCTGGAGAACATGCGATACGACCTTTTTTTTTTTTTCTCTCTTTGTTACTCTTTCCATATATAATAGTATATACGAACGTTCAAAAGTTCACGGTACGGTTATGCAGCTATGTTGGGAAAGGGCGGGATTTTGGATATACCACCATTTTTACTGGACTGTCAGTGGTCTTGTTTACGAGTTTTACTTACTATTTAATGAGTGTTTGTGTTATCGACTGAATAACCAGCGACTACCTGTACATACTACACACTACTACTATTACTACTACTATAACCGGGGATCTCTATTGTGACAGAAAGGAAACGAGTATGTAGCGGTGAGGCCCTAACGGGGTGTCTAAACGAGCGCCCTGCCGAACATGCATCTGTCAGACTGCCAATTAAGTCTTGATAGTTTCAGAATGATTTGAAAAAGAGTGTTAAGCACAAGCCAAGGTATTGTTGTGTGTTGTCTGTGGGATTGACATATCTATGCGAAATGTCTCAACACTGTAAGGATCTGCTGAGTTCAGCAGTAACTACATTTTGTTGAATGCAATAATATATCAGAATGGAAATACATATGCATATACAAAAGAATAAAATAATATGCATGCTGTACTATTCAATCTATGCTCAAGTACCATCTTCCGTACAGACAGTGTACGTACTTGTACTCGCGTATCTGCTCGGCATGTCGGTATGGAGCACTAGTGCCCTGTACCTACGGAGGACTTGACACGTTAGTGAACATGTGTCAATGTGTTGGTACCTGGAGTGAGCTTCTGAATACAGGGGTCCCTGGCATAGCTCGTGTTTCGTATTGCGAACACGATGTTCTACTTTACACTTTAGATTTAGGTATCAATGTGTCGGCCACTTGTGCATTCAGTCTAATGTAGGGAAATGTCGAGAGAAAGATTCCATATGACAGATCATTAATTGATATGCTATTTATTAATAAAAAGATCATAGCTCATGAAAATGCAAAGTAAAAGCAATCCGCTCCTAGCAAAAACCATAGTTCATGCAAGATATATGCAATCCAGATGGCGTCTGAAGAAATGGGGAAAGTCGATTCGAGAAAACAAATGCGGTGTCCCATCCTCCAATCATATCATAGCCCCATATAATTAAACATAGCAATGGAAACTCCAGATATTCAGCAAATAAAAAACCGTATATGAAATCCTTTATTCAATCCGAATCTTCTTCATCTTCGGTACCGGCTCCTTCGGGAGCACCAGCGACAGAATTCCATTTCTCAAGGTAGCCCTGACCGCATCTTGGTCGACTCTTGTAGAGAGATTGAAGACTCGGTGGAATTCGCCAATAGCGCGCTCGGAATGTCGGTACTTGTACGCTGGCTTCTGAGTTTTCTCAGAAACAGGCTTCTCAGAGTAGGTTGGTGTCGCCACAGGTGATGAGTAGTTCGCCTCGTCCTCGTCTTCGACGGTAGGTTGGTACGACTTGTTGGAGGAGGTTTCAGAGGATTGTTCCTCATCTTGCTGGCTTTCCTCATCTGTGTTGTTGTAATTCCGCTCCACTCGACCCTTGATCACAAGTGTCTGAGGATCAGAGAATTCAATATCGACATGGTTCTGATTAACACCGGGGAGCTCTCCTTCAAGATAGTAGGCCTCGTTCACCTCCCGCAGATCAAAGTTCGGGCTGAAGTAACGAACTGGGGAAGGCTGGCGGTGATTATGGTATTGCTTGTGGTGGTGGTTGTGCTCTGGGCGAGTTGAGCGGTGGACATCATAGTCATGTTCCAACAAGTAGAGCAGAGGCGACATATTAATGGTGTAGTGTGGAAAGAAGGCCATTTTGTCTTGTTTGGATGTTAAGGGTAGGGAGGTTAAAACTTTGATATGAAAAATGTTGGAAGTAGAAGAGTAGTCGCTTGCTCTTGTCAGAGTATAGAACCAGTTATTCTGATATGAGAAAGTTGATGAAGACAAGCCAACCGAAGGGGTCCCAAGCCATGATTTTTATATTCATCGAGCTCTATTCTAGAGCCCACGCGCATGTACATTTGAATCAGACTGAATTGTCAGGAACCGCATGCTGGTTGTCCCTTGAAGCCTCAAGATGCTTCGAGATCACGGACCGATAAGATAAGATCTACCCGATCCTACGGGAACCCTGTGGAACCTTCTGTGACATTCCGGAATTCAAGGTCACATGACCTCTATCGCAATGCCTCGTCGATGCGATCTCCCGCGATCATACTTGGTTATTCCTTGATTATTCAGGTCGATATTCTTTTTTGCTGCATATATCGCTGACTATGACCCTTGTTCAAATGTACAGCTCCTTCTCATGGGTGTCGACGACTATCAGTTGTTGACAGTGTGCCTTCGATTATCGGATATTGCGAATTCCTGGAGACGAATACATCTCGAGCTGCCTTTGGCCTTTGCGCAAAAAGTACTCGATCGCGGTGAAGTCTTTTTTGCCGACGAAGATATTCTTCTGGAATTCTGCCCTACAGCCATTGTTAGCTCTGGTTTCAAGCGATTGCGACAATTCTCGCGACTCTTGAATAGTCAAGAGTTTGGAGACGCACCTAGCATATGCTTTGAAGTTATCCTGTGCCTCCTGTTCAGACAGGCGAATTAGCAAGATTTTCCTTTCCATTGGTCTAGGGTTTGGTAGCTCTGAGCTCACCATAGGCTTTTTCCGGATTTCCCGCAGGCATTTCCGGTAAAGAGATAAGACGTCTCGTTGGAGACCTGACAATCGGGCCATTGATGTACACAGAGATAGAATGCGAGAATACAGAGTAGAAGCTCTCTGTTCTGGTTGGAAATAACTGATAGAAAAAAGAGAAAATAATACTAGTACATTCCTTACATCATTGGTTCCGTAGCTCCGTTCTGCTCCGTCTCCGGGAAACTGGGGGGACGCCGGGGAACTCCTCTTCTTCCGGCCGAGATGCACATGGACCGAGGAGCTGTGGCCGATTCCGTGGATATATATGGTAGATGATTCAGTGTTTTGTAGTTTGTCCTTCTACCTCTTCTCCCTTAGTTTGAGTTAAACTGAGCGATTTCGATATATACATATATAATACACACACAAAAATGCCTGCTTTCTCGGTAAGTCGACCAATTATACCTCTACTATGTAGAATACTCCGTTCAACTATTTTCGCGAGACGCTTATCTATGTTTGATACCACCGATAGAATGCACCAAGAAGCTAACCATCAATGTCTCTGTACAGCGCTTGGTTCGCTTCCTGGCCAAAGACGGCCAAATCTACTACGGCGATGCCATCCTCCCTCCCGGCGTGACTGACATGTCCAAAGCGACTCAAGCAAAGGTGATCAAGGGTGACATCTTCGGACAACACCAAGTCACAGACCAAACAGCCGAGGTGAAATTGCTCCTGGCCCCTCTGGCAAGAGAAGACATCGGCACAGTGCGCGGCCTAGGGTTGAACTATGAGCAGCATGCGAAGGAGTCCAACCTGCCCATCCCCAAATACCCTGTGCTTTTCTACAAACCTGTCCCCTCTATCGGGGGTCCTACCGATGACATTCCCGTGCCTTACTTGGTGCAAGATGATGAGGGACTGGACTACGAGTGTGAGCTGGTTATTGTTGTTGGCAAGCTAGCCAAGGACGTGCCTGAGAACCGGGCTTTGGACTATGTGCTTGGGTACGCAGTGGGTAATGACGTCTCGCACCGGGAGTGGCAGATCAAGCGTGGAGGAGGGCAATGGGCCCTGGGTAAGAGCTTTGATGGCTGGGCACCCTTTGGACCTGGTATCGTGACCACGGATGTGATCCGCGATCCCAATGCATTGATGATCTCGACCAAACTGAATGGTCAAACTGTTCAATCGTCATCGACCAAGGACATGGTCTTCCATGTGGCTCAAACCGTGTCGTTCCTGTCCAAGGGGACGACTTTGTTGCCTGGAGATCTGATTTTCACCGGAACGTAAGTGTCTTCACCGCAATCATTGCTGGCGAATCGTTGCTCATTCATGTGCTTGACAGTCCCCAAGGAGTGGGCATGGGTCGTAAGCCCCAACTTTGGTTAAAGGACGGAGACCAGGTTGAGGTCTCGCTTGACAGTGTAGGATCGTGTGTCAACAAGGTCGTCTACGAGAAGCCATCGCCTAGGCTTTAGACACGGAAAGTAAAATCGGGCAGTTCCATAGTATATCTTAGTTGCCCAATATAGTACTATTCTTGGTAATATCGCGCAAAACATAAGGCAACTATATTGATTTGGGGTTCGTAACATCTTTTCCTATTAATCGGATTCTCGCAGAATGTCGTATGAATAAAAAAAAAAAAAAAAAGAAAAGAAAAGAAAAGACCTAGACAGTTTGAGCGCCATATCCCTTGATCGACTCAGCAAATGCCCAGCTCTGGGCTTCAAGCTTCTCATCTTCCTTCACCTCAATGCCATCCTTCGAGATCACTGCTATCGAGTAACTGTCGAGACTCCGCGCATCCCGATACCACAGAACTTTGATACACTCCTTCAGCGCTGCCACTGCCTGCTCCTTGCTGATTTCTTTGATGGGCTTCTCCTCCGGGAACAGTCGACGGAGAATTGGGACAGCGAGGTGAGCACCGAAGCCGGTCGCCAGATGAGGGGCTGAATAAGTGGTGCCAAGCAGGTCTGCTGAGCTGAGGAAAGGCTGTCCATTCCCATCGAAGCCTGCAACCAGGACGTGATTCCAAAGCGGGTTGAATTCAGAACGGCGCTTATAGAAGACCTTCGACAGGTAGGTGTGGAGGTTCTTTGCGTTGAGCAGGTTTCCATGGGCCGAATAATTCTCTTTGATATCGATGGATCCTAGGAGACGGTCGATGTATTGCATATCAGACACGTCACCACCAAATCCGACCACAGCAGAATCTCCAAAGGTTCGAAGTCGTTTAACATCGGTGAACCGAGCGAGGGAGCCGTACGATGCTGTGTAAGAGAGCCAGTCGTCAGAAATGCCTAGTATTTGTGAATTGAATATTCCAACGTACCCAGGTTGTCGGCCGCAATCGCAACACCTCCGTTGAACTTGACCGCAACCACTGACGTCCCGGTCACAGCGGGAGACTGAGTGTGGGCTTTCGGGCCAGTGGTCTGTAGGAACGAGGGGTTGTAAGCTCCATAGATGTCATTTCTGGGCTTCAAGTACACTCATATCAGCGATATAGACCTTTATGTAATGGTTTAGCTGCTCTTACTCGACCCCAGGATTCCGGAAAGTGGTTCATGCTGCACGGCACGGTCTCCAATATGGTTTAAAGGAATAAAGCAAATAGGTGGGGAGGAGGGAAGGAGGAGAAGAAGAAGAAGAAGAAGATCCTTGGTGGTTGATCAAAAGGGCTGAAAAAGCGATACACTGTTCAAGTTCAAGCTAGGTGACGGAGCTCTCTTTGGTTACGTTAGCAGTTGCACCGCTGGGCGTTGGCGGCGGAACTCCGCGCGCCTATCGGAGCTTAAACACGTGAGATGTTTGCTCTTTTTGTCTTTTTCCATAACATAACCCTTATATCTACAGAGTATAGGATTCTACGATAATTGTCTCTGGACTGGTACATATGTGCAATCCGAGGTACATCAGTCTCCCTGGATCATTGCAGCCACTGCATTCTACCAACCCTCTCTTTTGCTTTTTCTTGGTTTATTTCCTTTGGTAATATCATTCGGGACATCATAGATTCGTCGCATTGTTTCCAGATTAGGTACTAGATTTTAGATGTTTGCCAAAGCTATTGGAACAGCTTCACCTTACCATCACTTAGGCTTATTCTCGGGTTGGCATCAGCCCCCATGCTCTCGGTCCCGGCAAGTTGTAGCTCAGTAGCATAGATAAAAGACCTGGCTCCAGCAGCCAGGCCCTACTTGGACTGGTTTTGCAATGGCTTGGATCAAGACCTCGCACCTCTACCGGCAGAATTCGCTTTAGTTCTTGAACTTGGCAAATTCGAACGGCCGCTGCCTTCAGATGTCCCTGACACGAATTCAATAGAATCTCTTTGGCCACTAAGCCGTTTCTCTTCCGTTTTGCGACGGATCTCTTGCTGCCTCTTTAAAAGTTCCTCCTTGTAACCCCAATTCGGTAAATTGGACATATCCCAAAGGTCGGGAGGTAGTGAAGTAGAGTATTGCGCTTCATCATTGATTCCCGCATGTTTCATCATCTTCATGAGCAAGCTCGGATTCTTGAGTGAAGAGGAGCCGGCAAGTTTCTCATTAAAATGTGTCCCCTGTTTTTTCAATGATAAGAAATGCGCGAACTTGGCATTTGCCTTGGGATCAGGGGAACCTGGCGGAGATGGCGGTATATCTAGATTTGGGACAGTAGGGAGTGTTAAGTCGTGTGTTAATGCGAGAGATGTTGAAAAGGGAGAAGATGGGCCGTCGGGGGAGCCCCCGCTTGCTACATGTGGTCCCTGAGGATGCGAAGGTCCAAGAACTGGCCCGACTGGCTCCGCATTCGTAGTTATTTCTGGGATAGGACTTCTCTTTTCCAATGTTTTGGGCGCTTTAAATATTAGTATTTGGTAACCTCTAAGCTATGTGTCGGAGACATACCATTAACATCTGCGGCTTGTGACTCTTGAACAGGTTGTTCCTTAGTCTCATGCTAGAAACTGAGTTAGCGAGCGAGCAAGTCTTCGAGTTCTGTTGATCTATACCTTAGGCGCCGTTAAAGGGGTTTCGTTTTCTCCTTCGTCTTCGCTACTGCTTTGATATGCACCAAGCCCAAGCATGGTGTCTCCAAATTAAGGTCCGAATAATGGCGGTTCTGGGTATACAGCGACTAGACACTTCTCGGTATAAGTGGTAAATTCAATGTTCAAAAATGATGGAGCAAATGTACTAAAAAGACCGAATATTAGTCGCATCACTATCAGTGACAGTTCTGGGTAGATCTTGGCGGAAGCTTTAGGATTAGGTAAGCAAAAGACAGCTGCTCCAGCATCGCGTCAGAAGTGAGAGCAATCCATCCAAGTCCCAAAGCCACCTGGTCCTCCCCGCAAACAAAGGGACACACGAAAGAAGGACGCTGCATTGACTTTATCAGAGGATTCTGTTCCCCTCTTCTGTCGAATAATCTCTTGATACCTCTCCAAATCTGATTATCGCACCGGAAATGACGTCGCTTCTGGGTTACCAACCTCAGAATGAGGGTGTCGGATATTCCTTCTCTCAGCCAACCAGTGTCCCCATCAAAGAACACTCCTTCTACCCGTATGTGACGAAGATTTGGCTCTTTTTATGAGATGGAAAACTAATTTGCCGACCCTAGGTATACCGACAACGGCGGCTCAACTTTGGGCATCTCAGGTTCCGACTTTGCGATCCTTGCCGGCGATACTCGTTCCGTTGCAGGATACAATATCAACTCTCGCTACGTCCCGAAAGTATTCAAGATTGGCGGTGATGATGAGACTGGAGAGGGTGCCCACATCCTTCTAGCGGTTGTCGGTTTTGCTGCCGATGGTCAAGCTCTCAAAGAACGACTTGATGCCGTGGTGAAGATGTACAGATACCAGCATGGAAAGTCTATGTCTGTGTCAGCATGTGCACAGCGGCTCTCGACTATCCTTTACCAGAAACGATTCTTCCCCTATTACGTGCAGGCCATCCTGGCAGGATTGGATGACGAAGGCAAGGGAGCATTGTACAGTTATGATCCCGTTGGCTCGTATGAAAGAGAGCAGTGCAGAGCGGCTGGATCTGCTGCAAGCCTGATTATGCCGTTCCTGGACAACCAGGTGAATTGCAAGAACCAGTACATCCCTGAAAGCGGAGAAGGGCATGCTTTGGAGGCGAAGAAGCCGGAGCCTCTCCCAAGGGACACGGTCGAACAGCTCGTACGGGATGCGTTCACCAGTGCTGTGGAAAGGCACATTGAGGTCGGTGACGGACTTCAGATGTTGCTTGTTACAAAGACCGGGATAGAGGAGATCTACCACCCTCTGAAGAAGGACTAAAGAGACCATTACCGGTGGTCATCAATGTTTTATTAATTGGATGTGATCGATTCTTCAGTAGAATCATAACACGAATATGTCAATGAAGGTATATCTTTTACATCATATCATAACTTCAATAGTATATCTTATTCGATCCCTTATGTCGTGTGAGCCCTTAACGCCAATTTCATCATGCTGCAACCAAGAAAAGAAGAAAAGAAAACAACATTTTTGACCTTATCAGAAACGTTCCTTCATGCGTGATGCCACAGTACGCAGGTTACCGTAAACCTTACCCTGTCGATCATGACATTAGTAACAGCTCGGAACGATAATAATTCACCTGTCGTTTGCGCGATCACTTACCGGAGGACTACCCAAAATCAAGCTAACGATGGCCTCCCGAGCGATGTGGATGTTCTTGAATCCACCAAGGATATGGATCTTTTGATCTGCGAGAACCACACGTGTCCGACTTGCATTCTCGATTGCGAATTTAGTCTTTCCGTCCTTTCCTGCGATCCGACCAATTGCACGGCCAATATGTTCACCATTCAATGAACCCTTGACGTCCTTCAATTCAAAGGATTGGATGTACAGATCGTCCAACCTCAACAACGCGATGGCATCGTCGACATCAAACCCAAGGGTGAAAGCTTTAACGAAGTCTTCGCCTTTCTGTAAGGCCCCCGTGTCCGTAGTAAACTTCGAGGTACGTAGTTCAACTGCCTTGTTCTTGATATTCATGCGCACTTGTAACTTCAGATGCTCAACAAGCGGAGGGTATATCTTTGGCCAATTTGCTTTCAGAGGCGTCATACGATGCGGTGGGACCGGCACTTTTCGAGTTTCGACGCGATATACACTGTTGGTGTTCGTCTCCGGCGTAAAAATGGGGCGACCCTCTTCATCAATGCGCATTTCCGAGTCCTGGGCCGGTTCCGTGGGAGGGCTATTCGAGAGATCATTCTCGGCGGAATCTTGTGCATCAATCAAAATTTCATCATCTTGGTCTGTGAGCCGTTAGTTGAAACTCGGATGTATGAGGCACTGGTCGCAACGAACTTGGGACAAGAGGGGCAGCCGTTGAGGCTTCCATCGACGCCATTTCCTCGGGGCGCCTGAGGAGTGCTGTTGGGGCCGGCATTTTCTTTCGACTATAGAAAATAACAATGTATATCAGTATCGTTTAAAAAAAAAAAAAATATAAAAAAAAAAATGCGGCGCCTAGTAACTAAATCTGTTATCGTGAATTTTATCAGGCGGAGTGAAAAAAAAACTAAAGTGTGTCAATGCGGCTGCAAACAAGACAAACATTATCCGGTGGTGCGGGATGATTTCATTTTGTTCCAGCATCGGGCAAATTATATACACTTAGCCATTAACGTCGCCAGTTACGTTTGTTCCTGCTTTCAATTTCAATAACCCATTCATCTCAGACCCTCGAAGCTGCTCAGCTGCTATGGCTTCTGTCGGATGTCTCTAACGAGCTCTACTTTTTCATTTTCTCGGTTTATAGATTCATGATGTGACGGCGATCATGGCAGGCAATTTTGGACGCAGGTTATACACTAACCTCTGGGAGGCAGCAAATCCATTATTCGGACGCCCTTTACGGACAGGTCGCTTACCGTTTATATCTGATACACCGAACTCGACCCAATTCTCATGCGAATTTCTCTTCAGACGACAGGCCAGAAACGTATCATCGTTGCCTCCTCGAAGAACGACGCAAATCACAAGATTTGCTTCTGGGGGCTTCTTTGCCCTTGGAATTTCACCTAGCTCGCCAGCAGTGGAAACCGGAGCGACATGTGCAATTGGTCCCGACAAATTATTACCACATAGAAGCTATCATTTCGATAGAAGACTTCTTCGCAACCTTACAGGAAATTCCTGGAAGCGAGGACTGCATACAAATAAGGATGATCGGTTAAAAGCAGAGTCTCCTAAGGACCCCTCTTTTAAGCCAGACAGTAGCAAGTCTGACTCAACAAACCTAGATTGGACTGGGTATGAGATTCAGAAGAATCGCCAGACGGAGAAATCCACCTATGGGCACCAACTGGGATCATTCAACCGCCATCTTATCGACCGCTTGCCGCACATGCCGCACATTCCGCATCTGCAACGGCCCACAAAAGAAGAACTTCTAGCGGCAGCAACTGGCTTTTGGTCCAGGCTCAAGGTACGATTCAAGTGGTTTTCGATTCGAAGTGTTCGACCTTTCAATCTGGATGAAATCGCAGCCCTTTTTTCGTGGGTCTTCTTAGGCCATGTGGTTTGGGTAGTCTTGGGAACAACAACTTTCTTTTCGTTGCTTATCATTGCGATAAACACTGTCTTCGCTCAAGGTGTGTTTCAAGATATCTTATTCACCAAGTATTGGAGGCTAAAGTTATACAGAAACCTTGGCTAGATGGATAGGTAACTACCTTACGAAATCATCTGGTGTGAAAGTTGTCTTCGAATCTGCTATTGTGCCCAAATGGAAGGATGGTGTCATCACTTTCAAGAATGTATTTGTCTCGCGACGACCTGGACTGGGGACTGGGGATGTCAGCAAAGGCTCGTCGAAGACAGCCGCGGCAGTGGCTGCAGCTGCCGCTCTCAGTGAACAACCGACTGCCGACGCATCTGACCAGCGAACGATGCCCGACGAAGAGGATACGAACTATACACAGTTTGACATATCCATCGAGTCAGTCAATGTGACATTGTCGTTCACGAAATGGATAAACGGAAAGGGCCTTTTGCGTGATGTTGATGTTAAGGGCATCCGAGGAGTCGTTGACCGTAGACATGTCCATTGGTCAGATGTCAACTTAGACCCTAAGTCCTACCGGCACGAGCATCACCCTGGGGATTTCGAAATCGACCGGTTCAAAATGGATGATGTACTGGTCACAATCTACCAACCCGATAATTTCCGGCCATTCTCTGTCAGCATATTCTCCTGCGATCTTCCTCAGTTGAGGAAGCAATGGTTATTCTATGATTTTCTTTCGGCGAATATGATGTCAGGGTCATTCGATAACTCTCTATTCACTATCCATCCGCGACAAACCCACGGCTTCACTGGCGCACAGTTGGGCAACGGCCTGGAGGAAGACGGCAAGCCGAGTCCGTGGAAGAAACACAGCCGGATCCGTATCGATGGGTTGAATATAGACCATCTGAACCGTGGAGTGCAGGGACCATTCTCATGGATACATGAGGGAACTGTTGACATTGTCGCGGACATCATGTTCCCGGCGGAGAATGACGAGAGTTTGGCCAAGGTGATGACTGATCTCTATGATCGGTTGGAGGCAACAGTCACCTCTAACCGGTACGACCCTGCGTCGCCAGATGCAGATGTGTCCAAGGAAGACGTTGCGAATGAAGATCGACGGTTCCTAGTCACCGATCTTCGAATTCATCTCAACAATGCTAGAGCCGTGGTCCCTATCTTCACACGGGATCTTTCCTATATCAACAACGCGCTTATACGGCCCATTGTCGCGTACATCAACTCCCGGCGGACTTTTATCCCCGTCAATTGCCGCCTTGTCAAACGCGTTGAGGACTTTGATGGCAGTTGGACCACATTTGACAGTGGTCTGATGGACGATCTCTCTGCCGCGGTAAGCTTGCATTCCCTCCACTTTCACTACTTTGTGTCTTGCTGATATATCAACCAGGCGTATGATGGCTTCGCGCGAGATGTGGTAGACGACCAAGCGCGCAAACGACGTTTCAAGAAAGTTGGATTTTGGTCACTCCAACTTGCCGCCCAGGCCATTTTTATGGGAATGGCTGGGAACATTGCATGATTCTTTCTGCCATATAATGACTGACGGCGTTACACTGGGTTTGAATGGGTTTTACTGGGATTTCGCGAGGGCGAAAAGCAAAATAAAAAGGGCGTTTTCTGATTTTCTGCAGTTTTTCTCTTCTCTTCCAACTTTCTTTTCAGCCACTGTCTAATGGGGTGGATGTGTGCTGTGTACTCATAGAATTCTACCACTATAGAGATGTTCTAGATCATACTCCGAAGCAATGCAGACAATGCAATATTCTCCGTACTGGGTGTTGGTCTATGCGCTGCTCCGTGAGCTGTCAGTAAAGCTGTCAATGCCCCGTGCCCTGCAGTTATGTACGAACTTTTATGGTCCTTCAAACCCAGGAAAAGGGGAGTGCAATTAACCAAAATTTAGGTCTTAACGAAAAGGGAGAGGTGCAGCGTGTAGGAAAGTAGAGTTAGAATTTAGTTACCCCTATTCCTATATCCTCCCCCCTTTCCCTATTTTCTTTGGTGGGATCTTCGCATTTACTCCGTCCCCATTATTCTAATCAAATGAGACCAAAAAAAAAAAAAAAAAAAAAAAAAAAAAGTCCTGAATAATGTACTTCTGCTCTTAGTTAGTCGGTGGTTCTTCCCCAATCTCCAAAAAAGAAGAGAGGGAAATTCCCCGAGATTTCCGACATTCTTTCTTTCCTGTCTCTTTACTTTCGCAGTCAGTTTCTCTCTTTTCTTTCCCGCTCTCTTTATTTGTCTTCTGAAGGTCATACAAGTGGTGTTTTATCTGGTCAGTTCAGTTCAAAAGAACTCCTTGTATATACAGTAAGTGCTCCGTTAACCAATGGGTCCGGGATTGGTGAGGACCCCACTCTCTTTCTTTCCCCCCTGCTCTCTTATCCTTTTATCTCCTTGTCCCACTGACCGTGCATAATCCAGAAAGAGACCGGTTGTTGTTGTTGTCGTTGTCGTTGCTGTTGTCGTACATAATTTTTTCTTGAACAGTCCTGGGGGGCGCTTGCGTCTCCTCTGCTGATCCGGACGAGCCCAATGTCGCAGGTTCGGCGGCACGGACAAGGGACCGACCACCATCACCACCATCACTACCAATATCAACCATACAGTCTCCCAATCCAGCCTCCTCCGAGTTCTCCTCTTCCTCCTCCTCCCCTTTCTCCTACTACTGCTAGAAATCCTCATTCAACCTCTCCGCATTCTCCTTCTTCTTCGTCTCCGTCTCCGTCCTCTTCTTCATTCCCTCTTAATGGGAGTTTAATCCCTCGCGATTACTTAGGGTCTCGATCTGACCAGCAGCAAATTTCTCGTGCCGCTGCTGCCGTGGTTGCTCCCCGCAGAACGACTCCATCCCCATCTCCCTTGCAGACAGGTGCCCATTCTCAGTTACCCCGTCTAGACGAGTTAGGCGCATCGCAAAGCCCGTTGTCACCACGGACATCTGCGGCTACTTCGACATTTCAAAGCCGCTCTCCGGTCGGCCATTTATCTCATGCCGCGTTCCCGACGCCTCCATCAAGCGCCGGCCACAACTTTTACAGCAGCCAGATTGAAACGGCAGACAAGAAACCGTTGAATGGACATCACCAACATGATAGAGATATGACCGAGGAAAAAGTGAACCAGACGACTCCGCGCAAACCCTCGGACACTACGGACTCGAATCAATCAACGACCTCCTCCCCCATATCTGGTATTAGTTCGTTGCACTCCATGGCTGGCGATCGCTCGGGACAGCGGGTTATGCCCCGCACGTCGTCAATCGACTCTGCGATCTCCTCGCTTTCCTCGGCGTCCCAGTCTCATAGATCCACCTTCGACGCCAATTCAGTGAGCCAGGCGGACATCGGGAACCTGATTTCTACCGCCGGATCAGCCGAAGCTGTCATTATACACCTCCTCAAAGAGAAACATCACGCTGCCTCACAAAACTCGCAGCTTTGGAGATTGGTCGATAAGCAACGGACCCTCATTCTTGGTCTGAACAAAGATCTTGAGCGAGCATTGAAGGAGAAAGAAAAGTACAAGACAAAAGCGAAAGAATTGCAGACGCCATTGCCGTTGAACAGCAACAATTACACAATACAATCCCGAGGTACTGAAAGGGATCCTGTAGGTACCCAAGATCAGGACCGTCAGGCGCAAAATCAACCGGAACCCTCGAGAAACACAGGGGGTTACAACCAAGGGAACTTCAATAACCAGAATGTGTCTACAACGAACGATTCGCCTGTCGAGTCTCACGGAAAAGAGGACCAAGGTCGCGAATCCCAAAAATCGCAAGCACCCATGTACTCACGGCGCGAACTCTCAGCGGCCAGTCCGAATTCGTTTGCGAGCTCCAACGATTCGTCGCTCAGTGAAAAGCCAATACAAGAGAAAATTCCGCACCCAATACGAAAGCCTCCGCCCGCACCGCTAAAACTTGGAAAAATGGGGGGCACAATCAAAGAGCATCCCGAATCTGACTCGGAATCGGAATATGAGGATATTGACGCAGTGGATGAGATGGACCGCGGGAGAAGGAAGACGAGGGACGATGATGATAGAGAGCGTGAAGCGGCGCATGCGAAAGAAGATGCGCAACCTTCCAAGCTGGCGCAACCTTCAGGCGGCCAGCCCATGCCAGTCGGCCTTCCGTCAAGCCCACGGCCGATGGCTACACAATCACCACCACCAATTGAACGCTCTGGATCACTGGCCTCCATTCTAAGCCCTCGCATGGCGCATACGGGGTCTCTAAAAGAACGCTCCTTTTTGTCATCGGCACCAAAGAGTCCAGGTTTGCCTGTCAGTCCAAGACCAGAGGACCGTCCCATCGGCGCTCCGTTGCCACGAATGCCCCGAGAATTGCCAAACGGTTTGACGCCTGTGTCAATACCATCGAGCAATAACAACCTTTCGGGGTTGGCTCTCTCACCTCGAGCAACCAGAAATCCAAATCCATTTGCTGCACCAGGGAATTTCATGCCTTCTGGTACCGCAGCGAACATCGGTCCGCCTATACCTTTGATTGACGCGGCGGTTAAGATAGACAGTCCCCGATCACCGGACCCAAGCGCCAATGGTATCTATCAAGGATTGGTTTCTGATGAGTACCCTGACCTTCTTTTATCGCCAAATGCCCTGCCTTTGATTGAGGTGAAGGTTGCATCTTCCAGGCTCCGGCCTTCTAGGAATAGCTACATGGCACCGAGGCCATCTGAAGAAGAGCCAGTTTTTACCTTGAGTATCTTCTCGCGCTCAGACAGCATGGAGCTTTGGCGCGTTGAGAAGGTCATTGCAGCACTGCCCCAGCTGGATCAGCAAGTCCGGCAACTGTGTTCTTTCGCAGGAAAACTGCCTGACCGGAGCATATTTACCGGACACTCACCCGCCAAGATCGATGCACGACGGGCAGCTCTAACTTCCTACTTTGATACTCTCCTTGATACTCCGATGGATGAAAAGGCCGCTTTGGTCATTTGCCAATTTCTCACTTCTGATGCTATCGAGGCCCGGGACGATGAGACGAGCTTACTGAAAAGTAGCAATCAGATGAAAGCCGAGATTCTACGTGGTCCAGATGGGAAGCCCAGGAAAGAAGGATACCTGACAAAGAGAGGAAAGAATTTCGGCGGGTGGAAGGCAAGATACTTCGTCCTGCATGGCCCTGAACTCAGATACTTCGAAGCTCCTGGCGGTGCGCATTTAGGCATTATCAAAATTCCCAATGCGCAGATAGGCAAACAATCGCAGAACACTAGCGCTCAAAGCGTCTCTCCCCCTGACGATGACTCCGACAATCAATACCGCCATGCCTTCCTTATTCTGGAGCCAAAAAAGAAAGACTCCTCAGCCCTTGTTCGACACGTTTTGTGCGCTGAAAGCGACGAAGACAGGGATGCCTGGGTCGAGGCATTACTGGAATACGTTGAAGGACCTGCAGCAGAATACGAGAGCGCCAATGCTACGAACACGAAGAGTCAGCCTCAAACGCCAACAGCCGATGCAGGTCCAAAGTCGGCGAAGATGTTCCCCAATGGGGATAAGAAGAACAGCAAAGTATCTGACGGTCCGGATTCAGATGGTCCCGACACAGTGCAAGGGTTCAGCTTCGATGATGCTGTTCCTGCCGAACCGCCAGTCCTCGGGTCAAATTTTGAAAAACCCACACCCAAATCTCCACTGTTCCCGTCTAGTACATGGGGCCCCTCGGCGGATGCAAACCAAACAGCCAACGCTACATTGGAGAATGGACAGCTTTCATCGAAAATCATATCAGGACCGACAAACGGCGCTGTGATCCAAAATGCAGGCGCTTGGGGCAACAGAGCTGCCAACGCCACTGCCATCAAGGAGAAGAAGCGCAGTATATGGGGCTTTGGAAAGACGAGATCGTCGATGGACATTGCCTCGCAACTTCAGCAAGCCGATCGCGAATCTCCTACATCACAGACTCAGGGAAATGCTTTTGTTGACAGGAAGGACTTCGTCAGGCCTGTTTTTGGTATCCCGTTAGCAGAAGCAGTGCAGTACTGTGCACCGCAAGGGGTTGACGTAGAGTTGCCTGCTGTGGTCTATCGCTGCATTGAATACCTGCAAGCCAAAGGAGCATCATCCGAAGAGGGTATCTTCCGACTAAGCGGTTCCAATGTTGTCATTAAAGCATTGAAGGAGCGGTTCAATACAGAAGGCGATATAGACTTCCTTGCTGGTGATGAGTACTACGATGTTCATGCTGTGGCCTCCCTCTTCAAGCAATATCTTCGAGAACTACCGACGACGGTATTAACCCGCGAGCTTCATTTGGAGTTCTTGCGTGTGCTTGGTAAGCATCTCATTCTGATTTCATTCCTCGGTATCATGCTAACGGATTTTTTTTTTTTTTTTTTTTTTGTTGCAGAACTTGATGAGCGAGAAAAGAAGATCGCAGCATTTAATTTCCTTGTACATAGACTCCCGAAACCGAACTTGACTCTCCTACGGGCATTGTCTCAATTCTTGATCGAAATCGTCAACAATTCCGCCGTCAACAAAATGACAGTTCGGAATGTGGGCATTGTGTTCGCTCCGACATTGAACATTCCGGCGCCTGTTTTCTCAATGTTCCTCACCGATTATGATAGCATATTTGACCAGAGCCCCGAGTTTGGTGGGTCCGCTATGGAGTCCTCCGTTGATGATTCCAAAGCATCTGATGTCCTCCGCTCGCCGCGCCGTCAAGTGTTCTCGGATATACCTACTCCTTCTTACAATCAGACAACATTCCGGCATGATCAACTTGAAGATCCCAGGGGAGCTTATGATACTGGCTTGACATATGCACAGCCAAGCCATGAGCACCGCGGCCATATATCCGAGAACTACAACTACATGCCGGCCTCGATGAACCAGATGTTGAATCCTAACATGGAAAACGCTCGCTCTGCCAAGGCAAATAGACGGGAGAGCTCTATGCTCTTCATGGAATTAGGCAACCAGAACCCCTCGATTCCAACCTCACGCGCTGATTAACCTGGATGTGTACTTCAGGGTACACTAACGAATTTCTTTTGCCCAGCTGGACCGCTGGAAGACTCTAGTAGCTAAAGGATCGGTCCTATATCCTTTCACTCGGGGCGTTTGTCGAGGGTATGTGCATTTGCTTCGGGCTTCGACACTCAGATACAGCCCTCTGAATCTCCATATTGCATAGAGGGCCATGGCCCTCCTTCGAGGACAATTACGAACTGTATGAACACATGGAACGACAAATATATACACCCGCATCCTGCATTGCGAGGAAATGTTAATATTAATGTTAATTGAAGGCAAGGTTCATTCTTGAAGTTGACGCGCACAGTTTTATGGGTCTTGTCTTTCCTTCCTTTCACCAGTTATGACGATTCGATTTCTGCACAGATATACTCAATTTGTTTTGTCTTTGTCCAGTATTTATTATATACCATAGCAAATATCCTTTTTCACTTCTTTTCTGTATTACAGAATGCGGACATGCAGTATTATGCTCTTCATGGATGCTCTTTGATTAGCCTGACTACAAAAGCAAATAACTTAGAATCTTCGCGTCCGATCGCCCCTCCAAAACCCCATCACTTCTCCATTCTCCATTACCCAATCTCTGGCACCATCAACCAAAGCCTTTGCCATCCCCTTATTCTTGACCTTCCCATCGACCGACAAGGCATTTTGAGCCAAGCCGGCAGTAGATACATGCTCACCCGTCGCATATTCAGAGCCCATGCTAGGCAGGATATTCTCCCCCGCACTCAAGCTGACGAAGAGGGCAAAAGGGACCAGCCAGACGCAGATCCCAAAATAAGACGCCACCTCCGTAAATGTTGGCATATCCTCGACATTGACTTGGTACGGTTGGCGCCAGTTACCCGCAGATCGAGACGCAGGTAGTGGTTTTGAGAAATGGCGGAACCATAGCCAGTGGTTCAGGCCGACTAGAACACAAGATGAGACGAAGAGAGGGTCCGATAGTTTAACAATGGGGAATCGCCGGAGATTGCTTGCGTATACAAGGTGCGAAACAATACTGAGGGCCGATAGGAAGAATGGGAATCGGTCAAAGAGGAACAGGAGGATCTGGATGGCAATGATGCTGTATATCAACCGAGTCAGAAGTCGACGGGCGAGGACGGTATGTTCTTCGACAAGTTCGGACAGGTAGTAAAGTCCAGAGGCTAGAAAGTGTTAGGTCTTGTCTGATACCATGACTTGTTTAGGTCTCTCTTACCTATGGCCAACGTTAGGAACGCAAATCCCACAATCACCCCCAGATACCCTAATAGAGGTAGAATCCACATTATGAATGAATGAAGTCGCTGGTCGTGGTTTGCAAATTCTGGGGCGTCTACCAGCTTATAAAGGTGCGCAAGAGAAAGATGCCACCTTTTGGAATGAGGTGATGCGCGGAAAGACGATCAATCAAACCACATTGCCAGGCGCAGAGGGAAAGGACCGAGAATATCGACACACCGGAGTGAGAGGAATCGGACAACCGTTACAAACGATGATCCAAGCAAAAAGCAAGTTATAGCGCAAAAATGATAGGGTGATTTGATGTCACTGGAGTTGAATTCATGTGTTTCTCTGCCTCAGGCCACTACCCCACGCCAAGGCCATCCGGGTCCAGAGCCAGAAAAAAAAAAAAAAAAAAAAAAAAAAAATCTACGATGATCTAGGGCATATCAAATCAACGAATACACGACTTCGATTTTACCTATTCTTCTCCCATACATATTGCGAATCGCCATTGATCGGATCACTCAATCGTCCTTTTACAATATTCGACTAGCATTATTGCCCCCTCCTAATTCGTCTGCGCATATATATACGCCCATCGCAACCATGTCGCGCCCTGAAGATGTCTTGTGAGTTGATAATGATATACAGAATTATCTCTTCCATTATTTTTTGAATATCCACGCTGATCCTTGGTTGTGATGAAGGCCTCCGGATCTCTTTTACAACGATAATGAATCGCGCAAATACACTACTTCCTCCCGTATCCGTAACATTCAATCCGACATGACCCATCGAGCCCTTGAGCTTCTCGATCTCAAATCTCCTTCTCTCATTCTTGACCTTGGATGCGGCTCGGGTCTCTCCGGTGAAATCCTTTCCAGTCTCCTCCGCGAAGAAGGCGGGCCACACACCTGGATCGGTATGGACATCTCGCCCAGCATGCTGGACGTGGCTCTTCAACGAGACGTGGAAGGCGATTTGCTACTTGCAGACATCGGTCAGGGAGTACCGTTCCGGCCTGGTTCCTTCGATGCGGCCATCAGTATTAGTGCAATCCAGTGGCTTTGCAATGCGGAAACCAGTGATGTGAGCCCTGAAGGCCGTCTCCGTCGCTTCTTTGAGGGTCTCTATGCCTGCCTTCGTCGAGGTGGACGTGCTGTCTGCCAATTCTACCCGAAAAATGACGCTCAACGGAGCATGATCAGTGCCGCTGCCATGCATGCTGGCTTCGGTGCCGGTATCCTGGAAGACGACCCGGGAACCAAGAACAGTAAATTGTATCTTGTGCTGACGGTTGGCGGTGGTGGCTTGAAGGGAGACATTACTGGCGTTGTCCAGGGCATGAATGAGGTTGATGTCCTAGATGCCAGGAAGAGGGCCATGCAAAATAAAACATCATCGTCGAAAAAAGGCGACAGGGCTTGGATCATGCGCAAGAAGGACCAGATGGAACGAAAAGGCAAGGTTGTGAAAGCGACCTCGAAGTACACCGGCAGAAAGAGACGACTGGCATTCTGAGCGTCGATCTATGTGATATTCTTCTGATTGATGAGATAAAGTGGTTCGTCCGAGAGTTCAATGAAGAACGACCACTTTCGTTCCGGCAAAGCTCTTCAAGCGTTTCAAATCACTGCCGGAGGTCAACAATTCCCACGAACGACTGCTTACTTGATTGGGCTCTCTTACTCTGCCATGCAAGACATTCGACTTCGTCCTGTGATATCATCTCCGGATGGAGGGCATATCGACGATTTCTTAGTATTCGTGTTTGGACGGAGGCCCTAGGGGAGGGGGCTTCTAGAATTGGAGGACAAGCATAGGAGCCGATTTTTCAATATACCCGATATGAAATAGAAGTACATAGTCTCTTTAATGATAAGATGAAATAATACATAGACACGTTCTTTTGGTTCGCAAAACAAGAATTTATATATAGGTGGATATAATCTTACACATCCTATTCCATCAAATTGCCCATCATTTTGATAATCGGCACGACGTTCTAGTTAGTGTTAGGGTGAAGGATAATACATAGTAAGATGGAGTACCTCCAAGTGATCAACGAAGAGAGTTGTTCTTTCAAAGACCCTGTATGGCTGACCTATTAAGTCCTCATCATCATCGTAGTCGCGGCAAGAAAACTGAAATGGTATCCCAAAGTTTACAGAGTCTCCATCTTGTCCAAGACAGCTCTGGTGAATTCGTGAGTGGTGGCCTGGCCACCCATGTCGTGAGTCCTTGTTTTGCTATAAGACATAAGCGTTAGCAAGTGAATCTACTAGGAGGGCATTGGTGAGTTTGGACGTGGGGATTATCTTTCACATACCCTTCACCGATCACGTCGTACACAGCCTTGGAGATACGGTTGGCGTGGTCGTCCAAACCGAGGTGGCGGAGAAGCATGGAACCAGACAGGATCATAGCACTGGGGTTAGCCTGGTCCTTGCCCTTGATGTCCAGACCAACATGACGGCATCCAGGCTCGAAGACAGCGACGTCGCGTCCCATGTTGGCGCCAGGAACCAGACCCGGGCCACCGACAAGGGCAGCGCCGACGTTGGAGAGAATGCCACCGTAGAGGTTAGGCATGACCATGACGTCGAACTGCTGAGGCCGAGAGACAGCTTGCATGGAAGCGTTGTCGACGATCATGTCGTTGACCTCCAGGGTAGGGTAGTTCTCCGCAGTCTTGTGGAAGGTGCTGCGGAACAGACCGTCGGCAAGCTTCATGATGTTAGCCTTGTGAATGCAAGTGACCTTCTTCCGGTTGTTGGCAAGGGCAAAGCCAAAAGCGAACTTGGCGATACGCTCGGACTTGGCGCGGGTGATGATCTTCAGCGACTCAACGACACCCTGGACAGACTGGTGCTCGAGGCCGGAGTATTCACCCTCGGTGTTCTCACGGATGATGCAGAGATCGACATCCTTGTGGCGAGTCTCGTAGCCGGGGATGTTCTTGATCAAGACAATCGAGGCATAGATATCGAGCTCTTGGCGTAGAGCGACGTTGAACGACTGGTGACCCGAACGTTCGACGGGGGTGAAAAGGATACCCTTCAGACCCAGCTTGTTGCGGCGAAGCGATGCAATGGATTCCTTAAACAGCTCCTCCGAGTGCTTGTTGCCCGTGTCCACACCACTGACGTCGACCTGTTCCCACTCAATGGGTACATTGTCGGCCTTGAAGATAGTCTTTACCGATTCGGCGACCTCGGCACCAATGCCGTCACCTTGGGAAATATCAGCAAAACTGGCGATCGAGCTTCAATGGGGATTGCGAGCGGGGCCTGTAGATACCGGGAATGAGAGTGACGGTGTATTTGCCGCCATACTTGGTGGGCTTGAAGATGTCGGACTGGACGCTGGCGAAGGCTATTCATAGATTGTACATGTTAACCACGAAAATGCAATGCAACGGGAGGGTAGTAGGGAGGCGACGCACATCGTGCAGGGGTCGAAGAGCGAACGAAAGAAGTCGACGCCGTAGCGCGACGGAGAAAAGACTGCCAAGACCGATGTTAGACAAAAGGGAAATCACAAAAAAAGAGTGAAGTATGAACGGTTAATGCCGGAAAGGGTTTAGAAGAAAAAAATGAAGAAGAAAATGGAATTCAATCCCGGATTGGGCAGCATAGAGAAGTGACATAGGGGAGTGAGAAACGGGGGGAAAGCACAGTGGGTAAGGTCCAAATTGAGAGGGTTGGAGAGGAGGGGGGTTAGAGGGAAAAAAATGCATACCTGCGCGGGCTGCGCTGTCCGCAAAGAGAACATAATGACAAGATTATGGGAGAGGAGAGGAGGTGGTAGGAGGAAGCTTAACCGTAGGACCCGTTTGGGGGAAGGAATAAAGAAAGAAGGGAAAGAAGATTATTAGGAGGGAGAAAGAGGAGAGAGATAGACATAATGCCGCAAAGAGCGAAAGACGGAAAAAACGGGCGCGGCTCGTCTCGGCAGCCGGTCGCGAGTTGGGCTGTTAGTGCGGGCCCCGGACCGATCTTATCTGCAATCGCATCACTCTGACAGACCTTGCCTCGATTCGGATATCAATCGTCTCAATAAGTATGCTCACCTCAATAAGTCTCTGTTGTTTGAAAATACATTATTGAATCAAACTGTGACAAATGGCAGCCTTATTGATCCTCCTATTCAGACACCTTTCCGGCCACATGGCATTACCCTGTACTACCACCGAAAACAAAGGAAAGAAGCAACATCCATTCACTCAGCAAAGAAAGAGAAAAACAAAGAAGATTTCTTGCAGGTCTTGCAGAGACAGCCAAGGGCACAATGCATCCAATTCCTATCGATGATTGGCTCATGCATCTCTTCTCGAATATGCGGTTGCTTTTTCCCTGCATTAGGGCTAGTTAATGCTATATTGGATCACCTTATTCAGAACCACCACCTGAATAGTGACTGATCCTCCCGTCAATTGAAGCCGTACTCTCTCAATTGACCTTGGTCGCCCTCTTTCTCTCTTTCCATTCTCTGGAACTGCCATTTCGGCGCATGAATAAAAGATGCCTCTATTGAGAGCTTCAATATGGGAATTGCATCTGGCAATTGCCCTGCTTCCATTGCAATATAAATGCCCATGATTCCTGCCTGGAGAACATCAATAACAGCCAACTCGATTCCCAGTCTTCATCAGAGCTCTCTGAAATCCACAAAACCAATTCCCTCTTATTATCATCATCTTTCTTGTCTTCGAACAAACCTGCAAAATGAAGTTCACCCCCACTGCTCTTGTTGCCATGATGGCCGCCACCGTTATCCATGCTGCCGCCATCCCTGCCGATGACGGTGATTGGTGTGCGCTGCCTGGACAGCCTTGCGGGCAGATGAAGCGTGCTGTCTCTGGCGCCTCTGAGATCAAGCGCTCTGCCGATGCCCTTGCCGAGGCCATTGAAGATATGCCGAAACTTCACATTCCGAGTTGGTGTGCTCTCCCTGGCCAGATCTGTAGCAAGTTCAAGCGCGCTGCCGACGCCCTCGCGGAGGCTGCGGCCGCTGTCGAATCTCACTAGTAAAGGTGAGTTGGCTCTCCTTCCCTTTTTCGTTTTTGCTTCTTGTGATGCTAACTCAATATTGCAGTTGCCTTAAATCTTGTACACCATTCGCATCACCGCGGCCTTACTCGTCGGCGAGGTGTACATGACATACTGCCCTAATTCCAGGGGGGTATACCGTGTGAGCAATCATGTTCCCATGGTGGACTTTTACTTGTTTCGGCTATCACATGTCTGGAGAGGGGTTCTTTTGTTTCTGTTTCTTTGGCTTTCTGTTTAAACCAATGGCAGAAGAAAGGGGGGGGGAAAGGAGGGGGAAAAGGAGGGGGAAAAGGAGGGGGAAAAGGAGGGGGGAAAGGAGGGGGAGAAAAAATGTGTGTGTGTGTGTGTGTGTACGTTGATATACATGTTGTTATTTCTCGTTCATTTGGCTTTGTTTGGTTGTATCTAGAGTTATCTATTAAAATGGAATCTCGGCTTCCGCCCCCCAATTTTGTTGAGTAGCACGGTTAAATTATTTCATTCATTAAACCCATGTATTCAAAAAGAAAAAAAAGTAAAAGAAAGACAAGGGAAAACGAAGTAGTATATCAAATTATGACAGTTTTCTCACTAACCCTAATTTTCCTTATTTCCAGTACTTCTCCAGCAGACGATACCACCAAATTTAGACCACGGAATGCCGGAGCTGTTCAAATGCCCCGTATTGGTGCTCCGTTGGCTGCGGGTCTGTATGTTCCCACCATCGCTTGCTCTGGTAAATTGGGTCACTCGCAAGTCTATAGGGAGCACCAGTCGTGGGCTCGCTTGGTGTAGATGTCTGGTAACCCTTTCGCCCAGAGAGTTCGTAGTCACGCTGGGCTAGGACTTCATACCCCGAAACCATATATGGCTCTGCATACTGCTGTCCGTCTTCGTCTCCATCCCCATCCTGTGCCATTTCATCCATGTCATGATCCTCCATAAACGCATTGCCATGGTATTGATATTGATCATTGAGAAAGCATGTCCCTGGTGCTGGGTCTCTTTCTGCTGTCTCTGGGCAAATTTGCCACATTTGAATCAAGCGTGATTTCTGTTCCGGTATGGCGCCCTCAAACAATTCAACTTGCCTCGGGGACAGCGTGAATGGGTCAATGTTATGACTTCTCAGGATATTACTCGTATCAGTTCCCGTAGGGGCTGAATATGTATCAAAGGATTGTTGCTCTTCAGGTCCGGCTGTCTGGGCCTGTCGCGTTACATGCGAGGAATGATGGTAGTGCTGACTGACACTGTATGTAATGGGAGATGGCTGGGAAGAAGAAGTAGGCGAAGCAGGCGAAGAAGGCTCTGGGGTTTCCGGGACCTCTGCGGTTCCCATGCTCATTTGCCTGTCGAAGAGCGCTACTAGATCCTCTTGCAGTTTCAGGCTACTTTCAGACGCTGATAGCCCACACTACAAGTGCATGAAGTCAGTGTATCTGTTGTTTTCGATGTAGGTAATGGGAGGATATTACCTGGCTACAGTGAGGATTCTCAATGAAGGCAGCAAGCAAAGTGGAAATGTCAGTTATCTGTCCACAAAATGGACATCGGTGCAAGATGGATGAAGACATGGCTCGGGGTGCGATTTGCTAATGAATCAATAATATTGTTGTATGAAGAAGTTAGGGCAATTGATGGTTCTTGTTCTTCCAGCAGAGTTCTCATAACACCATTAGGTATTCAAAAGATAATAACGATGGTATAAAAAATAAATAAATAAATAAATAAATCTGTACTCTTCTTTGGGGGGGGGGGGGGCGATGTATTTATTTCGTGGATTATCCCATATGAAAGTCAAATGACTGATATCGGTGCCCAAAAAGAGTGGATTGGGCACTCGGGTGTATAGCCAGCATTTTCCAGGTCATGCAAGAATCAGGAACGAATCGGACGGTATATACGGTGCACGTAGAAAGTACCCTGTAGTGAGTACTATTATGGCTAAATTGGCCTACGGTTGAGAGGTCCTCGCTGTTGCTGCAATGGTTAGCATTACTGGGTCGGATATATACATCGGTTGACGCCGCATTAATATACACTAGCACATACCTATGAACTTTTATTTTTTGAAACTGGTAGCGCATTCAACAACATGTATCAATAGTAGCATAGACACAAACAAATAAAAGTAGTACCAAGAGAATAAAGTACGCCATAGTACGTTGGATTTGTACCCCGCAACCCTGGTATTTGGAGACACCTGAGGCATAAACGGACGATAAGGCAGAAACCCCGTGACGCGACTGCAGCTCACCTCCAGCTACAGGTTGTATCTTATCTTCCAGAGCTCCAACTCACCAGTCAGTTAAACTTACCGGATCTCATCCATCACACACGTTCTGGAAGCAGTACTTGGTGCTTTTCCTTTTTACTTCATCCTAGAACCAACAGTGAAGCAGTTTGCTGTATCTCATCATCTGACGTTCCTCGGTGGGACACCTTGACAAGCCATGGTCTGTCCGCCCTGCTGCCTACAGCGTAATAGCTCCCTCTTGCTAACGGATAACCCAAATCAGACATCCATTGGTACTGGTTACGATCTTTCCAACTCCGTCTTCTCGCCAGATGGTCGGAATTTCCAGGTACAATTCTCATGCCATGAAACAACCGCCCTGAGCTCGTGTCACTAAATATGTCTACAGGTGGAATATGCAGCCAAGGCAGTCGAGAATGGTGGAACAGCTATCGGTATCAGATGTACAGATGGTGTCGTGTTGGCTGTAGAGAAGATAATTACGAGCAAGCTTCTGAAACCGGGTGCGAACAAGAAGATAGCAACAGTGGATCGCCATGTTGGAATTGTGAGTCCCCCCCATCATTCTATTGGGTGACGGCGAGCGCTCGGTACTGATGTATGCAATCCCTGAATTCCAGGTATCAGCCGGACTCAACCCCGACGGTCGTCATTTCGTTGCCCGAGCCAGGGACGAAGCCTCGTCTTGGAGAAGCGCATACAAGGCGCCCGTACCGACCTCGGCGCTTGCTAACCGCCTTGGAAGCTATGTTCAAGCCTTTACACTCTACTCTAGCGTGCGGCCATTCGGCGTGACATCTATCGTTGGAGGCTGGGACTCTGAGGGCGAGTTGGCTGTTGACGGCCAAGTCGGAACCGGACCAAAGTCGGGAGCCGGTGGAAAGGTTGAAGGCGCCAAGGCCGGTGGACCTGGGCTATATATGATTGAACCCAGCGGGCTTTACTGGGTGTGTCTATTTATTCTACTTGCCTGTTATAACCGAACATTAACCTCTTCCCAGGGTTACTATGGCGCCGCCACCGGAAAGGGAAGGCAAGCCGCGAAAGCCGAACTTGAGAAATTAGACTTGCTCTCCGGTAACTTGAGCCTGGTCGATGCTGTCAAAGAAGCCGCTCGAATCATTTATGTCGCCCACGAAGATAGTAAGGACAAGGATTTTGAGCTGGAAATGACCTGGATTAGTTCTTTGCATGGTCCTACCAAGGGAAGACACGAGGAAGTGCCGAAAGAGCTCTTCGAGGAAGCGGAGAATGCAGCAAAGAAAGCGTTGGAAGGAGAAGATGATGAAGAGGAGGAGGGTGCGAAGGGCACCGCCAATGAAGGTGAACGGATGGAGGAATGATCACCCACAGGCTTGGATTGAAATGATTTAAAGACGCCCAGTGTATTCAAAATAGATATCAGATTAACAAGTCGACGCCGCCATAATACTATCGGCAGCCAGTCTTGTGTCCATTTATATTATCCAGCATGATTCTCGGTCCACCTGTTTAGATTCTACCCTCAGCCCAGTTTGCTCTCTTCACGCCAAGCTCCACGGCAGCATTTCCCCAGTCTTCTCCATGGTTGTGCATGCCACTCTTACCCAACCCAGCTCTGTCCAGGCCTTGTTCCTCGTTCAAGAGGGTGAGCACACCAAAGATGACCGGTACACCGGATTCAATTTGGATACGCATCAGCCCATGAGTCACGGCATCACAAATGTACTCAAAGTGCATGGTCGATCCTTTGATCAAGACACCGATGGTGATAACAGCGTCAAATGGTCGAGACGTAGCAGACGATTGTGATGTCGCGGTAGAGGCCTTGCTGAGATCCGGAGTCGACGATGACAACAGATCCGTAGCACTCACGCCTTCGGCGGACGGAGAGCCTTTAGCAGCTTGAATCTGCGAAGCCGCATACATCCTAAATAACGCATTATTAGAATCGTCTGTTTTTCCTTTCAAAGCCTAAAAGTGTTGGCTTACCGCTGAGCAGCAAATGGCAATTCATAACTGCCTGGGACGGTTTCCACAGTGATATTTTCCTCTCGAACACCGGCCGAAAACAGCTGCCTTTTGGCACCCTCCAACAGAGGGCCAATTATCGCCATGTTCCATCTCGCATGGACAATTGCGATCCGGAGCCCAGAACCTTTAGAGGAATCGATGAGCAATTACAATCAACAGATAAAGAGAGCAATAATCCTATCTCACCGTCATAGGTCGGAGCAGCACCTGGTCCTTTCAAAGATGCCATTTTTGCCTCTTTAATCCCTTAGAAAAAAAGGGCAAAAAAAAAAAAAAAATATTTATATATCAAGATATAGCTTCTTTCTCAGTTGTTCGATATAACAGAGTCTGCGTACGACGTAGCATTAAATAATTCCGGTGCCGTTATATGGGAGATATAGGTATCTGGAATATGGTGGGGGATCCGAGCTATGTACTACTGTACCCAATAAATTGCGTAGTGGGATTATACTGTTCATGTATTATTACGTACCCAAGTAGATGATCCCCCACTTTTGACCGCTTCTGACCATCGTTACAGATAGATTATTGTCACAACTGTTACAGAACTAAGATGAACAGGGGTGTCTATCTGCGCTAGTCCAGACAGAGTAGTCTTATTAACTTTTGTATATCATGCCCATGTAAGGCTAACTATGTATTGATTTCATGGAAAATCCCACTGCCACTGAAACCGCGAATCATACCCACTACTCTGTACTCTCTGAACCAATACTCCCCTGTTTGAAACAATGGGAGACAAAGCGCCATGAGTATCGAGACTTTGAAGTAACATTAAGGATGCGTAATGCATGAGTGCAACATTCGCATTCTTCCTGTCATAATAGAAAACGAAGGCTATTAAAGAAAAAGATACGTAAAGGAGTTAAAAGAAAAGACAAGTGATTGGGATATAATAAAAAAGAAAAAAGGGGGATGTGGTATTGACTCTCGTGTCCCACATGTGATCTATCACCATACATTTCCGTTACAGGCCGGAGCAATCTTACTCCACGGTAACTGACTTGGCTAGATTGCGAGGGAAATCAACATTGAGACCCTCCCCGACGGCGAGCCAGTAAGCAACGAGCTGCAGCGGGATAACATTGAGAAGACCTTGAAGACAATCGACAGTCTTCGGAACCTCGATCTTCTCTGTTTGGGCCGAAGAGAACTCGGGGTCATCGTGGTTGCAAATGACAATGGGACGACCACTGCGGGCAATGACTATTGATAGAAGCCTGTGTTAGAGACACTGTCTCATGCGAACCGTTGACATCGTTTGGCTGGTTTCACTCACCTTGTTGATACGCGTTCAGGGACTTCGAGAAAAGGTTGTCACGCGTGAGAATCATGATGATGGGTAGGTTTTCATCCACAAGGGCGAGAACACCGTGCTTCAGCTCACCCGACATGACGGCCTCACAGTGGAGGTAAGAGATTTCCTTAATCTTAAGAGCTCCTGTGTGTAATCGTGAGATACCATTCCAAGTTGAATAGATCAAAGGGGAGGGGGGGAATGGAATGGATGCCTACCTTCAAGGGCTGTTGGGAACTGGCTGCCTCGTCCCAGCAGAAGCAAGCTCTTTTGGTGTTTGAAGAATTTGGCGCACATCTGCTTGATGGGTTCGTTGAGCTTCAAGATCTCCTTGAACTGCTCCGAAACCTTGGCGAGGCATTCAATGATTTCCTCTCGTCTCTTCTGTTTCGAGGCGCGATCCTCGCTGAGAGAAAGAGCAAACATGATCATGGCCACGAACTGCGATGTGTACGCCTTTGTGGACGCCACACCGATCTCAGGACCGGCGTTGATGTGAACACCGCAGTGTGTCAGGAGGGAGATAGAAGATCCGACAACGTTGACAACTCCAACCGTCAAGGCGCCCCGTTCCAGACAGTAGCGAAGAGCCATGAGGGAGTCTGCGGTCTCTCCAGACTGGGAGACGAACACGCAGGTGTCATCACGGAAGACCGGTGCTTGTCTGTCCAAAAAGTCGGAAGCCAGTTCCACGGAAATTGGAATCTCGGTGAGTTCTTCAAAAACACCACGCACGGCCATGCATGAATGGTAGCTGGTTCCACAAGCAACAAAAATAATTCTCCGGCAGCGGCGGATAGTCGAAATGTACTGCCGGAGTCCACCAAGTGTCACCTGCTTGTTGGCAACATCCAGACGACCTCTCATGGTGTTCACAATGGACTCGGGCTGTTCGAAGATTTCTTTTTGCATGAAATGGTCAAATGCGCCTTTCATGATTTCCTGCAGTTCGAGCTCGATGGTCTGAATGGCGCGAACGTTGGAAGTGCCGTCATCCTTGGTCAGACGATGAATGTTCAGCTGACCCTCGTGAACGTGGGCAATGTCATCGTCTTCGAGGTAAAGGACCTTCTTCGTGTGCTCGACGATCGCAGAAGGGTCAGAGGACAGGAAAAATTCTGCGGGCTGAGGAACACCATCATCGGAGAGGAAAGCACGAGACTGAGATCGGTGCAGCAGCGACTTGTCGGGAGGAGCAAGAAGACCCGTGGCAGACTTCTTGATGGCCACATTCTGCGAGGCCTGCTCCGCAGGAAGGGGCTTATCTTCCGAGTACTCGACATCGACGAAGTCCACCTTCATCTTCTTCGAAGTTCGCACGCCGATCACCAAAGGCGATCCCTTGCGAGCCGCAATGACTTCATGAGGGAAATGCACGGACTTGATAAGGAGACCAAAGGCACCTTCGAGTTCCTTCACGACAGCCTTTGCAAGGACGGTGAAGTCAATGTCCGGCTGCTGGTCGAACAGATACTTGGTCAGCTTAGCAATGCACTCGGTATCAGTTTCTGTCTCGAAACGGAAGCCCTTGCTCTCCAGTAGAGCTCTGAGTTCCTTGTAGTTGGTGATGATTCCATTATGGACAATGGAGAATTCCCAGTTCAGGTCAGACCTATTGAAAAAGGAGAATGCGGTTATTTATTAGCACCCTCGAACAGAAAACGGAGGGGGTACCATAAAGGCATATGCAATGAACCTACCTGTGAGGATGGCAGTTCTGGCGGGAAGGGGTACCGTGGGTAGCCCAGCGTGTGTGAGCAATACCAGCGTGAGACTCAAAAGTCTTAGTCAAGTCCGGCTTGCATTCATTGATAAGCTCCTTCAACTTTGCAACCTTTCCGACTTCTTTGTAGGCAGCCACTTCTTTCTTCTTGTTGCCATCAATGGCAAGTCCGGCCGAGTCATAACCACGGTACTCGAGTCTCGAAAGTCCATTGAGCAGAGTGTCCAGGATGAATTTACGATCTCTCTCAACGAGATAGTTGATGTAACCGAAGATACCACTGCGTCCTGTTAGTGAATCTCAAGAATGAGATGGCAACTATGTGATGTGTCCACATACCACATTGTGAATTATGAGTGAAAAGTTAATGAAAGAGAGAGAGGGATGTATGCGAATCAAGCAACGTTCCTGAAAGATGGAGAAAGCCAAGTCAGTAACAGTTGGGTGAGGGGACAGTGTGATAAGTAGAAGGACTAGGATGCCCTACAGGCTGATCGGTTTGGTGAATGAGGAAACAAATAAACAAAGACTTGCTTCTGTACGAAAGAGAGGACGAGATGGAGATGATGAAGGGAAGAATTGGAACTATGAAGGGGAACAGGGAGGAAAGGAGGAAGGGAAGGAAAGAAGGAAGGAGTAGAGAGGAAGAGAGAAGTTGTTGATCAAGATCGACGGACTTTGTGAGGGAGGAGGGGGAGCTGTCTATGTTTTATGTGGTCAGATCGACCCACCACCCAAACCAAGGGAAGCTGCTGCTGGAATTTTTTTTTTTTTTTTTTTTCCTATGGACCGGGAGCCAGTGTTAGGTAAAACTGCGGAGACTCCCAATTACTAGTCCCATTACTACTAATAGTAAATAATGGAGAAAGGAAGTGGCCAACGAGCGTCTGCGCCTCACACAAGTCGGTCGGTATGTCTCACTTGGCCGACAACCACCGTCCCATGGGAATACTAGTACGGAGTACGGAGTCCTCGGTGCATATTCTGTATGCTATATGAATGCCTTTTTACAGTTGGCCAGTCTCCACCTGCTGCCAACTCGCCACGAGAGGTCAAAATTTAACACATTGGATTCAAAGAATGAAGGCATGCGGTCTGTAATGGATTCTCTGACCGACAAAGTGAGACTTGGCAACAGTCGCTAGTATGTACATAGTAGTTGTACAGAGTACATGGTATATATCCAAGTGATGGGCAGAATTGCATGCAGCAAACTACTAGTAGTATTCTGTACAGAGAGAGTATTGAACTTTACTTGAAATATTACTTGCCTGCTATCCGTAGCATGTATGTACTGTACTCTGTACAACAAGGATCATGAAGTATGTACATACTCATTGGCACATTCTCAGAAAGTACTCCAGCAAGGGCTTGCTAGTATTGCTATGTACAGTACTCTGTACGGAGTACTCCGTAGTACAAGTATACATATAGTACGGACACCGTATGATCTAGGATTATGACGTGAGAACCTTCTAGTCCTTCGTTTTCCACGCACAGCCTTTGGTGAATTTTATTAATAGCGTGATTTTTGCTACTTCGGGGTATGTACGGAGTACCTTAATTATCTTCTCTCCCATGGAATGAGGTACCGAATCCATAAGAGAGTTGCTATTTTTGCATTACGGGGTCCTCGGCGCAGCGCATATACTACTATTATTGGGTTGGTTCTCGGACTGCCCGCAAAAGGAGAACGGAAAACTGTTATATGGGAATTGGGAGATGTGTTTCAGTTGTCAAAATCCCCGAGTGATATGCCACTACAGTACTACTAATATTAAAAATAGAACATTGACGTATGGAATAGAACTACTCTGTACAGAGTACGGAGTATACTCCGTATATATACGTAGTATCACCGCATCTTTAACTCGCTGTTTACCGCAAAAATGTATGCGAGTGTACTCCGTACCATACATAGTACGAACAACAAAACCTCCTGCACCCATGATATGTGAGGTGGCCGAGAAGTTCAGATTGGCATACTATATTCTTTTGAACTTCTCCAGTTTCAACAGGAAGCGGTTTCTCAACATCAGTTGAAAGTGATGATTTCGGGCGATGAACACAGGGATTCTGGTGTAGTCAGTCATATCCCGCCGTCATGTTTCTGGAAAAGCCTTTTCTCTCTTTTTTTTGTTCTTCTGCCCGCGCGCCTATCCTCTGCCTCTATTCCGTACCCGAGAGCACATACAGAATTTTTTTTCCACATTAGGCTCTCCACAGGATCTGTCTCGATAGAATCATATTTGTTGATAATTTCTTCTATTACTGGTCATTGCTATTCTTTAGGGTGTATTTCCTCCGTGCTCTATCCCCCGCCACTCAAGCCATTGTCGCCGTGATTTGCCTGTTCGCGCGCCTGGGTCGCGTTAATCGGGAAGTTCTCCAGAGTCCGAACACTTCCTACGAAAAGACACCAACACCCGCTCCTTGTATTATATACCAATTTACCTCAACTCTTTCTGCCTTTCTTTTTCTTCCCTCCTATTCCAGTCTCAATATCTTCTTTCTTTTAACCTGAAACTTCACACCTTCTCTTGTCCAACTTCCGGTGTTCCCTCCTTTCAATGCTCCATGCAATTCCAATGAAACCTTAGGTCTGAGGTTTTCCATCTCGCCCGCGTCAGGAGAGCTTCCTGGATATATGTACTCATACTAGGCGATCCACGTTTCGTTAAGGATGCTGCCAAGTGATCACGGCATCTCGTTATTTGGCGTGTAGCCATCTCCCACCATGTCGCGCTCCTCAGCCGGCTTCGCAGATTTCTTCCCCACTGCACCGTCAGTTCTCCAACAAAAGCGCTTCAGAGCCGCCCAGGAGTTGCCTCGTCCGAAACTTCAGAACGAGCACGAGAGCAATGAGGAACGCCCTGCATGCTTCGTGGAGTCAAACACCGTCAAGGATGTGATGCATGGTGGCACGTTTGCTCACCCAGGATCGGGGTCGCATGATGAATCGGCCAAGGTATCGTTTGAAACTACAGGAATTGGATCTACGAGCTCTATGAGTACAGGACCTTCAGCAGCTGGTTCTTCACTTTCCCTGAGCGGTGCGCCGCACTTGAATGAAATGCATCCGGACACACTTACTCCGCTCACAAATGTCGAATCATCACCACCCTGTAAATCAAGTCCCCAACCGAGCAAAATCATGAATGGCGTTACCAATGCCAACCAGGTGAAAGCTCGAGGCGAAGAGCAACGAGCTGCTATAACGCCTCTGCACACCCCTCCCACTCCTCAACCGCAGGAACATGCTGTTGGAAATAGGGTCAGCGGTTATAAGTTGGTCTACGATCCCGATAGTGACCGGCGGTCATCGTCATCGTCAAAGGACAGACGGAGGAAACCGGAATATGTGGACATTGTTTCTAACGAACAAAATGGATGCCCTCCGGATCCCCGTTTGGCCATCCCGAATTATACCCGGGGGGCCGGGTGCAAACAGAAGCCAAAATATCGGCCGTCTCCTTATATGTTGAAATCGTGGCCTTATGACTCGGCAACTACGATAGGCCCTGGGCCTCCCACGCAGATAGCGGTCACAGGATTCGATCCCTTAACCCCAATCGCGCCAATAAGCGCGCTTTTCTCGAGTTTTGGAGAGATTGCGGAAATCAACAATCGCACCGATCCTATTACTGGCAGATTTTTGGGGGTTTGCTCCATCAGATACAAAGATACCAGTTCGTTTCGAGGAGGAAGTCCAATACTTGCAGCCAGCGCGGCCAAACGAGCCTACCTCGAATGCAAAAAAGAGCAACGCATTGGAACTCGCAGAATAAGGGTGGAGTTGGATCGCGATGGCATCCTTGCGGAGAAGATTGTGTCCAAGGCTACTGATCCTCGGAGGCTGGGGCATAAGAAAGCCGAAGAAACAAAACGTGATCCCCAGTCCAAGAGGAATGAGCCTCCTCCAACAGCGCCGAAAGGTCCTTCAGGAAGATCCTCGATGCGCCCGATGCCTGCTGTACCCGAAGGGCCGAGGGCAGTCTTTTCGAAGCCCGCCGTACCATCTCTAGTCGAAGAAACACCAGTGCTGAATCAAATCAAGCGCGACCCATACATCTTCATTGCACATTGCTATGTGCCAGTTCTCAGTACGACTGTTCCACACCTGAAAAAGAGACTCAAGCTGTTCAACTGGAAAGACATCCGTTGCGACAAGACCGGTTACTATATCATATTTGAAAATTCTCGGCGCGGAGAGGAGGAAACTGAACGCTGCTACAAGATATGCCACATGAAGCCGCTGTTTACCTATATCATGAACATGGAAAGCCAGCCATACGGTAATCCTAATTACGAGCGGAGCCCAAGCCCTGAACGACTCGAAGCGGAGAAGAGAGAGAAAGCCGAAGCAGAAAGACTGGAAAAAGAGGCCAAAATTGATGTTGAGGAAGAGAAGAAACTCCGGGTGATTGATTTGGACCCTTGCAGGGAGGTTTTGACCATGATTATCCGCGATTTGAAAGACAAGCTTCTCGAAGATGTGAAGTCCCGCATCGCAGCCCCTGCATTATATGATTATCTTGATCCAGATCGCCATGCGGCCAAGAGAAAGAAATTAGGCATCCCTGATCCGGAGGGAACCAGACGACCCACATTTCGTCTTGATTTCGATGCATCCAGCGAGACACCGGATTCCCGCTCGGAGTTGTCCAATGTTCAACGGCCTTTCGGAACGTCCAATCTCAATGTCCTTGCCCTTCCGCGGATTCGAAAGGCGCATCGCTTGAACCGGGCGGATGCTTTCTTGGATGAAAGGCGCAAACAACCTGTGCGAAGGAGAGAAGTGCGGCCTCTTTACCACCGGTTACAACAGCTACATGATCATGATGATTCAGATGACGACCAAAGAACACCGTTTGCCAGGGACACTGACGAACAGGAGAGCCGGCCTCTTAGTCGAATGAGCTCAATTGATTCGGGATCTGATAACGATGAGCAGTCTATGTCTGGGACTTTACAAACCTCGGTCACTGAACTCCCGGTACGCCAATATTACAACGAAACGGAGGGAGACGATATTGTCACAGAGAGCGCAGCCAATCCGCAATCTAATGACGCTAGCGGCCTTTCTCCGACATCTCGCAAGAGAAAGAGAATTAGCGAAGACCATGAGGCGCGCAAGAGGCAAAGGGAAGACGAGGAACCGTTTGGTATTAGCTCTGTTGACAAACCTGAAGACGAGCACACAAAATCGCCCGTCTCACTCGCGACAGGCGGTGATAGAACTGTTACGGATGGTCCCCCAGATATTGTACTGGGTTCTACGGTATTGGAAGAGGATCAAAATTCCAAGGAATCCTCAGAAAGATGTGACCTAGAGGCTTCCATGTACGAGAAGAACCATGCTGAAAAAGTACATGTTTTTGGTGATGGTATCGATGAATTGGACCAGCCAGAAGAATCAAAAATTGAAGTGGAATGGCGGGTGTCTAACGATGAACCCCGTCCTACAGTCCTGGATGACGAGGCGATTATCCTGGATCTCGATGGTTGGCAGAATCTGATAAAGGATGAAGAAGATCTACATTTCTTGCGAGATGTTCTAGCCAGCCAACCGAAGGCCAGTCTTGGGAACTTAGCAGCATGGGCGTGGAGACAAAAGGAGATCAAAGCACTGAACCGTCCTGGAGACCTTGGCCCTGTGCATGAAGAGACGATCATTCATGGTTATTACGTCGTTAATGTAACAGGTGCTGCTCGAACGGAGGGAAGGAAGAGAATTTTGGAGTCAGAAAAATCAAAATACCTGCCCCATCGGATTAAGGTCCAGAAGGCTCGGGAGGAAAGGGAGGCCAAAGCGAAAAGTGACCCTCAGGCCACTGCCGCTGAGGCTGCCAGAATCGCCGCTGCGAAAACGATTTCGAAGTCAACTTCAAGATCAACAAGAGTCAATAACCGCCGTCTGATTGCCGATATCAATGCGCAGAAACAAGCCCTCCCCATGCAAAGCGGGGACGGCGATGTTCTTCGCTTCAACCAGTTGAAGAAACGGAAAAAGCCTGTTCGCTTTGCTCGATCTGCGATCCACAACTGGGGACTTTATGCCGAGGAAAACATATCAGCGAACGATATGATCATCGAATATGTGGGAGAGAAGGTACGACAGCAGGTGGCAGATATGAGAGAGAGGCAATACTTGAAAAGTGGCATTGGTAGCAGCTATCTCTTCCGTATCGATGAGAACACCGTCATAGATGCCACGAAACGGGGCGGCATTGCCAGGTTCATTAACCACAGCTGTACGCCTAATTGCACTGCCAAGATCATCAAGGTCGATGGCAGTAAACGAATCGTTATATATGCTTTAAGGGACATTGAGCGAGGTAGGTGTCCTGTGGATACTGGATCCTGGAACATGGTAGAGTTGGTCTGGCTAACAATGATCCAGATGAGGAATTGACTTATGACTACAAATTTGAAAGGGAATGGGACAGTGACGACAGGATCCCATGTCTCTGCGGCTCTACTGGTTGTAAAGGATTTCTTAATTAATACAGAAATTACCATGGAAGCTATTCATTTTCTTTTCTTACTCTTCGCCTTTTTCTACACGGCGCTTTGATAAAGGGTCTTTATCACGGAATTGGTCTTGAGGCGTTTTGGTTGAAGCCTGGGAAAAATTATGCGAACTATTCAGGGCCTGGAACTTTTCTTCTTTTTCTTTTTTCTTTTTCTTCTTTTTTAATTCCTAGCAATGCTTTTTGTGTTTTGATATGCGAAATAGCTGACAACCATGTACCATATATTATAGAATAACTGTCACTATGTCAGGTGGACCATTCTACAGATAGAAGAGCCCAGGCCACTATGGGATGATGCACTTTCACACGACTAATCCCTTGCTTAGGAACCCCTTCTGTACATTATACCGAGGGGATTATTCTCAGCCCCTGTTGTTCGGTGAGCATGCATTATATTTAATTTGATGCGCATATTTGTACTCTGTACAGAGTAGAGCGCCCATGAATCATCTACCCGAAGATTCTCAAACTGCAAAAGATCAGCAAGCAGTCAAAACATGTGCAATTCATCGAGATCGAGGTTCACGGACCCAAATGACTGGGGAGAAGAAAATTTGCAATTCCTTCTTTGATCATATACTCATGGCCACAGTTCCCACATTTCAATTTCCCTTCCATGACCTGGGTCTCCAGAAGTAATCGGTGCAGGTCCCTCAGAATCTGCTCATCATTCAAGGCATCACCCTCTGGTTTTGTGTCTGGAATTCTGGGGAAGCCAAGCTATAAAACATCATCAGTATAAAGCACAGCAACAGTGATCAGACAGAACTTTGAAAGTTACCTCATTGACAGTTACCTGCAGTCCATCCCAATCAAGCCTGGGAATAATATGCTGTATGAATTCTGCCTGGAAATCAAGCTCCTGGAGTTCAAGTTCGGCATCATGAAAATGAAGTGGAAATGATGCTGGTGATGCTTTACAACCCTTGACAGCACAGGTCATAAAATTGGCAGTAGCTACTTTCATTGTTCCAAGTGATCGCTGAAGGAAACAGACAGAGGAACGAGAAAATATAGGTTGTGTTTAATGATTATGCTTGGGCAAAAAAAAAAAAGAAAGAAAAAAGGACTATTCGCGGTTGAGAGGCTTGTGTTTGTTTTGTGTTTTAGAGCGTGGTTTTTTTTTTTTTTTTTTTTTTTTTTTTTTTTTTTTTTTTTTTTTTTTTTTCTTTCTTTCTCTCCCTGGGCCCTGCGACTGCATCAAAACCTTACTACTCAGGGCTAGCTCTGCTATGAGAGGTTATTGGGAATTCTATGTATTCCGTGATTCACCACTGATATGTCACTAATATCTTGAATGATGACTAGGGTACTATCTGATCAAGACATCCACCATGTCTTGGTCTGCAATGTCATAATCTATGAGGCAAGCATTGGAATCCAGCAGATCACCATCAAATAAAAGATAAACATGCTTTTCAGCGGGTATTCTTTGTGCATCCTTAAAAGCAGAGATGATTTGGGATACTAGAGTCTTCTGGCTGACTTTAGTTCCAAAGTCATCGAGTTCAGGACACCTTAAAATAATCTTCATTAGCACATCTCGCTCGTCGTTCCCAATATCGAGAAAATCTGGCCCAATTTGAGATTCGGTCGTGGATGATGCTCGCAATAGTTGTTGCTGCCTTTGTTTGAAAATAAAGAAATCATGTGTAACTGCTTCCATATGGATGCGCGGCCCGTCGTCAACTGATGGGTAATGGAGGTCCGGAAAGCCATCAGAATTGTTCACAACATTGACGCCCAAGCTTTTACATGTCGTGACATCGAACAATCGCCGGCCCTTCCACGTCAGAAATACAGACGATTGCAATTCTTCAGTAATACCTTGACGCTTGCACCATGCTAAGCGGACCTCTCTCAATGACTGAGAAGCTTTTCGATGAACAATCAATGGTTTTGTGTTTTCAATTGCTGATGTTATCAGTATTTGGACGACCACATCATCTTGAATGCTCTTGTCACGCCGGGTTGCCTTATATTCGGTTTTGTTATTATCACGTAGAGTTTTTCCAGAGGCAGGCTCATCATCAGAAAAATCATTCGTCCCCTCGCGCATACACGGGGCAAATTCGGATGGATGATTGCAATGCTCGTTGACCTGGCTATTTGACTGAGTGTCCGCTACAGGTCCACAGTTTGACGCAGGGATGTTATGATCATGAACAGTATCGCTTTCATGAATGGATCTTATTCGCTGCACCTGATGCCAGCTAGGCTGCCTCTCCTCTTGTAATACGCTGGGGGAGCAAGGTTCTGGCCTAATAGAAGAGTTCTGGTCGCTTATTGCTCCGGAGATCTTGTCTGATGGTGTATCCTCTCTTACACCGGCTTGACTTGAATTTCGACGGTTCTTAGATGTCTTGCCATCCGCTCTTTGATCGTCACAGACAGATTCAATTGCCGATCTTTCCCGTGCTTCTTTTGTCGCAGCGATGATATCAGCATAAGTGTGCTCCGAGCGTCGATAGAAATCAGGGACTGAATCCTCAATTCCCCTTTTTGCCCAGGACGGTCTCCTGAAAAAAGATCGCATAGCGTGATTATGGTTCCTCCGGGCGTCAAAAAGAGAGTATCACCTTATGTGTGAATGGAAGGCCTCTATATTGGTGTGGTGTACGGAGTAGAATAATAAGTGAAGAAATGCAATAATAATGTGGAGTGGACAAATCTTGGCGCGTCCTGGATTTATCTAATCATCTGCATATCTCCACCACAGTACGGAGCTCGGAGTACATAGCATACAGTAGTACTCTGTACTCTGGTCCTGCTCAGCAATCATATCGGCTTTTCTTTTCCTTTTTCTTTTTCTTAACCAGCGCTTGACATTATCCTGTAAAGTCGACTAAAATGGAGAACGGTGCGCCGTCTGATGGCAAAGACCCATCAGCATTCCTCAGTGAAATTATTGGAGTTCCAGTAACTGTGAAGCTGAATTCTGGAGTTGTCTACAAAGGTTATTTCCCATTGTGTTGATCTGGTTATATCTGGATTCTGACATCATTTCTTTAGGCGAACTTCAATCAGTGGATGGTTACATGAATATTGCTTTGGAAAAAACTGAAGAATATGTGAATGGAGCTTTGAGGAAGAACTTTGGAGATGCTTTTGTCCGCGGAAACAATGGTTTGTTTGTACTATCCTCTTGGAAATTGCAAAACTAATGTGTATATCTGGTGAACTGCAGTTCTCTACATCTCTGCACAATGATTACCACATGCCATTGACAAGGCATGTATCATGCCTATATAAAATATGATGCCACCGGCTCCTGGAGCGACAGCCATAACGGAGAAGGGAAAGGTCCAACGCTAAATAGAGGGAGGCCGGGATGGGAAAGGAGAAAAGGGAGGAAGTCAATGATAAACCCCGAGAAGCACAAGCTCTTTATTGCGAATAGCAATCTCTTCTAAGCAATTTCAATCCTGTGGATATGCAAGTGTATGTCCAAATGGACTTGATGGGAGCGTACCCTTAATATACCGAATCATAGTAGTGTGGTTCTGTCTTCCGATTCCTGTGAAATATTATGGCTAATCGATTTTTTTTTTCTTTTTTTCTTTTTTTTTTCCCCCCGGGCATATTTATTATTCGGTTTCTCGTTTATACTTCAAATCCGATAATGCAATGACGAGGCATAAGGGTATCAGGTACCATTCGCATGTACAGTACTCCGTACTACGGAGCACGAAGCCCCACGTGTAGTGCTCCGTACTCCGCAGAGTTTTTTATCTTAAAATAAGCGCAGATCACCCCACCCCAAAGATCACATTCCAGAGTCAATTTCACACTGCGGTAACAGCCCTGCATCCTCACGAGGCATGCTGAATCACTAACAGTTGCTTTAGAATTACATTCAGGATGACGCTGCAGGCTATTCGATACGCTAATGGTGACCTCACCATAATTGATCAACTAAAACTTCCGTTTGTCGAAGAATATATACCTATACGAACAGCTGAGGAGGGCTGGCATGCAATAAAAGAAATGCGAGTGAGGGGTGCGCCTGCCATTGCCATTGTGGCTGCACTTGCACTTGCATCTGAACTTCACCAGCTTGTCATCAACAACAAGCTGTCGGCTGTTGCGGAAGAGGTTCAGGTCTTCATTGTGGAGAAATTACATTATCTCGTCACTAGCAGGCCAACTGCTGTCAATCTCAGCGATGCCGCCCACAAGCTCGAGGAATTGGTAACCGAACGTGCGAATACAGCAGGATCAGCAGGCCATGGTATCGCCACTGCTTTTATCCGCGCAGCTGAACATATGATGGTAAAAGATGTGGAAGACAACAAAAGGATTGGGCAAAACGGGGCTCAGTGGATTCTTGCGAATGCTCTCAAGTTGGGCGTGTCTAAAGCTTCTATTCTCACACATTGCAATACAGGGTATGTTATGCAATCCATTGATATTGTAATTTATCTAATCATTCTTCTTTGAGTAGTTCCCTTGCGACTTCTGGTTATGGAACAGCGCTCGGTGTTATTCGCTCTCTCGCCTCAAACAATGGGCTGCGCCATGCATATTGTACAGAGACTCGACCATATAATCAGGGTTCCCGTTTAACAGCTTTTGAATTGGTTTATGACGGTCTCCCCGCTACGTTGATTACCGATTCGATGGCAGCTGCTCTACTCGCGCGGACAGATGCCGACATGAATGCGATTGTAGTGGGAGCAGACAGGGTGGCAGCCAATGGGGATACTGCAAATAAGATAGGAACATATGGCCTAGCAGTCCTGGCAAGATATCACGGTGTCAAATTCCTTGTCGCTGCACCGCTCACTACAATTGACCTGGCTACTAAATCAGGCAATGAAATCACCATTGAAGAGCGTCCGGCTTCTGAGGTAACAAGGATCAAAGGTCCCAGCCAGAAAGATGATACTACTGGAGCCGTGTCTTTGGAAACTATAAACATCGCAGCAAAGGGAATCAACGTTTGGAACCCAGCATTCGACATCGCGCCTGCAACACTCATTGATGGTATAATCACAGAGGTCGGTGTTGCAGAAAAGGACTCTAACGGACATTTTCACTTGGACCGTTTATTCTCCTAATGCTTCGGATATTCGTCTTGGCTATCACCGACCTCATTCTCTCCTGGCTTTTCGAATGCTGCGAGAAGATCATCGATTCTGCGCTCCAGGTTGCACAACTGATTTTCTAGCGCAATAGTTGTTCGTTCACCACTTCATATGAAGTTAGATTGTAAATTTGATATTTATCTAGGTTCACTTGGGTAGGATACTCAACAATGTTTTTGAATGCCTGTTATTTGAGGTTATAAATAGGTTCCATCCATTTTTTCGAAAGAGTCGGGGCAGGGATCACTCACTTGGGCAAGTTCAGCAGGGCTGTATGTTTTATGATCACTATCATCCTGTGGCATGTTTGGTGGGTACTGATATTTCCGAGTCAGTTGGCATGATAGTAGTACAAACCCACCGCTTTTGCCATGGTGCACCACAGTGATAGAAGAATATGTCAGCTACAATAGCAAGTAAAATACTAAAATGATATACTTATAAATATAAGATTAAAGATAGCGTAATCGGTAAGCGAGCTGGACACCAATGTATCCCACACTAAATCGCCATTTTTAGAACTGCAATATTCACCGCTTTTAAATATGGAGGCCTGTAAGTATGATATACTTAGAGACAGGTCTACAACATATGTTTTTCATTTTCTAGGATTTTTTTTTTTTAATTTATTCGCTATATTCGAATATACAATATCTAAAATTATATATAATTACAGCGTAATTTATATTACCTGGCCACACAGACATTCCAACAACCTGATCACTTATTATGTGTTATAAATATATACTATAATGATTTATTTGAAATCTCAGTTCAAGTAAAAGCTTTATTGTTGAGATATTGAAGTCTCAAAAGGGCGATTTAGTACGGAATACGTTGTGTCCAGCTCGCTTACCGATTACGTTACCTATTATATTCCTGAATTAGGAATTAATCTTTTAAGTCTTAATAAAATGCCTGGAATAACTACTATATTTACAAGAATAAAATTATACTATGACTACAAAAATAATAAATACAGTGGGGGTAAAGATGCACCCGGCGATTTCACTGCCCCCTTTACTGCCTACCTAATACGGTATCAACATACCTCATGTATAAGCGCACGCGCGCTATCCATACATATATACAAGATGCTCTGAAATAAAGGCAAAGAACTATCCCCTTAAGCATGCTCTTGAATACGCAAACTAGACATGGCATAGAAAGCCCAAGGCCTGTGTTAGGTTCGATCCCTAACCAGTGCGCTACTACATATATAAATTCCTGAGCATGATGAGCGGATGCTCATCATATAGTGTTTCGCCTGATTAGCAAGCCACCAATTGTCACGGCCACGCATCTAGGGCACATTCCAGAGAGATAACCGCTGCGTCAGGAGCAAAAGACTAGGATACTAAGCCTGTCGGCTTAGTACTGCGCTCACTTATATAGTTAGGTGGTTCATGCCGCTACACCAATCTCTTTAAGAGATGCCACTAGTAGCCATACATTAGAGTTGGCAAACACCCATTCTATTACCATCAGTGGGGATTAGACAGTCAATTCATCTTATAGAATTGGAATTCTTCTATTACTATAGCCTCATGCAGTCAGATTATTAACTCTTCAATCTCTTTAAGTTAGTATAGACTAATTAATCAATTAATGACTACAAGTCCTACCCTTAATTGTCTTTCTATGCAATTATTGGCCTATAATCTGCTCAGCAAAGCCTAGCAAATTATAAGAATGCTATGACAGGAGAATCTTTAAACTTTAAAAGAAGAGAGGACTCAACCCTTTAATCCATGAAAATAAAGACTGGAAGGACAAGAACTGATTAATAGATCACCTTCAATAAATAGTCCCAGTGATGGTGTGTTGACATGAATACTTATGACTAAATAGGTCACCTTGGTACCTTTTTGGCCGAATGGTCTATAAGTTAACATGGTGAATCTAAAGATAAAAATAATGAAGATATTAGAATTAATATTGAAGACCTAATTTAAATTTTTTTTTTCTTTAAAAAAAAAAGACTGGTTAATGTGTATTAGTTCTTAATTGAAAAATTAAATATAGAAAATACTTATTATTAGCTTTAAATGATTAAAAAGCAGATGAAACTCCAGAGCTATTGAAGTGCAATCTTACACCATAGAAAAATCGAAAAGATATTTTTTGTATTTTTTCAATAATATAGCATCTATGACTACAAAAAGCTACAAAATCTTTAGAAAGCAATGTACCTTCGTCTAGTGTGTGTATGCCTACCCCCATCTTATAAATAAGCCTCTACATTTATCGGTGGCTGAGATATTGAGGTTACAAAAAGTGCCATTTTGTACGGAAAACAGAGGTGATCCACTCGCTGGTGTGATCTATTCACTGGTGATTTACGTTAAATACTTTCATTAACATAAAACTTATACCTAATGCTGGCTTGAAGTCCTGCAGCATATAATTATTTAAGCATCTTCTTAATATAATCATAGCTTATGCTTCACAGCATTCTTTAACATTAGAAGCAAAATCTTGAACTTATCATTGCTGCAGAAAAACATGTACTAGATGAAGAATAACAGAGTATTTAAGCAACCTTATCTAATAGAACTGACTCACTCCCTAGAGGCGATACTTAACATTCCAGGGCCATTTAATAACAATCCATCTAATGGCCCTCCATATATTTAGAAAATCTATCTTGATAACACCTTTAAATAATATAAAGAATTTTGTTATTAATGCCTTAGTCACAGAGAAGATCAACTAGTTAGAAAATGATAGTTTTATAATAAAAATCTTATGCTAGTAACCTATCTAAGAAACCTATTTAAAACAACTTTTTTGAATTTTATTACCGATAAGTTACTAATTCTAAGAGTTTAAAATACTACACCTATAATACAGGCTTCAGGACTATCAGAGAGCTACTTAGTTAACCCAAGATGTTACAATTGTATTATAAATTACTGAGAGCCCTAGTGAGTCCTTGGTCAGTTACTATATAAATGCATGACCTTGAAGGATATCAAATGAAAGAAATGCAATAAAATCATAAAAATCTTATAAGAACCAGCTGGTTCAATAACATCAACAACTCAAGAATCTGCCTTAATAACGTAATTGATCACCGAGCTGGTCAGCTGGCCACATCCGTGACCACCTACTATTCATACTTGCAATTTATCCACAACCACAACCATGGCTGATAATTCAAAAGAAGATCACAAGAAACTAGCTCTAGAAGACTTTAAAAAGGGTATTTTTTTTATCAAAAAATGCAGGCATATGATGTGTCTCTCTCCACCTTTAAGACCAGGTTAAAGGAACCACATGCAGCAAGGAATCAGTTGCCATATCACTGAAAATTGACACCTACTGAAGAAAAGACATTCTCATAATG
>NW_019170456.1:979503-986210 GCF_001890805.1 Aspergillus glaucus CBS 516.65
CCAGAGCTTATTATGGGGTACCCGGTATAAGCACTTCCATGATGCTATTGAAAAATATGGAATCCTTCAGCAAGCTATCTACAATATGGATGAAACTGGATTTCAGATGGGCATGATATCCACAGCCAAAGTTATATGTGGCTTAGAGAGACCCAGGCAAGCAATGCCAAAGCCTTACAGCCTGGGAATCATGAATGGGTAACTGCTATTATTGCAGTAAATACAACTGGATAGGCTTTGCCTCCCCAGATTATTCTGGCTGCAGACAACCACCAATCTCAATGGTATCATGCTATTCTAAATGATTTTATAATCAGTGTCAGCAAGAATGGCTGGACAAATGATGGATTAGGCCTGGAGTGGCTTCAAACTGTTTTTGAGCCAAATACAGCTTCCCGTACATTAGGGAGATATCGCATGCTGATTTTGGATGGCCATAGCAACCATGCCACTGCAGAATTTGACAGATTCTGTACAGAAAGGAATGTTGTTCCTTTATATATGCCTCCACATTCATCTCATCTGAGTCATCTCCTTCAACCATTGGATGTTGGTTGCTTTTCGCCATTGAAGTGCTTATATGGTCAAAGAATCACCAATAATGTGCAAAGGGAATCAACACTGTTGAAAACAGAATTCCTCTATATATACCTTACTGACCATTACCAGATTCTATCATCAAAGCAGCTTTGCAGCAACTGGCCTGGTTCCATTCTCACCTGACTGAGTCCCAAAAGAAGTGACCATGTCACCTCCAAAATCACCAGATATCCCCATCAACTATGGAAGATGCAATGGGAAAGGTCATTAGAGGGGCAGTGATGACCATGTAAAATGCCATCCTGCTGCAGCATGAAGTCCACCAGTTTTGCATGGAAAATAAGTATCAAAAGAAGAGAGACGAGCAGCTCCTAGGGCCTTTATACAGGCTGGAGGGAGCCTGACAGTGCTCAAGGATTGCAAAAAGCGCAAGAACAGGAGGCTATAGTGGAGGAAGCATGCTGATCAGTTTCCAGGCTGCATAGGCCACCAATCTGCAGCATATGTAGTAAAACAGGCCATAATTGGCTTAAATGCCCCGAGAAATAGACTATTGTTTTTATAGATAATATATAACAATTTTGTGGGGAGAAAGGCTCCAAAATCAGTGTATAGTAGTACTTTTCAGTGGTGGGCGGCAGCCAGCTGGTCAGCTCGGTGATATATTACATTAACTATTTAAATGATAAAGAAAATACTGAATAATGTAATTGGTAAGCAAGCTGGACACATAAGTGAGCTGGACACCCAATGTGACTGCATCATTTTCATGCATCCTTCTTTCTTTAACCACCCACTATGCCACCAATTCGCTCCCAAAGCTCTCGAAATTCAATAGAGCAGGAGGGTAGGATCTTATTAGCTATCCAGGCTATCAAGAAGCAAGAAATGTCTTCTATTCATGAAGCAGCACGCTGTTTTGAAGTCCCAAAGTCTACTCTCTACACACGCCTTCATGGAACTACAAGTTGAGATCAAACCCACACCAATAGCCATAAATTGACACAAATAGAAGAGGAATCACTTTTAAAATGGATCCTCTCTCTTGATGATTGTGGAGCAGCTCCTCGGCCAACCTCTGTACAAGAAATTGCAAATCTTCTACTTGCAGCATGTGGATCTACCTCAGTTCAAACCGTTGGTGAAAAATGGGCTTATAACTTTGTGAAACGAAACCCAGAGCTTTCAACCCGATTCTCAAGACGCTATAATTATGAGCATGCAAAGTGTGAAGACCCAAAAATCATTCAAGAGTGGTTTAATTGTGTGCAACATACAATACTTCAATATGGCATCAACCCTGATGATATCTACAACTTTGATGAGATTGGCTTTGCAATGGGTTTAACTGCTACTGCAAAGGTAGTAACAAGGTCTGAATACTATGGTCGGCGATCACTTTTACAGCCTGGAAATCATGAATGGGTTAACGTAATTCCCGAGCCAGTCGGCCACCCAGGCCAGCCGGCCACCTGCGTTTACCATATTAATCGGCACTTTTTATAACCTCAAAATCTCAACAATGAAGCATTTAGACGGTCCAAGTTTTAAGTTATACAGTATTATGGTACTATAGTTCTATATACTAAGCACAGAGCTTTCTAGAATAGGCACTTCTCAATGTAATATAAATTACAGCAGTATTTTTCGTATTTTTGGATAATCTAACATTTAGAGCCAAAGAAAATATACAAAATGTTTAAAAATTGATATATTGCTTCTTACTGTCCATATATATACTACATACCTAGTATTACCCTCCTATATTCGTTGTTGGTGTATATATTTGAGCCTTGAAAAGTGCCGATTAATATGGTATACGCAGGTGGCCGGCTGGCCTGGGTGGCCGACTGGCTCGGGAATTACGTTACATCAATTGAATGTACAAATGCCTTGGGTGGGCCTTGCCTTCATGCATTATTTTCAAAGGCAAGGTCTTTATTGGGGGTTGGTTTAAAAACCTCCCAGGTGATTGGCACTTTGAAGTCAGCCCAAATGGCTGGACTTTTGATGAAATTGGACTTTGGTGGCTTCAAAAGCTCCTTGTTCCATCAACAATTACTCGCACAAAAGGGAAATATCAACTTTTAATCCTTGATGGCCATGGTAGTCATTTGACCCCAAAATTTGATGAAATTTGCAGTCAAAATGATATCATCCCAATTTATATGCCTGCACATTCATCCCATCTTTTACAGCCACTTGATATTGGCTGTTTTGCAGTGTTAAAGCGATCATACAGTCAGCCTGTTGAAACCAAAATGCGTCTTGGGATCAATCATATTGACAAATTAGACTAGACTTCCTTGAGGCCTACCCACATGCATGAATTGAAGCTTTCAAACCTGATACTATCAAAAATAGCTTCACAGCAGCTGGCTTAGTGCCTTTGGATCCTGATCAGGTGCTTTCAAAGCTCAATATTCGGCTTCGTACGCCAACCCCCCCTGGAAGCCAGGGTAGAGATTGGGAGCCAAAAACACCTTTGAACAACATGCAATTACAAAAGCAATAGCCAATACTCATCAATTAAAGGATGTATGAGATCAAGAAGCCCACCAAGTCCGCTTAAGAATGCAATAAATCAGATTCTTAAAGCATCGCCAAATTGGCATGCAATCAGCTGCTATTCTTGAGAAAGAAGTAAGTGAATTACGTGCTTTGAATGTAAAGCAGAAGCAGAAGCATACACAGTCTAAAAGGCAGATACCCCATGAAGGTGGCCTTTCAGTTCAGGAGGCTGTTGAGCTAATTGAGGCCTCAATTGAGGGCCCAATAACTCCAGCACCTCCCAGCCAAGACAGCCTTCACCACCTTTACAGCCACGTACGCGGCCTCCACAGGGATGTGGAATATGCAGGACCCCAGGACATAGAAGAGAGACATGTCCAGATAGACCTAATTAGGTCGTTTTTTTTAATTTAATGGCGTTTTGGTTGAAATAATTGCATTTAAATACTATACATGGGGAACAGGTGTCCAGCTCGCTTACTGATTACATTACCACATCACTATATCTAGTAAATCTAATAATAATAATAACATTATATCAACTGCTGGAAACTCCTTGCTAGATCCCATTAGAATCATCATTCCTGATTCTTTATATCTAAATACAATTCTAACTGCTACAAAATATCCTCTAATAAAATGATGATTCTAAATGTAACAAAGCTTCAAGGACTGAAAAACTATGCCCAATAATATTAAGCTTAAGGTTCAAGAGGTCATATGGGCTGAGAGTGAAACTTTTTCACCAGTATTGAAGATCCTCCAACTAATCTAAGCAATGCCTGAGAAATATATCTAAAACTGACCTACCAATCCCTTTCATTAGAAGGCCTGTCTGGCCTGGTGTCTCTTAAACAAGCTCAAGAATATCCTTAAAATATATATTATGCCCAGTATAAATCAACATTTAAGCATATAATGGACATCTGAGAGATCTGCAAGTACTTCAACAAGAACTATAAAGCTAAAGGAAGCTCTCTTGTAATTAAATATCTTAAATGCCTGTCAGCTAATACTGAATGATTTTAAGAATGTGAATAATTAAATTAGTCCACAGGCAAGTGGTCCATTTCACTGCAATCACTGAATATTGGAGCTTTTCAACCACCAACGCCAATTAAAATTAGACTATCTAGTAATTAAATATATAGCTATTTACTAGGACAACTTCTTATATGTCCAACAGTCCCATAGCCACTACAGCGTGCTGGAGCTTGCTGGCAAGGCCTAGATGCGCTCAATGTGCTCTTCAAGATGTGTATCAAGTTGCTGAATACAATCACGACCTGCCTGTATAGATATAAAGAGATCACTCCCTAGAGCAACACGCCTCCTTGCCTTTTTCTTCATTTCCTGCTCATTTTCAGCCTGTAGAACCTTGGTTTTTGTTGAAGAAGGTTTGTATTCATTGCCATCTGCACGGCCTTTTCAAGATGCTGGATATGAGAATTGGACTACTAGAAAGGGTCCTTTTCTTTTGAAGACTTCTTGTAGGCCAATTTGAACCTTGCAATCAATCTGGCAAGGATTATGAGGTGTTTGAAGAGCAGGTGATATTGAGCCTTCAATAGTAGTGGTGTTTGCATATGAAGTTGAAAGGTGATTTTCTCAAGAACCCAGTCTTGATCAAGTGGTTTAAGACCAGCTCCTGCAAAGCCATTGCATATATTCCTGGGGAGAAATACTTCTTTGTGTGCAGGAGGATATAGGTATAGAAAATCCTCCTTATCAATGTGGTTGTTTCCAGCCATCATTCCCTCAACTAGTTTTCCATACGCGCGTTTAAGCGGCCCAAAAACACCATTAAGTGGCTGAAGAAGATGAGATGTATGTGGAGGCATATAAAGACAGATAATTGCATTATTCTTGCAAAAATCATCAAATCCAGCAGTTTGGTGGCTTGAATGACCATCAAGAATAAGCAACCGCTTCGCGCCAGTTGAATGCAGCTTAGAAAATGTTAAACTGGTCATCCACCTGGCGGGGTAAACTATGGTAGAAGCGTGATAGAGTGTATATGGAGGTAATATATGTATGTAACAACTTCAGTAGTAATAGCCAGTCCCATTAGTGATTAGACTGAACACTGGTCTCTCTAACATTCACCCAGCGGTCTCCCTAAGGAATGTTGAGGTCATGTGCCCGCTCCAGGCGGCCCTATACCTAAACAGGTTATGACTGCACTATTACTACTGCAGCCTAGCGCCAGTAAACCTTCGGTGCTTGTCTAATATACATGCGTTCCGCCCTATGCCCGTAACAGAAAAAGGATCAAACACTTCAGCCACTTAAGGCCTATTTGATCTGTTTTCCAGCCATTGGCGCTATTGGTAAGCATCCAATCTTGAGAAATATTAGACCCTCGATACCAAGGAGCCCGATGTTCTTTCTCTTAAGATAAAAATTGACGCGAAAATGGTCCGCTTGCTCATGTGGACCGCCCACCTGTGAATTACATTACATTAATCAGTTTATTCTTACATAATAATAACTCATTGTCATTTAACACCCTCATTGACCCTGGCATAATGAATGATGATTAATGGCCTTTTGATAATAACAAGAGTTATATACAGAAAATAACAGCCCCATATAATTCTGAGTAAAATGATATCAATGAAAACTAAATGAAGATTTCTAAAATTAACTCTACACTGTACTTGCTAACAGCAACCTTTTAGAATATCTCTAGAACTAAGATTATTAAAATCATAGCCTATATAAAGAATTAGATTGCCTCTAGCCATCTTTAAAATAACATTCTTTAAACATTTAATAAGTTGCAAGCTGGATCTTTCTTATCCCTGTTTTAAGGGAAGTGATATATCTGCAGACACACCACCCTGCTACACACACACTGCTGTTGGTACAGACACACCCCTGTTGGCTACTAGCACTCCATCTAGCTGTTTTTGGTTAAATGTGGGCTGCATTGCGTGATGACTCCATAGTGTATTTGAAGATGAGATTTATCATTATGATCTAGACTATGACATCTGCATTTGCATAATTCTCGCTAAACTACATTTAGGCTGTCATGTGATGTATACCTCATTGATTCAGATTTGTAACTGTTTTTATTTGTTCTGGTTGTGACAGTGCCGGTTGGCACTTTTCCATTATCTGATTCATTATGAAGTTAGGAAATACTTAGATATAACGTGGTCGGTAAGCGAGCGACGCATGTAAGCGAGCGACGCACCTGACCACACCACCTAAATTGGAATCGATTTTATTAACCACCAACGCCATTAAATTCATCCAGCTATCTACTAGGACATTGGTTAATCTTATGCCCTACATTCCCACATAGACTACACGTTGGTGGCCGGCGCGCTGGCCGCTGGCTAGGCGAAATAGCCGGCGCAGCCGCTGCCATCTGAGTGACTATCTCAACTTCAGAAGGCTGGTTTAGGCCCCGAATCACCTGCTGAACGTCTTCCATTGATAGACTGCCCTGGTGAGTGATCTGTCTCTTAGATCTAGCTCGCTTTTGCTTCTTTTTCTCATTCACCGCGCGTAGATCCTTGTTTTCCTGCGCTAGTATTGCACCGGCCTGCATAGCTAGCTGGGAACCCTTGATCAGCTTGTTTAGTGCCCTGCCTGGGGGGCTATTGCTGTTTCGGTTGTATAGAGCTTTGATGGAAGATGCTTGT
>NW_019170456.1:987218-993164 GCF_001890805.1 Aspergillus glaucus CBS 516.65
ATTGACAAAATCCATTGAAGAAGCGTATACTCCTCAGTTTCAGTCAATTTATGGTTGTTTGCGCGCATATCATGGCGATTGGTATGGCCAGCTAGACGGCGGCGGAGCGTAGCCTCGGGCACGCTAAATCGGCGCGCTGCTTCGCGCACAGAAGTAATTTGATATTTTTGAATAGCTTCAATAGCTAACAAGACCCTACCCTCCTGCTCGATTGATTTTTGGGAGGATTGAGAGCGATTTGGTGGCATGGTAGGCAATAAAAAAATGATTAAGATGGTTGGGTGAGATTCGGTTGGATGGTGCGTCGCTCGCTTACATGCGTCGCTCGCTTACCGACCACGTTACTAGAATCTTCTGCTTTTATAGTATTTCTAGTATCTTAGATTAAGAGTGAAATTGTGAATGCTACTAACAATTTAGATATTTATAGCAGACCTTGAGTGTTACAGGGAAATATATTTTATTTACTGTTGGAGCATGCAGGTGTATCTGCTACTGAGAGAACTACCCTCATGATGAAGATCAATTTAGGGGAATATCTGCCTGAATTAGGGTATCAAGCAATAGCAGGAGCTGAGTATTATATATTTGTAATACTTGATCCATCTCTACCTAATGTACTACATGAAAAGAGTAGTACGCAAGCGTGTTCAAGAAGGGCTTGGAAGCAGTCAAAGATGCCACCTGGCTTTGGAATTGATAGATACTAGCTCCTATTGGAAGGATTACACTAGAATTGAGTTATGACAAGAGTTTTCTTTAATCTAGTATTGCTGGATGTGATTTATTCAGTCAATAAGATATAAAACCTAATAAATAGTAAGAGGCTCTGTAGAAATATATAGTTAATCATAAGAAAATATTCACTGCAGTTAAACCCATACATATACTATAAGACTGACCCTCTTTGCATTAGCAGCATAAATAACTAGAAAATTAACTAAATAGATTTTATGTAAAAACAGCTTCTCTATATACAGGTCAACAAGGTTGTCTATGTGATCTAACTCACTGGCTTTGACAATAATTTACAGTGTATGTCATTTTGAAAAAGCACTATACAGCCTTAAACAATCCCTAAGACTAATATAATTAAATCACTAAATTCTTAAAGCAACACACCCTGCTCAACATTATTAAAGACCCAGGTGTATTTATTAAAGGAGAGAAGAGAGACATACTTATTGTGATTCTATATAATAATGACCTCATCAATAGATTAAATAATATTTAAATTGACACACTAAAACACTAATTAGAAAAGGAATCCAAGATATTAGACCTGAGAACTTATTGCTATTACCTGGGAATCAAAATCATATAAATGGACAGTGTGACGGTCTGGTCACATGTATACCTCTCACATGCTGGAAGCAAGGGATATGTCTTGTCAATACTGATGGCACATCATTCTTCTTCTTTCCTCATGTTGATTATTCTCATTGACAGCTACCTAGGTAGAGCACATGAGTTGATGTTCCATTATCCTGGCTGAGCTCCGTGACAGACAGTTAAATCCAACTCAAAGCTATTTTATCATCATATTGATGAAAACCAGCTGCCAGCTCATCTGATAATGATGGCCTTAAAAACTCTAAGCTTAGATGAAAGCGTTGAAATGCCATTAAATAATGAAATATCTGAGATTAATAAAGACACTTACCCTTATCTTTAATGTCACAAATGGCCCTCATAGAACTTTGCTGGTTAGCTTCATTGATATTAATTAGGCACAGGGATTATAAGGAATAATATTTATATTTATTACTGTATTTATATATATGAAGATAATAAACAACTTTATTTTAAATCTATCATAAATATTATAAATATACTATTACAAGAAGTAGGGCCGCACCATGGCTTCACTTCATGCCAAAGAAAGTAGTAGAGTTTGCCGTTGACAAGATAATAATGAGATAAGCCTAAAGATGGTTAAAAGTCATAGTGATAGTCCCCAATGCTCCAAGCTTAGGCATATAGCCGCCTAAGCTCAAAAATATAGAGGGGCGCCCAGAGAGAGATATAGCTGCAAGACCCCACACCCTATCATTCACTATAAAAATTACATCATTTGATAAAGAAAGCAGAGCTCTATAAAATATCAAAATATCATGAAAAAAGAGCAAGAGAATAGGCAAGAAAGTGGCTAAAAAGGCTCAATGTGTCACAACCTAGCTTCTCTTCATATCATAACCTAAGGTTCTAGTTAGTTAAGTCTCAGTTGGGGCACTCACCTGAGTGTCCTTCGTCGTCGTTATGTCGATAATGACCCTTCAGGTCTAAGTCGTAATGCGCCGCGTGGTATCTCGCCCCAGTAAGGCTCCGTAAAGAATGCGCTGCTTGGTATATCGCCCCAGCCAGGCTCTGTAAACAAGTAATCTGATAGAAGGTTGACGAAGTAGAGAAACAAGGCCAACTAAGTACATATACTTAGTTGTTGGTTTTAGTGCTGACAAGTCTGAACTAGAAAGGTAACCAATGCTTTATTGACGAAGACAATCGCGAAGAACTAAACTAAGTACATGAATGAGTGTCCTTATATATCCTGTCCGGTATACTCCCCCATCTACTCCTTAAGGAGTATATCCTGAGTCGATCCAATCAGGTTATGTCCTGGGTGTATACTCCTTCAGCTACTCCTTCTGGGGTATATCAGGAGTAGGTGATCACGTGACAGGTCTGTTGGTTATCAGCTTGATCCCTGCCTTTCCTGCGCTTTGCCTTTTGCTGTCACCCAATGATTCTGCCTTGACTCCCCGCATAGTCACGTGAGACTGATGTGGCTAGGTCTGTAACACAATGATGGCTGAATATTTTTGTTGGGGTACAGCAGCAGAATGGCCCGCAGGCAGTCAGCAGCACCCACAGCAACAATCAGCATGGAGAGTAGCAAATGTATATAATGTAATCTATCACCAAGCTGGCCAGCTAGCCACATCCATGACCACCTACTATTCATATTTGCAATTTATCCACAACCACAACCATGGCTGATAATTCAAAAGAAGATCACATGAAACTAGCTCTAGAAGCCTTTAAAAAAGGCCCTTTTTCATCAAAAAAATGCAGCAGCAAAGGCATATGATGTGCCTCTCTCTACCCTTTTAAGACCAGGTTAAAGGAACCACATGCAGCAAGGAATCAGTTGCCATATCACTGAAAATTGACACCTACTGAAGAAAAGACATTCTCATAATGGATTATTGATATGGGCCAGCATGGCCTACCTCTACAAATCTCTACTGTATGCTCTTTGGCACAGTTGTTACTGTCTGCACAGCTATCCTCCCAGACTGCCTATGTGGGCGTGTTGGGTGGCTTGGTATATTCAATGCCATGATGAACTCTCCTCTAAATACAGCCGAAAATATGACTACCAGCGTGCCAAATGTGAAGATCCAGAGCTTATTATGGGGTACCCGGTATAAGCACTTCCATGATGCTATTGAAAAATATGGAATCCTTCAGCAAGCTATCTACAATATGGATGAAATTGGATTTTAGATGGGCATGATGGAAGCACGCCGGTGGCCAGTCAATTTCCAGGCTGCATAGGCCACCAACCTGCAGCACATGTGGTATAACAGGCTATAATCAGCTTAAATGCCCTGAGAAATAGTCTATTGTTTTTATAGATAATATGTATCAATTTTGTGGGGAGAAAGGCTTCAAAGCCAGTGTACAGTACTTTTCAGCGGTGGGCGCAGCCAACTGGCCAGCTCAGTGATAGATTACATTATACATATATGATATGTAATACCCTTCAGTCTAATAAATATACCTGGAATCTTTCAGGCATATATTAATAAGGTCTTAAGTGATCTTTTAAACAACTCTAAATCTATAATCTATATTATAAACTAAGTAGACTTGTAATATAGGTACTGTAAATTTTAGATTTATTATAGGTCTAGAAGAGGTCCATATAGAAACAGTCTATAAACTAACCTAAACTAAATATGTATATAATATCAAGTCTTTTTAGATTTTTAAAACTTTTATTAACAATTCATTAGAAAGTAATAAAATCCTAGACTAGCAAGTGGCCACCCAGAGTATTGCATACAAAATGACACTTTTCAGGACCTCAATATCTCAAATAATAACACATTGACAGGACCTAAAAACTGGAATATCAGCTTCTACTATTGTATACAAGCAGAAGCTAGCTCCAGAACCTTATAACATATTCAGTTCCTTTCACTTCATAGAAAGAGCATTAAACACAGTCTGTAGTTGTACTGAGAATAATGCTGTGTTTTAGGTGATAAAAGAATTATAAACATTCTAGACAAAGATGGAGTCTTCTACAATGCATGCATATTAGATATTATGATCCTTAATAGAATACTTATAACATTGGTTGAGATATTGGGGTCTTAAAAAGTGCCATTTTGTATGCAATACTCCAGGTGGCCGCTTGCTAGTGGATTACATTACTTCAAGATCTTATTAATCTTATAAAAGTTACTAAAGAAAAATCCTTTAATGTAATTTACCACCAAATGGCATGGTCAGTGGCGGTGAACCACCTCTGTATATTTATTGATCCTCTCTCTATTATCACAAACCAAACCCATTAAATATATTGCTCATCCCAAATTATCATTTTTCCAGCCATTATCACTCATGCTGATTTTGTATTCCTTTGGAATAGCTGAATACCACTGAGATTGATGCTTTTTCCCGGCCAAAATAATCTGCGGGGGTAGAACAGATCCAGAGGCATTTATGGTGATTATTATAGTAATCAACTCATGATTTCCAGGCTGGATGGATTTGGCATGGCTATCTCTAGTCTCCAAGCCACAGATAACCTTTGCAGTTGATGCCACTCCCATTTGAAAACCAGATTCATCCATATTGTATATATCCTGCTCCAGAATGCCATATCTTTGGATGGTCTCTTGAACGACTCAGGATCCTCACATTTGGCACGCTGATAGTTGTATTTGCGGGTATATTTGGATTTGAGCTCAGGACGGCGTTGAATAAAGCGGTTAACCCATAGCTCACCAATGGTGGCTTTCTCGGGGGATTTCAGCCGTGCAGATAGCAGTAATTGGGCAAGATAGCAGACATTTGATATTTGAAGAGGTAGGCCATGCTGATACATATCTAGAATCCATCTACATAGTCTCTTCAAGTTCTGATAGTTTCCGACAATTGGCAGTCATTTCATGTTGAAAGGTCATTCCGTTCAGGCAATACATTAGTCCTTGGAATGACATTAAATGCCTTTACACATGCAGTTTTTGATTGAAATTGGCCTTTATTAAAGGCCTCAATAGCTAGTTTTATTCGCTCTTCCTTGTCCATGATAAATATGATGATAAAAAGGAGGATTAAAGAGTAGTATGTGGTGTGTTCAGGGGAAGCCACTGCTGACTGTGCAATTCAGTGATATGCACAACTCAGTGATAGATTACATTATGTGGAATTTGCTCTGTCACAGGTCACATGGGAAACTCTCACTCAGAGAAACTAGTAATCAGAATTCTGCATATGCAAAAATTTCTCATTGGTCCATCTTGCTACCTTGCTGACTAAAAAATCTATAGTGTTAAAAAGGGTGTCTTGAACTCTTGATGCCTTTTTAGATAGACATTTTGGCCTGACAGCGGTAGTGCCCTTACTTACAGTGAGTGGCCTTTCTCTCTTCAAAGCCGCCCCCAAGCATAGCAAGGGGTTAGCAGCTTGTCTAAGCTATTTAGATTTAGTGATTCTTTGATGGCTATTCTGTGGGGATTTCTAAAGTAACCTTCTCTATTAATGGCATCCCAATCACCACACTTGTTACTATTAGTAATATTATAACGTAATCCACGGCCGAGCCGTCCACACGGCCGTCCCGTCCACTTCCTCCGCAATTTTCCAACAATCATACTTCAACGCGTCATTTTGTCACCACCATCATCTAAAATGCCTCTTTCTCAAGAAAAT
>NW_019170456.1:994074-996206 GCF_001890805.1 Aspergillus glaucus CBS 516.65
TTGAGGGGGTGATGGTTGCTGGAAATAACCACATTGATAAGGAGGATTTTCTATACCTATATCCTCCTGCACGTGAAGCAGTCTTTCTCCCAAGGAATATATGCAATGGCTTTGCAGGAGCTGGGCTCAAACCTCTTGATCAAGACCGGGTTCTTGAGAAAATCACCTTTCAACTTCGTACACCAACACCACCATTACTTGTTGAAGGCTCAACATCATCTGCTTTTGAAACACCTCAAAATCCTCGCCAGATTGATCACAAGGTTCAAAGCCTACAGAGAAGTCTTCAAAAGAAAAGAACACTTTCTAGCAGTCCAGTCTCTCATATTCAACATCTTGAGAAGGCTGCACAGGTGGCAATGAATATGAATCTATTTCTTCATCAAGAAATCAAGGTTCTACGAGCTGAAGGTGAACGTAAAATAAAGAAGAAGGCAAGGAAACGTGCTTCTCTAGGGAATGATTTATTTATCTCTGTACAAGAAGGCCGTGAGCATATACAGCAGCTTGATACACAGCTTAATGAGCAGGTTGATGAGCTTACACCTATGCCTCGTCAACGCACTTCACCACGCTGTAGTGGCTGTGGGACTGTTGGGCATACAATAAGAAGCTGCCCTAATAAATAGCTAGTTATTTTGTCTGTTATATATTTTAATTCAATGGTGTTAGTGGTTGCAAAGCTTCAAATTCGTGGTGGTTGCAGAGGAAGTGGACAGCTCGGCCGTGTGGACAGCTCGGCCGTGGATTACATTAATTAAAACACCTGTTTTATCTTTACTAAAGATGATTAAGACTTTATTCTAGGTTGACTGTATGCTACTAAGTCTAAGCTTGTATTTAAAGAATAAGATATTTAATAGACTAGACTTACACAATCATTTTTTAAGACTATAAATAGAAGCTGCTGTTCATTATTATATACTATATAAGTGATAATAATATAACATACCAGCCATTGGCCCCTTGCTGTGTGAGGACAGCTTTCAGCCTAGAGCCAGGCTAAGCAATCCCTCCACCTAAGGATGGAATTGTTAGGGGCTAGGCCCAGGATGCTAATGACTAGCTTTGGCACAAAAGATTTTGTTGGGGAAAAGAGGAACAAATGCCTGATCAGGCAGCTCTATATATACAGTGCAGTGTCATAAAAATGAGACAACCATTTTATTGCCAACTCTGACTGCCCAATCATTCTGCTGGTCTAATATTTTGTATGCCACCCATCTGCCTCAATAACTGCCTGTACATGATTTGGCATGGTCTCTGACAGCCTGACTAGGATCCTATCCTCTAATCTATGCCATGCCTCCTTTGCTGCTTTAATAAGAAGCTCTTTAGATGCTGCTGTGTTGGGCGCATGCTCCAATTCAGGGTATAATTGGTAGATATTCTGCTTCATCAACGCCTAGAGGTCCTCAATTGGATTTAAATCTGGTGAGTGAGGTGGCCAGGTCATCATTTCCACCCCTAGCTCATCTAGAGTGGCCTGTACAGCTCCTGCAGTATGTACAGGTGCATTATCATGCATAAAGATGTCACCAGGTTGGAGCAAATCTGGTAGAAAAGACTGGTATAGAATGTTGATAATAGCACCTGTTACACCTCTCTTTTAGACTCTAGATCTCCATTCAAAGGGACTAGACCTGTATGCATCTGTTCTCCAAATACAGCCCGAAACATCTGCTTTATACCATTCCCACAAGGTGTAGCATGGATAGATGTCCTTGCTAAGTGCCTGCTAGATGCAGATAAATGAGGCTTTGCAGTTTGACCAGAATTCCTGCATGGAATGGCACAAATATTGCTCTCTGAGCATACAACAGGATCCCTTCCAAACCCTAGGTGCCAACTGGGCATCTAAGTTTGTCAAATGCCATCCAGCACTGCATACACAATATAATCAAAGAATCACATATCAGCGTGTAAAGCAGGAGGATCCAAAGGTCATAAAACAGTGGTTTGAGACTGTACATGCAGCTATTCAAGAACATGGCATGCATGAAGCTGACATCTAGAACTTTGATGAAACTGGCTTTGCAATGGGACTCTATACAACATTCAAGGTAATTACTGCAATAGAATGCAGTGAGAGACCTTGTACAGTCATCCAGGGTAATCATGAATGGGTTGGG
>NW_019170456.1:996316-1001429 GCF_001890805.1 Aspergillus glaucus CBS 516.65
TCTGCAAGGAGAATGCAATCATCTGTCTCTGTATGCCTCCACATACATCTCATCTCCTTCAACCACTGGATGTTGGTGTTTTTGGACCACTCAAATGTGCATATGGAAAATTGGTTGAGGGGATGATGGTTGCTGGAAACAACTACATTGATAAGGAGGACTTGCATTTATATCCCCCTGCATGCAAAGCAGTCTTTACTTAAAAGAATATATGCAGTGGCTTTGCAGGAGCTGGTCTTAAACCACTTGTGACTTGATCAAGACCAGGTTCTTGAGAAAATCACCTTTTAACTTCATACACCAACACCACCTCTTATTGAAGTTGAAGGCACAATCTCTGCTTTTCAAACACCTCAGAATATTTGTCAGCTTGATCACAAGGTCCAAAGCTTACAGAGAAGCCTTCAAAAGAAAATATCACTTTCTAGCAGCCCAGTCTCTCATATTCAACATCTTGAAAGGGCTGCATAGATGGCAATGAATACAAATCTTCTTCTTCAAGGAATTTAAGGTTCTACAGGCTGAGAATGAGTAGAAAACTTAGAAGGCAAGGAGACATGCTGTATTAGGAAATGATATTATCTTATCTGTACAGGAAGGTCTAGATTGCATTCAGCAGCTTGATGTGCAGGCTGAGGACTAGATTGAGGAGCAGGCATCTATGCCTCACCAGTGTGCTCCACCATGCTGCAGTGGCTGCAGGACTATTGGACATACTATAAGGAGCTGTCCTAGTAAATAACTATTTTTTTCATCTTTATATAGTTGAATCTAATGGCGTTGGTGGTTGAAAAAACATCAAAACCCTGGTAGTTGTGGTGAGAATTCATTGCTCAGGGGTTGATTACATTAGTTAACAAGTGTAATATTAATAATATCTGAAAAAGCTGATTAGTTAATAGCTTAAACTAATGTAATTGATCACCGACCTGGCCAAATCACCGACCTGGCCAGCTGGCCACATCCACGACCACCTACCATCCATATTTGCAATTTATCCACAAACACAACCATGGCTGATAATTCAAAAGAAGATCACATGAAACTAGCTCTAGAAGCATTTAAAAAAGGCCTTTTTCCATCAGGAAATGCAGCAGCAAAGGCATATGATGTGCCTCTCTCTACCTTTAAGTCTCAAGTCAAAGGAACCACATGCTGCAAGGAATCAGTTGCCATATCACTGAAAATTGACACCTACTGAAGAAAAGACATTCTCATAATGGATTATTGATATGGGCCAGCATGGCCTACCTCTACAAATCTCCACTGTACGCTATTTGGCACAGTTATTACTGTCTGCACGGCTATCCTCCCAGACTGCCTATGTGGGCGAGTGTTGGGTGACTCAGTATATTCAACGCCATGATGAACTCTCCTCTAAATACAGCCGAAAATATGACTACCAGCATGCCAAATGTGAAGATCCAGAGCTTATTATGGGGTACCCAGTATAAGCACTTCCGTGATGCTATTGAAAAATATGGAATTCTTGAGCAAGATATCTACAATATGGATGAAACCGGATTTCGGATGGGCATGACATCCACAGCCAAAGTTATATGTGGTTCAGAGACTCAGGCAAGCAATGCCAAAGCCTTACAGCCTGGGAATCGTGAATGGAGATATTGCATGCTGATTTTGGATGGCCATAGCAGCCATGCCACTGCAGAATTCAACAGATTTTGTACTGAAATGAATATTATTCCTTTATATATGCCCATGCCAAATCTATCCAGCCTGGAAATCATGAGTTGATTACTATAATAATCACCATAAATGCCTCTGGATCTGTTCTACCCCCGCAGATTATTTTGGCCGGGAAAAAGCATCAATCTCAGTGGTATTCAGCTATTCCAAAGGAATACAAAATCAGCATGAGTGATAATGGCTGGAAAAATGATAATTTGGGATTTGAATGGCTTCAAGAGATGAAGACCTTTAAAATCAATCCCTATCTTCAGTTGTTGCAGACCAGATGCTTGAAAAGTTCATGAAGAGCACAGAAGTTGCAATGCAGAATGCTGTTCTATTAAAACAAGAACTCCATCAGCTTTGCACCTCAAATAAGCATCAGAAAGAGAAGAAGATGACATGAGCCTTTATTCAAGATGGAGGGAGCATAACTGGTGATGAGGGGCTGCAAAGATTGAGACAAAGAGAGGTGCAAGAAGAGCCATCATCAAGATCACAGCAGCCTGTACAGTGTAGTAATTGCAGCCAAGAGGGCCATAATAGATTAAAATGCCCTCTTTAGATAGTAATAGATTTAATAGATTTGGTATGCTTTATAACATGGAGAGGATACTATGTAGATGTATGAAGTAATTAGTATGCACTGCTGCTGACTGCACCTTTCAGTGATATGCACCTCTCAGTGATAGATTATGTTAATACTCCTTGCTTATAGATTATTTCAAGAAGTAGCTCATTTTCTTTTAATATTAAATTAGTCTTAATAATTATCTGCTGCTCTGTATATCTCTGTATTTGGCATTTAGCATAAGGGAAATTGACAATTTAAGAGTGTAGAATGTTATTAAACTTTGTTCTAATATCAGAGATCAGATTAGTATAATAATCTTTTTTTTTTAACATTCCCTCTGCTGTAATTCAGTTTTATTAAGTTCTTTATTAGCAGGACTACTGTAGTTAAGTAAATGGTTTTTCCTGGCCAGGATAATCTGCAGAGGTAGAGCAGATCCAAAGGCATTTATGGTGATTATTATAGTAATCCACTCACAATTTCCAGGCTGGATGGATTTGGCATGGCTATCTCTAGTCTCCAAGCCACAGATAACCTTTGCAGTTGATGCCACTCCCATTTGAAAACCAGATTCATTCATATTGTATATATCCTGCTCCAGAATGCCATATCTTTGGATGGTCTCTTGAACAACTCAGGACCCTCACATTTGGCACGCTGATAGTCATATTTGCGGGTATATTTAGATTTGAGCTCAGGACGGCGTTGAATAAACCGGTTAACCCATAGCTCACCAATGGTGGCTTTCTCGGGGGATTTCAGCCGTGCAGATAGCAGTAATTGGGCAAGATAGCAGACATTTGATATTTGAAGAGGTAGGCCATGCTGATACATATCTAGAATCCATCTAGATAGAGTCTTCAATTTCTGATAATTTCCGGCCATTTGCAGTGGATTCTTTGCGGGAGCAGACTCCATTCAGGCGTTTCATTAAGGTTCTTGATGGCACATCAAATGCTTGTGCACAGGCAGTTCTTCTTTAGAAAGCTCATTCATGATGGATAATCTGATGAAAAGTAGGATTGAAAAGTGGTGGTGGTAGTATACAAATTCAGGGGCCGCCGACCGCGCCTCTCGGTGATAGATTACGTTACTTAAGACTAGAAATACTAATGTTAAGTTTATCTGGAAGTGACCCTGTTATAAAGGATAAGAATGAGAGATCATAAGATCTGGCAAATTCTAAGGTTTAATGCTCTAAGAACTTTATTCAATACTGTTCTTTAGATCTTCTGGGATTGAATAAGGGTTGAAGTCCTTAAATATGGATCTTATTAAAATGGATAGTTTCTTATAAAGGAAATTAGGATAAAACAGCTATTCAGACTCCATTTAGCTTGCTCTAATAAACAATCATTCTTTAGGGAGCAAATAATTTAATAGCCCTACTAGTTTATTAGGTCACTTAGCTCTACAACATTTTCATAATTCATCTATATATCTCTAGTAGACAACAAGCAAAAACTCTAATATATTTATTAAAAGAGGGCTCTTTAATTGGCATGAAAGGGGTATTAATTTATTAGAGATAACAGAGATCTTAAAATTATTATCTTTTATAGATAGACAAGCAAAGTCCTTTTTGTACAAGCTAATTAATCTATTTATCTAGCCTCTTAGAAAAATCTTGTACTATTAAAATAAAGATATCTATAAGTGATAACAATCTTATTTCTTATAAAAGGGATTAATACAAGGCTATTTTTCTACTCTAATAGTTACAGGATTTGTCTTTATTAGGGGATGTTATATTTAAGGTCTGAGACATAGAATTTACAATCTTTCTAGTGGCAGAGAAGCAGGGGACAAAGGTCCATTATAAGATATTATTAGATTCATTAGACCAGCTATAATTAGACCATTGTTGATTTCCTCTCTCACAGGCATTGAGTCAACTTTAACTTCATTCCATTATAAGTGTGGTTATTCATAGTACTGATAGTCTTTTCACTATTAGTAATGTAATCCACGGCCAATTTGCACACCTTTGCCGCAACCAACATGATTTTTGAAGCTTTTCAACCACCAACGTCATTAAATAAGTCTATTTAAAAGATGAAATGAATAGTTATTTACTAGAGCAACTTATTATGGTATGTCCAATAGTTCCACAGCCACTGCAGCGTGGTGGAGCGCGCCAATGAGTTACAGATATAGGCTCATCAACCTGCTCATTAAGCTGTGTATCCAGCTGCTGAATGCGCTCACGATCTTCCTGTACAGATATGAAGAGGCCACCTCCAATAGAACCTTGCTTCCTTGCTTTCTTCTTTTTGCACTCATTTTCAGTGCGTAGAGTCCTGATTTCTTGATGAAGAAGAATGTTTATATTCATTGCCATCTGCGCTGCCTTTTCAAGATAGATGTTGAATATGAGAGACTGGACTGCTAGAAAGCATTCTTTTCTTTTTAAAGACTTCTCTGTAGGCTTCGAACCTTTGATCAATTTGACGAGGATTCTGAGGTGTTTGAAAAGCAGAGGAAACTGACCCTTCAACTTCAATAAGGGGTGGGGGTGTCAGCGTACGAAGTTGAAAAGTAATATTTTTAAGAACCCAGACTTTATCAAGTGGCTTAAGACCAGCACCTGCAAAGCCATTGCATATATTCTTTCCAGTAAAGACCTGGTCACGTGCAGGAGGATATAGATGCAGAAAATCCTCTATCAATGTGGTTATTTCCAGCAACCATCATCCCCTCAACTAGTTTTCCATATGCGCGTTTAAGCGGCCCAAAAACACCAATATCAAGTGGCTGAAGGAGATGAGATGTATGTGGAGGCATACAAAGACAGATGATTGCATTCTCTTTGCAGAAATCATCAAACTCTGCAGTTTGGTGACTTGAATG
>NW_019170456.1:1001529-1002904 GCF_001890805.1 Aspergillus glaucus CBS 516.65
GCAAGCTTCCAGGCTGGATGAAGATTAGGCTCCTGATACCAAGGAACTTGATGTTCTTTCCCTTTTAAGATAACCACTGGTGGTATAGAAATCCCTTTTGAGTTGATGCATTCAATGATAGTAACCCATTCATGATTGCCCTGGATAACTGTACAAGGTCTCTCACTGCATTCTACAGCAGTAATTACCTTGGATGTTGTACAAGAGTCCCATTGCGAAGCCAGTTTCATCAAAATTCCAGATGTCATCTTCATGGATCCCATGTTCTTGAATAGCTGCATGTACAGTCAAACCACTGATTTAAGACTTTTGGATCTTCCTGCTTTGCACGCTGATATGTAATCCTCCAATTATATCTTGTTTGTAATTCAGGACGGCGCCTTATGAAGGAGGAGGCCCGGTTGACTCCAATAGTTGCAGTAAAATCTTGTATATGTTTGTGAAGTAAGATCTGCGCCATTTCACGCAGATATTGTGGTCGAATTGAAAATCCCCAGACACTCCAAAAACAGATGCAGCCTCTTGGTTTGACTGGATTTTTTTATTCTTGATGGCCGAGATAGCCATTTGTATTCGATTTTCCTTAGAAAGAGGCATTTTTATATGATGAAGATAGAGAAAAGCCACATTGAAGAATATGGTCATGATATTTGATGGGGCGGAGAAGGTGCGCAACTCGGCCGTGGATTAAGTTAGACAGAGGCTCACAGATAGTAAATGTTAAGCTCAATAAATTAATATCCATTTAATCATCATCTTTAGCCCATTCAGACTCATCAGCATCAGATAAAGGGAGACTAGTCAGACTCTTTTTCTAATTCTTATAGGCAGAGATAGATGACATTATTAAAAACATGCCCTAAAAGATTAAATCAGACACATTTTAAGATTAAGATCTTTATTAGTATTATCTCATCACTTTTATTTTGAGCAAACTTGAAGTATGGAAAAGGAGCCAGGCTATTAATAGTGAGTCATCACAAGCATAGAGTCTAAAGGATATAGAGGTGCTACAGATACAGTTTTAATATAATTATGGTGGTAACTTAAGAAGTCTGAAAATATACAAGAAATTAAGTGTAGAAGATTAGACCCGTGTCTTTTAGGATGAAGGAATAGCTGCTTCTTTTTTTTTAAGTATATATTAATCTTATAAGTACTATAAAGAATTTAAAGAATATTATTTAATTTATATAGTTATTTCATGTGATCATACCTTTAAGAAGTCCTATAGGTATAGAAAATCCTCCTTATCAATGTGGTTATTTCCAGCAACCATCACCCCCTCAACCAATTTGCCATATGCACGTTTGAGTGGTCCAAAAACACCAACATCCAGTGGTTGAAGGAGATGAGATGTATGTGGAGGCATACA
>NW_019170456.1:1004969-1045238 GCF_001890805.1 Aspergillus glaucus CBS 516.65
AGCCATAGGCGCGTTTTAAAACTGCAAAACAGCCTACATCTAGTGGCTGTAATAGATGAGACGCATGTGCTGGCATACAGATCGGTATAATCTTGTTTTGCTCGCAGATTTGGTCGAATTGAGGTGTAAGATGGCTACCAGGTTGCAATATAGGTCGTCGACCATAGTATTCATATGCCCATTTTTGACCAACAGTCTCTAGAGGGGCCTGGCCGCGCTGAGCAAGCAGAATATTGGCTATTTCTTGAACAGCAGTAGGGCTAGGCGCTGCGCCACGTGAATCCATTGACAAAATCCATTGAAGAAGCGTATACTCCTCAGTTTCAGTCAATCTGTGATTGTTTGCGCGCGTATCATGGCGATTGGTATGGCCAGCTAGACGGCGGCGGAGTGTAGCCTCAGGCACACTAAATCAACGCGCTGCTTCGCGCATAGAAGCAATTTGGTCTTTCTGAATAGCCTCAATAGCTAACAAGACCCTACCCTCCTGTTCGATCGATTTTCGAGAGGATTGAGAGCGATCTGGTGGCATGGTAGGCAATAAAAATAATGATTAAGGTGGTTGGGTGAGATTTGGTTGGATGGTGCGTCGCTCGCTTACATGCGTCGCTCGCTTACCGACCACGTTATCTTTTTTGTCACGGTGCCAGCCCGCCATGTATGCACGTGATCTGAACGTGATCCACACGAGATATCTCCGCGCGCTGATGCCGGTCCTGTTGCAGCTCTTCGAGCTGCATCTTGTCTATGTATCTGTAGATAGCCTGAAGCTAGAATATTTTTATATTTTAACACCTTTATAGACTGCCTTTATATTATAATATTTTAATTCACTCTTATTATTTAAAATATCTATATAATAGTCAGCTAAGGGTCTAATTTATATATATGGTAAGTAATTAAATTTTGTAAAATAGAAAAATATAAAAGTGAATATAATTATTTAGCAAGGACTTTTGCCCATTGCTCTTCTTAAAATCAAAGACCTAAAAAATATTAAATTAATATGGGGCCATCTGAAGAGATATACCTAATATTATTAAATATAATAATAAGTGTTATATATAACTAATAAAAATTATAATTAACACGAAGGTTCTAGCTTAATATTACAAGATACTTTTTACAAAATTTATAGTAAGATATGAGTTAATTAATATAAATAGCAGTAAGAAATAACACACACTTACTACTCTTACAGCATGCTGATTGATCTATTACTGCGGTGGCCATTGGCTGCCTGCAGGCCATTCTGCTGCTTTGCCCCAGTAAATTTCTCTCCATTATGATAATAGCTTTCCCCTACAACTGTTACTCTCTCATTTTTTTTTTTTTTGCTATTACTTTTAAACTTGTTTATTCCTTGTGACTCAAGTCTATTTACTAATATAACTTTTGATAACTATATTTAACTCCCATAATATCATACATTTACTTTTTTCCCCTGTCATCTCTTCATAGTTATCAGAACTTCGCTATCTATACTATTCTGCTGTCTACTACTCTTTATGGTACTTGATACTCTCCCCTGTTCCTTTTTCAGATCTGTTAAGACTAATGTATCTTCTTATTACTCATTATTTTTTTTCTTAATAATACTGTTGTTAACCCCATATCTATAATATAATCTTCTGATAAATAAATGCTTTAATATCTTATATAAACTTAATGGTGTTCTTTACTATTATAATTTATACTATTAGAAGTTATTTATGTCTATATTAGTAGCTTAATGACTTATTCTTTTACTTAAATTCTTAGATTTATACTTTTCTCTTTACTACTTCTATATCTTACTACTAATAATATTAACAGGAAGGAAAGTAAGATAAAATTAATTAAAAAGAAGTTAAAGGGATTCTATAATATAACTAACTGCAGGCCAGCAAAAAGGCATGCCAATCAGTCTGAGTATTAAACTAGATTTAAAAGATAACCCATAATTGAGATAGGAGTATTAGCTATTGGCTTATTACACAGTTATATTTTTGATAATAACTATCAGATTTAGCATTTTTTTACAATTAAATTGATTAAGCTAATATCTTACTCTCACTATATATATATCTGAGAGAATTGTCACGGAGCTCAGCTAGGATAATGGAACATCCTTCTCATGCCAACACGTGATGTATATACGTGACCAGACCGTCACAAGAATAATATAAATTTAATGCCAAGGGGCGACTAATGGATTTAATAGTATATATAGATTTTGTATATGTTAACTTGATAAATTTATAAGTTAATTACTAGCTTTATATTTATTATTGCTAAGATATTAATTACCCAATCCAGCTAAAAGTAGACAGTTACCATCTAAAGTATAATAATAGAGATAGAATATATAATTTATAAAGCAGCTAAATAAATAATATAAACTTTAAATATATTAGAAAGGAATCAGTTTATAGTAGAATATCTATCATCTATAAGAATAGTAAGGCATCATTAATCTCATCAAAAATCTAATAAACTATTTAAAGATGAAGTATATGGCAACTGACTTTTATACTATTTAAGAGTATATAGATAATAAAGGCTTTATCTTGAGCATTTAAATCCTGGTAAGAATAAGATAATAATTAAAGCTTTTATAAAGGCTATTTATACAGGTGCCTATATACAATTGCTTAATAGCATGGATATGAGTTAATAGAGACAATTGAAAAAAAAATTAATACTGTAGAAGCATGCGTTCAACTGCTACTTATTAATTTAACTAATTACTAATTATTATTTAATTAATTGATCTTATATCCACAGAAATCATACATGGAGAGCAATAAGAGTTAGGATAGATTAATAGTCAGTTTAATTAACAATACTAAAAGATCTTTTTAGGAGATGCTACTGTAGCCGGATGATACATGGTTAAGCACTCATCATATCACTTTGGTGACTATCAGATAGTCAATAGACCTCGGCATGGGTACCCAATGGGTAGGTCTCTGCCCATTACCCATACCTATAGGCCCATGGGTACCAATGTAGTACCCATTCCCACCCACGATGGGCGGGGACCCACTACCTATGGGTAACCCATCGAATATCCACGCATGCATAACTATCCTAATTAGGATGTATTATTTACTGATTCAGCGTAATAGGCTAAGTTATGTAAAAAACACATGATCTGGCTGGGTTGAGTCATGTGATCTATGCCAGTGATGCACCATGTTTTCTTTCTGAATCTCAGTTACTGGGGTATAAAGTGCCCTAGGTTTCCGCAACGATTTGGGGCCAGGGAATGCGCCACCAGTCTGTTTTATACTACCTCTGTGAAATCCTCGTTGACCCTAAGATAGGGCTGCCTCGTATTTATTATAGTAGGGGCCTGGATTTCCAACCTCGGGGTAAACCCTAAGTCATTAAAATAACACAAATTTCAAAGCAATACGTGGAAATTGTTTCGATTATAAAAATCTACTACAAATAAATAGCACCAGAAAAATGGCAGGGCTTATGGCACCAGAGGTAGAAGAAGATCAGATGATATGGAGTGGAAATGTAGACCCTCAGTCATCTGGCTTGCCAGTATCAACAGGGGATGCAGCAACTATCTGCGCAAATAGATTCTTGAACCAGAATTCAAGATTCCCCAATTCCATATATCGACAGAATGTTTCGTTTTCATTATCGAAGTCGCGAGCAACCCGGCCTCTCTGTTCCGAACGAAATTGTGAATAGAGGATCTGTGACTCCTGTTCACTCAGTATCACATCTACCGGCGAAATAGGAACATAGAGAGAGTTGTCATCTTCATGCCCTGTAAAATGGTCAGAAGCACCACCCCAAAAAAAAAAAAAAAAAAAAAAAAGACTTACGATCTTTTAGACACAAGACTAGTGTGTGAAACAGTGCAGTGTCATGAGCTTCATTACTCAAACCCTCAGCAGCAACTGTGCCCATGCCCTCCCAATTATCCCTGATCATGCATCTCCTCCACACCAGCTTTTGCAAAGTGCTAGTATATGACTGATCTCTTTGACTGCAGCACCCCAAACGTATAGCCCGCAGAGCTAAGTAAAACTCTTTCCCAGAAAGCTCGGATTGCTCATAATCAGGAGCCCGAGTAGTATCAAGTAACGTCAAGAGATCAACCAACTGGTCAATACCCACCACTTCTCGCGCAACCACCCTTGTAAGCGCGCGAGCAAGTACTTCATGGAGCGAAGGCCTATGTTCAGCGATATGCCTCCCGAACTGCTCTACTGCTAGGTCTATTTCAGCTTTTTGATCAATGGCATCTTGCAATGCCGGCGTAATGTGTGCATGAATGACTTCTTGAACGGCGTCTAGTTCGGCGTAATCTTCAACGCGCTTGATGTCACTCTGGTTTATGGAATCGTGGGCTGAACCTGTCTCCTCCAACGCAGCTAGACTTGAAAGTTTCGCCAAAGAAAGCTCGACACGGTGACTCCAGAGGTCGGATTCGTGTTCAATGGCCAAGTTTGTCAAACATTCAGCAGCAGTGCCGTAGTCATTTTCACCAACAACATCATTAATCCAACTCAATCGTTGATAAGCCGGATTCTTGCGTAAAAACCGAGTGATAAACGGCTGGAACTTTCTCATGGCAAATAATACACCGGACTGACCCATTGAAATCTGACGGGAAAAGAAAGCATTCGCCCAAGATTCACCAAATTTTTCGAAATAATGAGAGATTTTCCTGCCGAGTTCACCAGATTCCTTGTCGAGGACAACAGCATCGGGGCCATCTGAACTGGTTTCGGAGAAAAGCTGGCATTTCGTTTGGTCTTGAAGTTCAATTATGAGCTCCACTAGTGCACCCATATCTCGAAATTTCTCCGCCAAACTTATGGCACCATCAAGCTGCCCAATACCGGCTAACTTGAATAATTGCCATCTGCGTTGTTTGACATGTGACTGCTCAGCCGAGACAATCTCGTCCATTGACTTGGGGTCTCCTTGAGACGAAAGCCATCGAATTCGCTCGCCATGCATTTGACTCAGGACACGAAGTTGCCTAGCGCAGTTTTTGGCGATGTCTTCTACAACATCATTTGGCGGCGCATCGACAATAGACATTGTTTGTTGGATCCAGGCCATACAGCTCCCAAGCTCCAGATCTAACAAGTGCCCAGTTTCAACATAGGCCATATTATGGGACGTCCAAGGTTCTGGTAAATTCTCGTAGCCGGCCACCAGAACACCGTCCTCCAAAAACTCTTCGTTCAGGCCATAAAGACTAGCACGCTCATCTCGAAACCGGAAAGCTGTTTCCAATACCGCGAGTGAGAACTCACTCGCTTGGAATATTTGCTCCGCCATTCTCCGTCCTTGCTTTGATTGGCCTTTCTGGGGTTTTATGGCATTAAAAATCCATGGGATGATATGCTCCATTCTGTACGTATCGTGAAGGAACCAATGGCGGACATAATCACTATCACTATGTCGTGAATCGAACTTCGTCTTAAACTTTTCACTCATCTGGTCGATGACACGAGACAAGAAAGTTGGCCCATCAGTGTTCTTTCTTCTCAATTCCCCCTCTATCTTCCACATAGCCTTCTGCGCAGCGAGCTTTTCGGCTCCCCATATTAGTTCCGATCGAGTTAGACCATTGAAGGGCAAGCCACGCTGGGTAAGCAAAGATGCGAGATCATCGAGGGCTTTTGCTCGTGATCGTAAATTCTGATCAAGTGGGATGCCGGACGATGGAATGTATTTGGAACTTGACCGCAGTAATTCCCTGCAAATTTCGAGAGCCGCTTGTTCCAATTCATCGACTGGAAAATCCAAGCCTCCTTTACTGGCCAAATTCAACGGATTTCTTACCATAGTTCCATAAAATACGGCCTGTTCGAGTTTATGTTTGGCCGTTGTCACATGTTCTTCGTCGGTACCGTTTTGAGCGCGCCGGCGAGGCACAGCTGAGACGCGGACAACACCAAAACCTCTAACCATTAGAAAACATGCAGGTAGTGGATTATGGTAGGCTGCCTCCTCGAAACCGCTGCCCAGTAATTCATACTCGATGCCGGATCGGAGATCAATTCTATCACAGAAAATCGAAGGCAGTGGATGTGAGTCTTGCGGCGCTATTCTGTCATCAAATTGGGCCAACGACAATACAATAATGGATTGCCCAATGACGACAAAACCCGTATCGCCGGGTTCCGAAACAAACAGACGCAGTTTTGATTCATTTGATCGGGTATGATGCAAGTTTATGAGGCGAGTTGACAAAACACGCCCATCGTCAGATAAGATCATTCGAATTACCCATAGGCTTGTGGAACTAGATCCTTGCGGCAGTTCCACAACGAAGTAAAGTGGCCACTTTCCTGTCTCGGGGGCTTGTGATCCGCGAACATTACTGTCGTTGCCAGCACCAGAAGCTAAGTCGAGAATCTTGAGGGCATGATCACCAGATTCATCCGCCAAATTTGGACCAAGAGACTCGGCTAAGTGCTGCCTAATGTCGAATTGCTTTCTTAAGATGCTGCCGTTGCTCCAGTGCGTATCCCAGACTTCCACAAGGCCGCTCGCCGTAGCAATTATGATATCACGCTGACCGCGTTGACGAGACACGCCCGGCCTGGCCGCAGCAATCTCTTTTCGCCAGAAGCCACCCGCCAGAGCGTTCTTAATACCCCCCAGGAACCCCATGCTGCCACTTGTCGAATTCCGTAGAAAATCAGAAGCAATTGTCGGCTTCCCCTGGGAGCTCCTGACAGTTATCTGAGCCACTCTTCCTGATGAAAGCGTTGCAATAACACCAGACGGTTCTCCGCTGACTACCTCGGTGACATGCTCCCCATACAACAAGCCTGAGATAGAACCCTGCAGTCCATTCTGTTTATGCCTGGATAGTGCTAATGATATGGCACTCGACACAGTCTCCCAGTATACAATTTTTCCAGTGGAAGGTATGATCACCATTAAGCCCGGAGGGCCGGATGTAGCAGTCGATAGAAGGACCCCGAAAGGTGCTTCTGCGGTAGTATCTCTGCAGGACTCAGGCACTGATAGGGTGAAAACTTCAGCTGGGGAGGGTGACGAAGCAGAACTCGAGTAGGGCCAGATGATAGCATGTGATTGTGTCAGTACTAATGCATATCCGTGGCCGGTCCCGAAGGAGCATGTGAAATGCCCTGCTGATTGCGTTAGCAATAGATATATCATGCAAAGAAATCAGCGGCGTACCTGATTGGGATTCGCGTATTTGGTCTGGCAAGGCAGGCAATTGTGAAACTGTGTAGAGATTTGTCCTTGACTGCACATTCAGTTAATAACGATTATGATCTGGAGAATTCAGGAATATGGAAAAGACAAACAAGAACAACCGCTCCGTCAATGTCATTATCGTCATCTCGTTTGTCAGTTTTTTTTGGACCCCTGATCGCAATCTGCTTTTGGGCCCCTGTATTTTCAGTAGTCTCAGGTTTGGCTTTATCCGATTCAGATACCCCCAGGCCGACAGATTCACATTCATAGTCGCGTTCGATCCTGTCATTCTCTAACTCAGACTCGACATTTTCCTGGGCGGATCGCTGCCTCTTGGCTTTGTGTTGTTTGATGGATTCGCCGGAGCTTGTTCGCTGACGCCTTCGCGAACTGCGCAGAGAAGCGGTCGCTTTAGGTACGAACATCGCGTCGACCCTGGAAAGAATGACTGCGAAATTAAACCGCCATTCAAATGATATTATCCCAGCACATATAACCTGGCATTTGGGATCGAAGTCGGTTTATCGAGCGGAACGCAATTCCAATAATAGGTATCTGAATTATTTTGAAGGTACGGAGTACTTGTACGGGTTAAAATTGGGAACTGTGCCGAAGGCGGTGAGCGTTTACTATGAATACATATCGTACGGAGTACTCTGTACTCCATACGGATTCTGACTTTTATACATGTCAACAAAGGCAGCAATCCAACATCCAGACAATAAGAATTGATCAGATTTGGAACACCATAAAGTGGGTTGTGAGTTCTTTCTTTCTTCCTTAGACGGAATAATCTCAACGATCGAAATCCTGATACCATTTATTGTTACCTTTTGTTTGTGAAACTACAGAGTATAACTCTAATCTTATGAACATATTGGTCAACATTATCATCAACTCTTCAAATGCTGGAAGAGGCATCATACAATACGTAGTTAGTTAACTAAGTTGGACAGCTTAGCTAATTAGTAGCGCCCAATGACAAAGGCTTGAATTGAACTTACCAGGCGGAACAATATTATATATTCTGAATTTCAAATTATTACAATACATTACTCGGAACGGCCATGCTCACTCGTCTTTGGCCATTCACAAGCAAGCGTATTGTCACAATGAAAACCCATTTGTGACGAGGGAGCCGCAAGCCCGCAGCGTCTTTCCTCAACTATCATTCATCATTGCCACCAGTGCTTCAACGCCGACAGCCTCGGAATAGGTCTTTACTCAATTCTAAAAACGTCTGAAGGAGCTGTCCAGTTTACACGGATCAAGATAATTAGCCATGTTGCATCTACCAAAGCGCGCCATTCCTGGCGCTTTTTCTGGTGAGCACTTTGTTCTTCTTGACTTAGGTTATACTGACAAGAGTATCAGTGCGCACATGCCTCGCCCCGGGCCTTCACATTCAGCCAACAGCATCCCTGTCGACATCTTCGAGCAAGTCGGCCACTGCGCTTGAGCGTCAAGGGCATTCGGGCCAGCCGCTCACGGCATCTGGCAAAGTGCGAAGGGAAGTGCCTTTACCGAGTCAGGAGAAAAAGGAGGGTGCGATGCAATATGTCCTGTTTGTGCCCCCGGCCAGATTTAGACCCCAGTTTTCCGTGGGATACTAACCGCTCTTCCCGTGCACCTTAAGAACCACTCTCGATCAGGTGACCAACTGGGCTCGTCAGAGTTCCCTGTGGCCCATGACATTCGGACTTGCATGTTGCGCTCTTGAGATGATGCATTTGTCAACTCCCAGATACGATCAAGACCGCCTGGGAATCATTTTTCGAGCTTCGCCTCGTCAGTCAGATGTCATGATTGTCGCCGGTACCTTGACGAACAAGATGGCACCTGCTCTTAGGCAAGTTTACGACCAGATGCCCGACCCGCGCTGGGTTATTAGCATGGGAAGTTGTGCAAATGGTGGTGGTTATTATCACTACAGCTACTCAGTTGTCCGAGGCTGTGATAGAATTGTGCCTGTTGATGTCTATGTTCCAGGATGTTTGTGCCCATTGACCCTTTCACATAAATGGAGTTTAACGCTAACTTGGATTTCAAGGCCCACCCACATCTGAGGCATTGATGTATGGGATTTTTCAGCTTCAAAAGAAAATGAGGCACACAAGAATTACACGCATGTGGTATCGTCGTTAGTTTCTTTCTTAATTCGTTATGAGACACTGCAGCGTTTAGATAACTGTGTACACTATCCTGGACTAAAATATTTAAGAAATACCGGTTATGGCAGGGGCCATCTAATGCATGTCCGGCCTTGATCATATATGGACAGAAACATCTTGTTATCATTGTATCCGAAAATGTACAGTTCAGCATATTCCATAATTCTTTCTTCCCCCCCCCCCCCCAAAAAAAAAAAAACATCTTGACTCCATTTACATGGCTTGCAGAGTTTAGCTTTGAACATAGATGCATTTATTCAATTAGTCTAATCTATCTGAATCTCGATTATCCATTAACCACGACGCCGCCGTTGGGGTGCAAGCATTGGCCAGAGATGAAACTGCTGTCTTGACTTGCAAGGAAAACGAAGCATGTAGCAACTTCACTGGGCTGTCCTGGACGACCGATTGGCACGGCGTGAAACTGCTCCATTGCAGACGTATGCATTGTTGAAGGAATAAGAGGGGTCCAGACTAGAAGATTTGGTCAACACGTCTATCTGTTACAGCTAGGTAGTTAGGGACATACTTGGACCAGGGCAGACACAATTGACTCTTATGCCTTTACCAACTTGTTGGTTTGACAAACCTCGCGTAAACGCTACAATGGCTCCCTTGGTAGACGTATAGTCAAGGAGATCAGGTCGACCAATGTAATGGTTAACCGAAGAGCAATTGATTATAGTTGAGCCCCTTTTCATGTGAGGCAGGGCGTACTTGGAAAGATAAAAGAACGGATGAATGTTGGTATCGAACGTCCTTTCCCACTGATCCCTGTCGGCCTGTCAGCATCGTTTTCGTCAAGAAACTAGCCGTTCCATACTTACTCGGACAATTCACTGATGTCGCTAAGCATGTGCTGAAATGCAGCATTGTTGACGAGTATGTCGATTCCACCAAGGGACTGCAAAGCCACATCGATTATCTTTTTGCAGTTCTCCTTTTTTCGAAGATCAATAGCCAAGCAATGACATTCACGGCCGGCTTCTTGAACCTGTTTCTTGGTTTCCTGTGCATCTTTTTCTTCCTCTGGCAAATACACGATGAGACTCGATGCTCCTTCCATCGCAAAGAGTATAGCAATGGCGCGCCCGATTCCCGAGTCACCGCCAGTAATGATGGCTCTTTTACCATCCAACTTTCCAGCTGCCTTGTAAAGTTGGTATCCACCATCCTCCGTCGGAAGATGAGTTGACACAGGAGCTTCTTTTAGATCTGCCTGTAACCCAGGCTTCTCCAGGCGCTGGATAGGAACACGATGGCCTGCAGGGGTTTTCTAAGCCAATGCATTTCTTGTCATTCGGGCTAATTGCGCTTACCAGGCTGAAACTGAGATGGCATTGTGCTATGTCTTCCGGCTTTGTACGTCCGATAATGGTTAGTTTCTCAGCTTTGTTGACGATCCGTAGATTTGAAGTAGTTGTAACTGAACATAGAAAAGAGCAGGTTGCTCGTCAATTTATATTATTCTCATTCCATGAGAACCTGTAGGACCGGTCCTGTCGTCACAGTGACGTTGAACCTTCTGCGGACAATCAAACCCCAGGAAATAAAGACCGAGTACATAAACCAGGGTATTATTTTGCGTGTATAGACCTGCCTACCCGATTCATGGTTTTCCGCAATCGTAAGCATCACGGTTTCAATGGAGTGACGTTGTTCAGTCAGGTAATCGTGACAGGAATGTGTGCCTCATTATGATGATGATAGATCAAATATCGCTTTTGTCCCCCAGGATCACAATTATCGAGACATTAGTACGTCTGCAATGCTTCTCAACTGGTGTCAGTCACCTTTTTGTGCCGTACCATTGCAGCATTGATATTGATGACAACGTTCCTAGTTTCTCTCCCCCCCTCTTTTCTCTTTAAACGCATCATGTTTACTACTGCAGAGTGGTCTCGCATATATATCAATATTATTGTAGATATTCGCCACATTCCAACCTTTCATAATGTTTCTGCTGCCAGTCTTGCGCGAATATGCGTTTATGCAATTGTCGTGCCAGGTTCGTATAGTAGTACTACGGAGTACATGTAGACATCATCTGTACCCCCTTCTCACCGCCATTCTGACCGCCTGCTCACTGTCGCCTTTTTTTTTTTTTTTTTTTTTTTTCTTTTCTTTTCTTTTTTTTTTTTTCTGCTTCTTTAGCCCTTCGATTTTTTCGAGACCTACCCTCTCAGACCCCACCCTTTATTTGCTTCTGAGCAGGTGCATCTTTGAGTGTTCATATCGAAAGATGAGCCATTCGCTTCCGAATAACATTGAAGGATTAACCTCAATTGAACCCCTTCACTCGACATTGTCTACACCTTGGTCCTTTCTCCATCCGACAACAGAACTGCATGGTGCTATAACTGGATCGACCAAGTATTTCTTTGACACGATCGCATTATCCGTCAATAATTCACAGACATCTCGACTACAGAGCACCAGAAAACGCAAGAGATTCGAGCCCAGACAAGATCATACGGATCGGGTCTTGCAGTTGAAGCAGCTGTATGTGGAAGGGTTTACATCGGACCAAATATGGGAACAAGCCACACGGATTCTTGATTCAACTAGCAAAGAAATAGAGCGCGATAGTATCCATGCTAGGAAATCGGCCCGAGCCCCTTCAGCCGGCTCGGCCTCCGAGACCGAAGGACCTGGATACGAGTCAATAGAGGGCTCTGAAAATGAGTCGGTAATCGATCACGATGACATGAATACTGGCCCAGAGCCTAATGACTCTCCTGACGGTGAATTGGATACTGGGGGTGAGATCGATGAAGTGTCTGATGAAGACGCTGCTTCCGCTAGATCTGATGATGAAAGTAAACACGGCACATATACGGAAGATCGTTTCGGGTTGAATGATGGTTTCTTTTCGATAGATGACTTCAACGCGCAAGCTGAAGCTTTTGAAAGGGAAGACCTCAGAGGTGGGCCAACCGAAGAGGTCGATAGCGATGATGAAGATATCGATTGGCATGCGAACCCCCTTGTTCCGGGCAATGCAATGTCCGTTTCAAAAGGCCCATCAAAAGTAAACGGAACGGAAGATGAAATGAGTGATAGTAGTGACGAAGAGGGTCCTACGTTTGGGAACGCAAACTTGCAAGGCGACTTAGACTCGGAAGAGGACAGTGACAGTGCAGGCGCCGACGATGGAGACGGCGCTGGTTGGATTGACACTAGCGATATCAAATACACCGACTTCTTTGCGCCGCCTCCCCGAAAGGTCACAACAAAGAAGGCACGCCCACTCCCAAAGACGCAGCCTAATACGGCTAACCTCGATAACGATGTGGGCCGTGCAATGGCTGATGTTCGCCGCGATTTATTCGAAGACGAGGCTTCGGATAATGGGGTTTCTTCCGACGACAATGGAGACCCTAAAACGCAACGGTCAACGCATGAGAAACAACGGGCACATATTGCAGACGAGATACGTCGCCTTGAAGCCGCCAATGTCGCCAAGAAGGAATGGATGCTCTCTGGTGAAGCCAGGGCAGCCGAGAGACCCATGAATTCACTGATTGAGGAAGATCTTGATTTTGAGCGGATCGGGAAGCCAGTGCCTGTTGTCACGACAGAACTCTCAGAGAGCATTGAGGACCTGGTAAAGCGCCGCATTCTAGCCAAGGAATTTGATGAAATTATTCGTCGCCGTCCTGGTACTTCAGATGCCCAAGATGCACGGAAGCCGAGATTCGAGTTGGAGGACACGAAGCCTCAGCAAAGTCTTGCTGAAATGTACGAAGCTGACCATCTTCGTGCTACTGATCCCAATTTTGTCGATCCTAAAAACCAAAAGTTGGTGAAGGAACATGCTGAAATCACGAACTTGTGGAAGGAAATCAGTAGCCAGTTGGATACTCTTTCTAATTGGCATTACAAGCCAAAGGCTCCTCAAGCAAACATCAACGTCATTACGGATGTGTCGACTGTCATGATGGAGGAAGCGCGACCAACTGTTAGTGGTGCTGTGAATGATTTGGCAGCCCTCGCTCCGCAGGAGATCTATGCTCCTGGTAGCGATGGCAAAGCTACTGGAGAGGTTGTGTTGAAGACAGGAGCATCTGTTGCCAAAGACGAAATGACTCGCGAAGACAAGGCCAAGTTGAGACGACAACACAAGAAACAGAAAAAGGCTGGTACTGGACAGTCCAATCAACAGTCCAGTAAATCAGCCGAAAGGCAACAACTCGTGTCGGACCTGAAGCAGGGAGGTGTCAAGGTCATAGGGAAACAGGGTGAGGTTACAGATATCCATGGTAGCAAGGTTGATGGGGTAGGCACGAGAAATAGTGGTGATACGCTGAAGTTGTAAGCATTGCATTACTTGGTGTATATATAGACTTCTGAAATCACATTTCTTCTTCTGCGCTGTCTCTTCCCTCTCTCTCCGTCTCTCTCTTTTTCTTCTGTGTTGTAGGTTATAAGTTGTTCGGAATAAGCTGGCTAGTTGCTACATCAAGCTTTCTTCCTTTACTTTCATTTCTTCGCGATGCTATTTATTCAATTGTGCCCTCTATCTTCCACCTGCTTCGCTGTTTCTAGCGCGAATTCTATAAAGAAAGATGCTTTCGCGCTTGTAACTCTCGGCGTCGGGATCATCCTGGATTTCACTGATATCAAATATTTTCTTTGCCACTTTCAGAAAACGAACATCCGCTCGCCTACGTCTCTTGAAGCAAAAGTAGCATACTGAGTCGGGACCAATTAGTTCTTGGAGCGTCGTTATAAGACGTGGGAAGGCCGGTTCAAAATAAACGCAGTCAGCAGCCAATATAACAGCTGGGCGAGAAGGGATATCATCAGGAAGCGGCTCTCCCCAGCTTAAAACTATAGCTTTGACGAGCGGCGAGAGGTCGTTGAGTTTGATGTTCGTTTCCATCAATGGAAGCATCGGTTCTTGGTCGGTAAGGTAAATCGGGGATGGCCCAACAACGCAGCCGCGAGCTACTGCCAAACCGACAAGGCCGCCTCCAGCTCCCAGTTCAACACTACCTCAAAATTTCAGCTAATAATCCAATTAATCATGTTGATGGAGATTACAGACATGGATTTATTAGCAAGATCTGACTTGTGTTGGCGCAGAAGATACTTGGCCAGAACCATCCCAGCCGGCCAGAGTTTGCCTCCACATCCTTCGGAAAGATCCTCCTTGAGGAACAGAGGATCATTCAGAAGGCCATCAAATGACACACTGCTATTTCCAGCTTCTTGCGACTTTCTTATTGGGACCAAAGACTCGCTGACATCGAAGGGATCAGTTGAGTCCGCTGATGCGGGGCTAGGATCGCGACCCTCCATGCAGGAACAAGTGAGGGGAGGGAATGGAAAAATGGAACCAAGACCTTCCAAAAGAATGTGTGTGTGTGTATGTGTAATCAAAGACTTGGTGTGAACAAGGTGCAAGTGTTGATGGTAGTAGATGCATGAAGAGGGGCACCAAAAAAAAAAGAAAGAAAAAAATTAAAAGAGTACAGAGTAGAGAGTGCTAAGTAGTAATCATCAGGCCACCATTATCATGGAAATAGATGGGTTAATTCCATGATATCCTAGACATTGTTCTTGTCTAGGTCTGACCTTACAATTCCATAGCATAACATTTCATATTGAATTCACATTAACAATGATGTTCACGTGATGGGTGCTACTTGCGTCCTCAGAATGATGTCATGTCTTCTTTAAGCACTTCCGATCTTCCCCCCACATTGCCATCTACTTTCTGTTCGCGTCCACTCAGCCCGATCATTGGTCCAAAGTAATAGTATTACTCCATAGCAGGTTCTACTTCCATTTCCCCATATATAGGATGCACTTTTTCAATCATGTCAACGTCATTGCCAGCTACTTCTGAACGCGGCTGCCAAGATGACGATACCATATCACCTTCAAAAGCTCATCCATTTCCTGCTGCAATTCTATCCATTCCTTCTATTCTCTACTAAAGACACGTTTTTATCAGAGCCGTAACATATATATCTCTACTTGATTGATCTTTCAAGATGACGACTCTTCACTGTGAGTATTTCAATGGTCTGAAAGGCTATATGTTGCTAAGACATGATGATCAAGACTTGCCTCCCGTGAAGCCCTCTGCCATTGCGATGGGTACGGTCTTCACCCATACAGCTTCCTTGGGTATCCTTGCGCCGGTCTTCGGCGACACCTACCACCGTGCCCAGGCAGCCAATTCTAAAGAAGAATTCATCAAGTCCAAAGAAGCTGCTGGAGCAGCAGCCGCCTGGGGCAGTTCTTTCGTCGGAAGTGCTGCCCAGACGTACGGAGTGGCAGCCTTAATCAATGCAACTGGAACTCTGAGCTACAAGGGCGCGGCCTATCTGGGAAGCTTGATCTTCATGGCCAGTTCTGCTCCAAGTGTGCGTTGTCTTGCCTGCGTCTTTTGCCAATTGTTACATGCTGACCCTTTCATTCTTCCCGCGCGAGAACAGTTCATCAGCCAGGTATTTACGGAGAAGCGGCCTCTAGATACTGTGGCCGTGGGAGCCGTCAGCAGGGCTTTCGAAACAGTCGGACTGAGCTTGTTCTTGACATGGTGGGGTACCCGGACCAACCCCTTTGACTAGAGGCGCATCAAAAAGGCAAAGGAAATGTGATCATCGTCTGTTATGACCACATTTCTTCCTATATCAATTTTCTTAGCTCTCTGAATGAATATGCAATTATCTATCGTGCACCACGCAAAGGAAAGAAAGGAATCTATACAACTCGGACTCCATCAGATTCTCTCGCTCTCGCTCGTTCTCTCTGGTTTATTATCTATCTATTTTTTTTACCTTTTTATTTCTCTCATGCATGCTGATAGCATCTTGTCGCCCCTAGCCCTAATATATATAGGCAAAAATTACAGTGGTATGGTGCTGTAATTTTTGAAAAAACAAAGGTGTCCATTGTAGGAAAAGTCTATAACACAATTAAACGAATGTGCGGCAGGGATACCTATTTTAAGAGGCGTTAGCACTTGAGTTCAACAGGGAGGGAGAAAATTCAACATACACTTCAGGGTAGCCGTTGTCGTGGTCAAGCTGGTACTTTGTTGCCGATGCATTCAGATTACAAGGCGTCGGCGGCAGGCCATTAGGGCCAAGAACACCCTGAATGCCCTTTTTGTCTTTCTCAAAATGAGCAGCCAAACCACGTTGTTCGCCTTCCTGCTTGACAGAAACCAGTTGTTTTTGCCCTGCTTCTCCAATCTGCAAGACGTCATCCTTTGGCGCAGCCTGGCTTCCAACGGTAAGCAGACCCACAGCATCTGCTTGATTCACAGTGCTGAGCCTGGGGTAGTTCCTTCGGGCATCCCGTTTCCAGTAGGGATTGTCGGCAATGTCACCGGCTGGCGCAGTTACGGGGTCATCGTAAGTTAGAGGCGAAAGACCTCCGGGTGTAGGAAGACGATAATGAGCATTCAATGGGATACCGGTGGATCGTTCGGGCGCAATGGACAGTAGGCGACGGATACGTTCCCAAATTCCGTAGGATTGGACAGTGTATTTCTAAAAAGACAGTCGTTTAGAAAAAAGCAGCGCACTCGATAGAAACCAAAGATATACAATCCAGACCAGAGTTGAATTATCTTACCTTATGAACGGAAACCGCGTTCGAGGCGGATTTGGCTGCTTTCAAGATATCGCGAGCCATGATGGGCGAAGACGTTGACCTACATGTGCCAAGTCAGTAATGTCACCCCCAACTTGCCGCAAAAGGTACGACGTAAGAAAACAGACAATTCAATTCAATCGGTCAAAACATTACCTTTTTTTTTTTTTTCAAACCGCCTCCAAAGTCGAGATGTCCAGTAACTTGTAGTGTGATACGGCGGACATTCATTAGGAAGCGCTGATAGCCGACGCCACGAGCGGAACAATGGTATTTCCACCCGCACGGACAGCGAACAGGCATGCAGTGAATTCTAAGCATCCTGATCTACGGAGTACTATATACACATCTATTATTATAATTATTATTATGAACACCGCATCGTTGAGAACCAGACATGATGTAAAGAGACCACTATTTGGTGAATCTCACACTGGAATACTAGTACTGTATATTGAGACAGATGTAGAACAATTCATGAGCTACCTCTTTTTTTTTTTTTTCTTTCTCTTCTCCCTCCAAATACTCCCTTGCCCTTCTAATCCTCATCCTTGCCCTGTGCTTCAGCATCCGTTTTGGGGGTTCCTTCGACCTGCTCCGCAGGAACCAGTTTTTGCACAGCATCGACTGTCGCATCTGGACCACCGGCCTGGCGAAGCAAGACCTTACCTTGTTTATCCACAGAGAAGACGCCTCTGACGGTACCTTTCGGTACTTTCTTGGATCCAATGGCGCTAATCAATGTAGCGCTGGTATCGCAAAGGAGAGGATAGGGTAAAGTTTGCTTGGACTTGAATGTAGTATTTGCCCTGGGCGAATCGGCTGACAGACCGTAAATTGATAGTCCAGTTGATGTCAAATGATTGTACTTGTCGCGAAACAGACAAGCTTGCTTTGTGCCTTTCATATTTTGTGAAGAATGAGTTTCTCTGCAGTAAACCACTGGGCATCTCTAAATAGGAATCCCAAGCTTGCACTCGGCACTTGGGACTGGTGTGAGGATAAACTTACAACCAGGGGTTGATGCTTTTGGATAGGTAAATAGAACAACACCAGATTTGCTTGTCGCTACAAGCTCTTTAAGATTTGTTTTCGTGCCGTCATTTGTCTCAATTTCGCCACCGAATCCGTCCAGAGCAATGGTATCGCCGACATTGGGAACTCCAGCAAGTGAATCAGCGTTTGTGGCATCGTTCGTTTTTCTCGTCTGGCGATCTGAGGAAGATGTCTCTTCTTTCTTGCCTCTCTTGCCTTTTGTCTCTGTGATATTAGGCTGTATAGGTGCTTTGCGCTTTCTGAGCTCGACCATATTGAGGGGGAAGTGAGGTCGGTGTGGGAAAGAGAACAGAAAAGGTGAAAAGTGTGTACGGAGTACAACAAAATGCGGAATAATAATAGTACAGTAATATGTATGTACGGAGTATGGGGCACATACGATACAAGATTATTATTATGGAGCAAAAGGCTTTTCGAAACCTCTAGATTCAAGGCGCTAGTGATCTAGACTCGGCATTACCCTGGAAAATTGAGGTGACAGCGGCTCCATGGTAATCCTTTGCTCCAGGTGGAATCCATTATTGCAAATAGCTTGTCAGTCCTTCAAAAACACTTTCGATCATGTTGAATTGTGATAGGTCTTGATAATATGTACGTACAAGTACTGGATTACTCCGTACCCCTGTACTAGCGAACAAAATTAGTATCAAGCCGTTCCGTTCCCTTGTACCGAGTATTACGGTAACCATGGATGGCCGGCGTTCTTTGCTTTTCTGCCGGAAGATCCCGACATCGGAACCAGGTCTCGTGCATTAAAAATTTCTCCCGCTTCTCAATTCTCATTGCAGGAGAGCTGCGATCGCCATCCACATCCCATCATCCAATATCGCCATCATATATCATCTAAGCTTTATATCACTACTAGGACTATTTCAATTCTTCTGTAGTTGAGCAATCCGACTCATTACTCTCCTGAATTTGTTACTCCTGAGTTTTCACTTCGACTACCGCACTGCAATCATAATAACATCGATTTAAATCGGTTAATCCGTGCCACGGCACGTCCAACATCAAGCGCTGTCAGTCTAGAGGCCTTCCTTTCATTGCCTAACAACGGCATCTTCTCGGACGAGCAATCATGAAGGTCTTCTCTTCCAACTGCACCTTCGACTATTCCTGGAACGAAGTTTCGACCGCGAACTGGCGCAAGTACTGCCCATGGAATGACAAGTCAACCCATGTCGTGGGGGTGGACACTCTTTCTCGATCAGTCGATCAAGCGACTGGCATCGTAAGTTGCCCTGCATTTTCAGGTTGTTATTTTGAGTAATCCCAATTGACATCGCTGCTGTACATAGTTGCGTACGGAGCGCCTCATCACATGTGATCAGTCCGTGCCACAATGGGTATTATCATTGTTCGGAGGGAGCGCTACATCTCATGTCTACGAGATTTCCTATGTCGACCCAATCGCGAAGAAAGTTACCATGTGCTCCAGCAATCTTACCTGGTCCAACGTTCTCAACGTTCAAGAAACTGTGATATACCGACCTTCACCGTCAAAGGCAAACTCCACCGATTTTAATCAAGAAGCCAAAATCACTGCGCTTTGCGGTGGCTGGCAGAAGATCAAAAACAAGGTAGAGGAAGCAAGTGTGGAAAGGTTCAGTCAAAACGCCAAAAGAGGACGAGAAGGCTTCGAGGCGGTACTCGAGATGAGTCGACGGGTCTTCGGCGAACAACGCGAGCACGAAAAAAGGCAGCTACAGTCGTGAGCAGTCTAGACATCCGTTTACATCCGCATATTAAGCGACTTGCATATCTCGGCGTCGGTTTCTAATACTTCTTGTTTCGGTGGTCGTTTCTCTTTTTTTTCGGTGGCCGTGGCCAATGTTCATACGATTATCACGTTTCCACTTTCATGAGACTTGTGTTTCACAAAAGTTGTTTAGATATCCCTTGGTTTGTTGGTCAATGTGTATTTGTTCCCATTTCGGGACTTCTGTACAAAAAGATTAGAACAGAGAATCTGATAGATAAAAGCATTATTAGGATATTAGTGTCGACCCGACTAGCTCCGCAGCAGTAACTATAGCTTCTGTGAATGTGTCTTTCGAAAGAGCTTCTACCTGTACATCGACGCTCTTAATACTCCGTTCCCAACCAGTTAACGCCCATTATACCGCCTATGAGAAGGAAAAGAAAGAAAAAGGAAAACGAAGGTGGCGATCAGCCCAGGAGTCCACCCAAAACTACACGACTGACACCAGTCACCTCGTTTCTGGCACTACTGCGACTGGCGTCTTCGAATTCTCGCACCACACCGGCCACCATGATCTTTCGAAGTTTTGTATCCGCCTTGGAGAACATTTCGCCTAGAGAGACAGTGCATACCGAAGGAGTTGATACCAGAGAAACCAATCGAGTGTAGCAATCAATCAAAACATCACACAGGGTAGCAAAAGTTTCGAAAAAATCCGGCTCGAAGGGGAGCGACGGCGTTAATAGATAGGAATACTCCTCCCCTGGAAGGAGTTCAGATGACTCTGTCTGAGGAAATGAACTGACAGTCGCAGCTGTCGTCGCAGATGGGGCGATATTCCCTGCCATTGCTTTTAAATCAGAAGGATCGCTGGATTGCATGGGCAGTCCAATCTCTGTTGCCGAGCTAGCTCTTCTGACCTTTGTCCCTGCGTGTGCTGCTCGCTTGAACATCTGTGGAATACGCGCTCTGGCTAGCGTTGACGACGAACTCCCGTCAGGTGGGTGTACTTGCTGGAAGGCTTCAAATTCCAGCAGTAGCGCATTTAGGGCACGCAGGTATTCGGAAGGCGTTGAATTGACGTCCAAAATCGGCGGTAATGACAAACCAAGTAGAAGGTAGTTGACTGCACGACGAGACAGCTTCCGAGTCTCGAAATAAGACATGCGTCCCAGGTCCGCCCGGGAGAAGTGAACTGTGTTGAACCAGTATACGCGCCCCTCATGACTGCAAAGCCTATTAGCACTTAAAACGAGATCGCTCTCCTGAAGAATAAAGACAATGTGGACAAACTGACGCTTTCCGAAGATAATCCAAAGTAGATATCCGTTTCGTTGCCATGTCATGGATGTGCTGGTATATTGCGCCAGCGCTTTGTGGTCCGAGTGTGCCTCCTCCACTCGTTAGAGGAGGAGGGATAGTCCCATGTGTACTTTCTTGTCCCACGCTTGATTTTGCGGTATCTCTTCGAGTCAAACTTGGGCCGAACGTGGACGAAATCATCTTTGCCGGCGTCTAATTGCGTACACAGAGGTTTGGTTTGGGGATAAAGAATCAGAAGGCTTCTGTCGCCTTCTTATCACTCGCATCCGGGTCTGGAATAATATTTGACGTGCTATAAGTACTGTAGTAAACCGTATGATTGAAAGTATGCTGTAGGGTAAGTAGTATTCTGCAGAGATCTGGAGAAAGTTTCTCCACATTCATTAACTAGCCCCTCCCCCCTTTATTGTGTATTTCTTGAATGTACTCCGTACTCTGTGTATGTTCGCTATACCATTTGATATTTTACGTAGTTCCTCTGTTTAACCTGAGCTCATTGAAAACAATCTACATATTTCTTATGTAGTGTATCGATGAGTTCTTGTGTGTCAAGATCGATATAGATATGATTATCAGGGCCCCTCCAAACACGGAATAGTAGTAGTACCAAGCTAGTTAAGTTACTCCGTAGTCCACTGCCCCTCCACTTTATCTTCCCTCTTTCTGTAAACATACTCATTTCTCACACTCCAGTGGTGCCTCCCAGTCCAGAAGCATACTCCGAAATCAAAATTGCCGAAAGCGCCTTCCCATCCAGTCTGCACAACATGAGCACATCCCTCGAGGAGCCTGCCCCTCTACCAGGGAACTGGCCCGTGGACCCCCAGGAGGATACGCCCATTTCAGAGGATCGTGTTTGGGTCGACGGATGTTTTGACTTTAGCCATCACGGTGAGAAGTCAATCCCATTCATCCAGCATGAAGATAGATCGATCCTCTAATTCCCAATTCTCTCTGTAGGACATGCGGGAGCTATGCTTCAAGCCCGTAAGCTAGGCAAAGAACTATTCGTCGGTGTACATTCGGACGAAGCAATCCTGGAGAATAAGGGACCAACGGTGATGACTTTGGAAGAACGGTTAGTTTACTGGGTCGCTTTTACTTCGTTCTCCCCTTCCCACTCGTCAACCCCCCTGTACGCTGACATCGATTCTTATATCTGGTATTCAGTGTCGCTGCAGTAGAGGCGTGCCGCTGGGCGTCTCGGTGTATTCCCTGTGCCCCATACGTAACTTCGCTTCCCTGGGTGTCTCATTACGGCTGCCAGTATGTCGTTCACGGCGACGACATCACCTCTGACAGCAATGGTGACGACTGTTACCGGTTCGTCAAGGCAGCAGGACGCTTCAAAGTGGTCAAACGAACCCCTGGGATTTCTACAACAGATCTCGTTGGCCGTATGCTATTGTGCACCAAGAGTCATTTCATCAAATCCGTCAAAGCTACGCTTGCCGGGGAAGAAGGCTCTAGAAACTGGGAGGAACGAAAAGAATCCGCCGCGGATCTCATGCAACGGATCGCAGATTATGCCACGGATGAGACTGGACTACAACCTGGACCCCAGGTTTCGACTTGGTCTGGTTCGAGTCTAGCCAAGCTTGACGGCAATGTTGAAGAAGCAGGGTCATTTGAAAGTTTTGTCCATGGGAAACCCCCAAAGCCAGGGCAACGAATCGTTTACGTTGACGGTGGCTTTGACCTTTTTTCATCTGGCCACATCGAATTCCTTAGACAGGTCTTAGCCCAAGAGGAGACAGAAGGTCACAAGCGTGGCTGGTATAACCCTGAACAGAAGAAAAGCAGATTGGAAGAGTCCGGCGAGGACTATCCTCCGGCTTATATTATTGCTGGTATCCATGATGATGATGTGATTAACAAGTGGAAGGGACTCAATTACCCGATCATGAACATCTTTGAACGTGGCCTCTGTGTCCTCCAATGCCGTGTAAGTCAATATAATTCACTGTTCTGAACAGCGCTTCAGTATGATGTTGACTTAAGAGCCAGTATATCCATGCCGTCGTCTTTTCGGCTCCGTTTTCTCCGAGTCAACCCTACCTGGAGAACATGCCATTGGGTGCCCCCGACGCCGTTTATCACGGCCCAACAACGTTCATTCCGCTAACATATGATCCCTATACTGCCCCAAAGAAAATGGGCATCTTCAGGGAGATCGAGTCTCATGCCTTCCAGCATGTGAATGCTGGCGAGATTGTTGATCGAATTTTAAAGAGTCGAGAAGCATATGAAGAAAGGCAACGCGCCAAACTGCAGAAAGGCGCCATCGAGAACTTGACCAAGGCAAAGGAAGAGACAGCATAATGACTGCCGTTCATAGTTTTACGCAGGAAAACAGACTAGCTGTAAATAGTTTCAACAACGACATACCTGCTATTTCATAATAAAGTCGCCATCAGTTAAATACAGAGCAAAACGCAGTTGAAGTCAGTTCTTGTATGAAAATATTAGGCACGTGCAACATCATGCCTAAGCCTGTAATATAGGGCTGGAATATGCGCTGCGACACATGGAAGAGTAAGAGTGCATGCTGCAAATGCTTCCCAGGAAAGAATGCAGTAACAATCATCAAATTAAACTGTCAATACAGACATATTCATACAAAAGAAGAGAAGGGGCATGGTGCCGGAGTGTCTAATCGGCAGCTACCAGAACTGACTTCTCTTCAAGCAGTTTTGCGAGCTCTCCATTCTGGTGCATCGACATAAGGATATCGCATCCGCCAACAAAATCTTTGTTCAAATACAATTGCGGGATGGTCGGCCAGTCCGAGTATTCTTTAATGCCTGGTGATATTGCAAAGTGACATGGTCAGCTCCATGCATCTCAGTTGAACTATGATGGAGGCTCTTAGCTTACCTTGTCGCAATTCAAGATCCTCCAGGACATTGAATGCAACGAATTTCTTGGGGTCTACACCCTGCAGGCCCAATATCTGGATACTAGCTCGTGAGAAACCGCATTGTGGGGTCTCGGGCGTGCCCTTCATAAACAACACGACGGGGGCGGTAGCAACTGCCTTATCAATCGCCGCTCTCGTGTCGGTAGACAGCAGGCGTGCATGGAGGGTAGAGGGCAGCTGGAAAGCAGCAGTGCGCGGCTGCACGAAGTTCGCCGGCCGGGAAAGTGGTCGGAATACCTTGGAAGGCTTCAGTGTATGTTCATCCAGATCCCGGGATTACCCAAAGTACACTTACCGATGCGAATGCTGTCCTCGAAAACATAATTTAAAAAAGCTCTTGGTTAATGGGTGTCTCGGACTAAAAACAACCAAAACTGCGATTCAAAAAGGTTTGGTATTGATATGCAGACTGCAAGTACGCCACTAACTAACTAAGAATACCGCTGATTAACAATTGAAAATCATTTGCTCTCAACCAATCAGATAATAGGATACGCTAACTATTGCCGCCCTATAAAAACCCATATTATGTATATTACTCAATATCACCAGGTTATGAAGCCAGCAGAATATATTCTCATTGCAATTGTGTTGTTGAACAAAAACAGCGATATGTAGAGATTGAGACCAGAGGAATTGTTGATATTTGCTTTGGTATACCAATTGGGGGATTTATTCATATATTTATTTCCCTTCTATCCCATTCATTGCGGGGATGGGGACGCTTCTGGTTTCGATTCTTCTTTCTCATAAAAGCCGAAAGCTTGCGCCAGATACTCCAAGAGTAGCCCTAATGCTATGCCTCCTCCGGTAAACAGACAACCGTTATTAAACCACCACCAACAGTTCTGGATGTTCTTCAGCTGAACTTTCCAAATCATAGCGCCAAGGGTAAGAATTGCACTGCCGCAGCTGCCCACAAAAAACATAGGACCAGCGCCTGCCGTTACTCCTGCCGCAGCAAGCAATGCGACCTGGGTCACAGCTAGGCCAGAAAGGATGGTTTTGGTGTTGTGTTCATGGCGAAGAGCGATTGATTTAATCCCTGCAGCTACATCATCTTTTATGTCCATATGGGCATATATCATGTCGTACAATACTGTCCAGGCGACGCAGCTAGAATAGAGAGCTGCCGCTGATTTCAGTGCATCGGGATTGGCGAGAAGATCCACGCCCAATGCTGGAAATCCCATTATCGCGCCCCATGAGAATGTAAGCCCCAAGATGATCTGAGGATAGTTGGTGAAGCGTTTGGCAAGGGGATATGTCGTCACTAGAAGCAAACTGGGAATCCCATACCATAGGCACTGGGTAGGAAACTGGAGCAACACACCAAGCCCAGCCAGTAACTGAGTGCCTGTGAACAGTATCGCTTGTTCGGGAGACAGCGCTCCCCTTGCAATTGGCCGAAATTTTGTGCGTTCAACATGGGGGTCCAGATTCCTATCCCAGAGATCATTTATCGCACAACCGGCTCCGCGCATAATCAATGCTCCGGTGAAAAAAAGGCCTGTTGTGCCGACAATCTGCAGCAGTGTGGCATACGGTGCCATGGGAGCAGCCAAAAGCGTCGAAAATATACATGGGAAAAACAGGTAATATGTTCCAACGGGCTTGTCGAGTCGCACCAACTCAGCGTAAGGTATCCATGACCGAGGAAGAGAGGCAACCAGCCCACTTGTAGGAGGCCTATAATGCGTGACTGGATTTGCCGATTTGTTCGATTCAGCGGCCAATTGCAACGAAGATGGAGAATGCGAACTATATCGGGCGGAGATCGCCTTCTTAGTTGTAGTCGTTTGAAGCACCGGGGATTTTGTAGGCCTGTTTCCTACACAACCGCGCGATATTGAAGATGAACGGACATGGTGGATTACCGTCGAAAAGCGTCTGCTGCACAGACCGAAACCTCGTCCCCCAATACATGTGCGCAGTTGCACCCCTCGATACAAGCTGAAGTAAAATATCGAAGAACTCATGCTGTAAAGCACGATATCAAGAATAACGAAACCACGATACGCAGAAAACGAGGATAGTTCAACCGTGATTCATACTCATATAGAAAAAGAAAAAGAGAAAAGAGAAAAGAAAATAGAGCCCTCCAACTAGCAAAGTCAATTCCTTTGCATCATGGTTTTCGAACTGCGACGACTGATATCCAGTTTCACGTGCTGGGCCCACCCGCCGCTCTTTTGTGAATGTTGACAACCGGCAAGGTAGTTGTATACAACGTAACTTCTACATAGTACAACTGCCACAATTACTTGGACGATCGCGTACCGAAGTAACTTACGCGTTGTTACTTGGATACATTTCGGCAAACCATGCATTTTCTTTGACAGGTCTCGCTGACCATCGCGTAATCGCATCGCAATGACTTCACAAAGAGCTGTAGGTAGCTCCTTTGGATACTTCAGAAGACGTTCGCGACTTTCTGACTTATCGAACTAGGCATTTCCTTATATTCACTGATAAATGCTGGACGAATGACTACCGCTCTTCCAGGGAAGCAAAAGATGCTTTGCCGTCGGAGCGCCTAATAAAACTTCCATTTCCTGAACTAGGCGCAAATCGATTATTTTCGAAAACCAGCTTCTTCCTATCAATCATTCAAACGCTTGTCACAATGCCTGCCCAGAGGCCCCGCGCAGCTTTTGAACCGATCTCCCCAGACTTGGATATCCCGGCACTTGTGGATGCGACACCGAATTTCGAATTCGCTACCAAGATTCATTGCAACGCAATAGACCGCATGGGCTTAGGAGCTTTCGAAAAACTCGTTCAGCTTTGTGTGGTACAAGGCGGGACGCCTCTGGTCGTTGAAGGATTCAATGAAAGCCTGGACAGTTCCATATTCTCTGAGAAGTGGCTGAGAACACACCATGGGGGAAAGAGTAAGTTGTCAGTATAACACTCCCCTCTTAACATTGCTGACAGCATGGTATTTCCTGAAAAAGCGGAAATTGCTCGCAACCTTACCACCAAGTCCGATCTCCCTCTCACAATCGGTCACTATCTCAAGAACATGCATCTTCTTACCAATCAATGGACGGCATTCAATTATAAAGACGCGAACCTCCAACGTATTTACTTGAAGGATATTGACTGTCCTCCGTTGTGGCACGACCATCTAAAGCGACAAATCCCTCCCCCGGTCTTTTATTTCAACGAAACCCCGGAAGCTTATGATGGCCCGGGTTTTGCATCAGCCTCTATTCCCGATGAGAGTGAGGCAGGGGTACGAATAGCCAAGGCAGGAGACCTCATGAGTTGTCTTCCGCCAGATATGCGTGCGGAGAACCTTATGTGCTATATTGGTCACGAAGGAACATATACCCCATCCCATCAGGAAATGTGCGCCAGTATCGGTCACAATATCATGGTTGAAGCATCAGACGGGTCAATGGAATATGGAAAACCCATAAAACCCGGATCTTCGCTCTGGTTTATGACTGAAAGTAAAGACCGTCGTGTGGTTTCCGAATATTGGATGTCCACATTGGGCCATGACATCGATATTGAAAACCATTTCGCACAGATGAACGCATGGAAAGCAGCCCCGTTCAAGACCTATATTGTTGAACAGAGTCCGGGTGACTTAATCCTCATACCTCCTCTAGCAGCGCACCAAGTCTGGAACCGAGGCACTAGGACAATGAAGGTGGCATGGAATCGTATCACAGTGGAAACTTTAAAGATGGCTTTGACTGAAGCGCTTCCACATGCCCGAATGGTCTGCCGGGACGAGCAGTATAAGAACAAGGCGATTGTGTTTTACTCCCTTGAACGATACTCGAACCTTCTCTGTCATGTCGATGAATACAACATTGATAACCCAGAAGTCAGGCAACTGATCAATGACTTTCAACATCTCTTTACTCTTTACACTCATATTCTGCTGTCAGAGAGTTTCTCGCCAAGACTACCCGTTGAGAAAGATGTTGAATTCACCGCCTTTGACAGCAATATAACTTGTTCATATTGTAGAGGAAACATATTCAACCGTTTTTTGACATGTCCATCATGCATAGGACCTCCGACCTTGGAAGGGGAGGACACCTACGACGTATGTATGGAATGTTACGCGATGGGAAGGAGTTGTGCCTGCATTTCCAATCTGAAGTGGGTTGAACAATTTTCCTGGGAGGAGTTGACAACCAAGTACGAAGTGTGGAGGCAGCAAATCCTCGGTCTCACGCGCGAGCTCAATGAACCTTACCAAAAATTTTCTGCGGAAAGAGAAGGGATGGGGAAAAAGTCACTCGCTGAAATATGCCAAGAACAACTGAAAGTGCGGCCATGGATTGATATCACGAAACCAGCTGTCAAGAAGATCGGGAAAGTCAGCGACTCGGAGACGACTAGCCCAGCAAGAAAGAAAAGGAAGACGGGTCGCCGTAACACACCCCAGGGCACCGGCCATTGTCACATTTGCAAGTGTGCCGAGCCACTATGGAAGCTTGTGTCTTGCTCGTACTGCAAATTGAATTACTGCTACGGTAGCCTTTACAGGGCCTTCAGCATACAGCCACAAAATGCCATGGAGAAGTATCATTGGATGTGCCCTAGGTGTCAGAGAATCTGCATCTGCGCGGCGTGTCGCCGAGACCATACTATGACTCCTTTCGAGCCTACATCCACCGTGCTCGGTCATGATACAAAGAAAATAGCAGACCTTCGCAGCGTTGAGAGCTTGGTCAATTTCCGGCATTCGAATCTTAAATGGTTCGAGAAGACAGGCGTGGACGACGAAACTCGACTTAGCAAACGCCAGAAGGAGGCCGAGGAGGAACGCAGTCAGTCTTTTATCGACCACGCTATCCAGCTTGAAGAAATACCTCAAGCGTCAAACTTCGAGGATATACCCGTGGATCCCTCATTAGAGCAGTTGCTCCTTACGCCGCCAGAATCAAATGTCTAAGAGCGTTTACGGACCTTTTGCGAGTGCAGATGATCGGGAGCGCGTCTGTGTACTTGGGAGCATTATCACATGTGGAGTTGAGAGGGATCTTGGGGCGTTCTTAAATACGGGGTTAGCATAACGGCGCGTGGCAATTTAACATTCAAGGAGGGCTTTTTGATTTTTGATTTGATTTGATTTGATTTGATTTTTTTTTTTTTTTTTTTTTTTTTTTTTTTTTTTTTTTTCCCTAGATGATTTCGCAAACATTAGGGTTCTAGGATTCGGTTGCTTAGCGTGTTTAACATTTCAATTTGTCGGCTTGACTCTTGAATTCAAAATGACAGCTTCATGAATGAATTAACAAGCTAGTATTATTGGTCTTCTGCTGCCCAAGAGTGTTACTGGACAAGCTATCTAGGCACCTTTGTACTCATATCGAAGGTTCTGAAGATGTGATAAATCCACCGAGATCATCGCTTCCCGCACCAACAAGATTACTCCGAACATTGCTGGATAACATGAGCTTAAGGTGATCGTCTTCATAATAACCGGCCAAATGAAAGTTATATGCAGGTGTTGGGCAGAGATACGTACCTCCTGGAACTATATATAAACCCGGCCAGATAGAGGAAGATGATATATTAGCGAAGAGATATACCAGGACCAATGTTCCGCAGATGCCAGTGTTTATAAAAAACAAGCTTTTTCGGACGAGCATGGTGCGTTTGACCTCTGCAGCAGGTCTCTTGCCTTTGCGATCAGACAAGTGCGACACAAACAGCTTCATTATGCAGGCCGTTACCAACAACGACGAGATAGCGAGGAAGGAGAAGAACCGCACTGTGGGAGTTGATGATTTGGATAGCACTGACGGGACAAACACTAGGACTGACAGTAGCGGAAGTGCGGTGAAAACAGTCTATACCGTTATGAATTGTTCAGCATCAGACCCAGCCTCTTTTTAGAGAATGGAGATTATTACACTATATTGTGCATTCCGCTGGTCATTCTGTCTCTGCAGTTGCTCTATCACCCGTTCTTGCTCTGTGGACTCTGTCAGGAACAACGTATCTAGAAAATAGCATAGCAAACGGACCTTCCTCATCTAACTCTTCACGCTCATGCCCTTCGTCACCTGAGTCCTCGGGGTAGCGAAATGCTCTACGGAGTCTTGTAGTAGCCATGAAGCGACTCAGGACTTTGAAATCAGGGCAAACGTTGAGTTCGATAATACGTTGGCATGAAGATGATTGGTGGCACTTCAACGCCCGCGGAGCCAATTGTGGTTTGTCTTGTTTGCTTTCCCTCTTCATGTCAACTTGCGGCCCCTCCACATCTCGCTTCGATTCTCTTGTTAGAATCTCCTTTCTTGCTAAAAAATGTCGCTACAAGCTGCGCAGTGGCGCATTGGTGCCCGGCACCTACAAAACTTTCCTGTCCGAATCTTAACACCCCGTCGCAACTTGATCCCCGCGCCGAGCGCAAATTCGGGCCCTCTGATGGAAAGACGGGCAGATCGGGAGCTCCCCTCTGTGCAAACAGAGCGACGATGGTTACGGACGCTGCCAATTTTCGCCGTGGTTGTGGGTGCAGCCATGCTGGGCATTTTCAACTACCAGAAGTCTTCGTCAAGTGTGGTCAACAGTACATTATACGCGCTGAGGACGTCGCCGCGTGCCCGGGAGATTCTGGGTGATGAGATCTATTTCGCACAACAGATGCCTTGGATCAGTGGGGAGATGAACCAGCTACATGGACGTATCGACATCTCATTCTGGGTCAAGGGGACAAGAGCCCAAGGTAAAATGAGGTTCCGCAGCATTCGGCCAGATCGGATGAGCTTTGTACGTCTTCCTTCATCCTTATCTGCTTTTTTTCCGCTTCACAGTGGCGCAAAACTATTTAAACGTCCTTGCTAACCAACACTTCTGTCCAACTAGTTCCGTACCGAGGAGTGGAGTTTGCAATTGGAAGATGGGACATTAGTACAGCTACTGGAGGGCAACAGCGACCCATTTAACAAAACTGAGTGAAAAGCAGAGCCATTGAGTTGTTACTTATGCGATATTTGCGAATCTTGTACAGCTAGACGTTTTGCATCGGGTCGGGCGTTTTTGGGAGGGTCCGAAAGTCATTATTACTTATGATTATTTGAAAGAAGGAAAACAATCAAAACGCGAAATCGAGAAACGATGAATAACTGAAAGTCATCACGACAGGGCATGGCCGGACCGAAACAATCAGAAATAGGATATCATTTATGTATCATAAACAGACGCCGCTCTAGTAACCAGTAGAGTTGTAATAGTACATTCCCAAATATTTTTGCAAGACGTGAAACACTACGCAGACTCTGCTGCTGCTGCTGCTGGCACCTCAGGCCAAGGCTTCTTGATTGCATCTTGTATCCTGACCATGCATCCCTTAGGACCGCTGACGGCACCTGAACAAAACGAATTAGCAATCTACTTCCTCGATAATAACAGAGGGGGGAGAAAAAGCATACCTGTAACAACAACAATGCCGTTCTCCGCATCAACCTTCAGAATCTTCAAGTTCTGCACTGTGTTCTGTTCATTACCCATGTTCCCTGCCATCTTCTTGCCGGGATACACTCTGGAACCACCACCCTGACCGGGACCCGCAGAACCGAGCGAACGATGCGTTAAACTGACACCGTGACTGCGATCCTGACCACCGAACCCGTGTCTCTTCATCACACCCGTGAAACCTTTACCCTTGGTATTCGAGCGTGCATCAATAAATTGACCCTCCTGGAACCAGTCGGCATTAATCATATGGCCCACAGGAGGAAGACCGCCCTCATCCTTGACCCGGAACTCGTAGACATGTCTCTTTGGCGAGAGTCCCTGGGCGGAGAAGTGGCCCAGGAGCGATTTTGTCATGTTGCTCGGATGCTTCCAGCCAGCGCCGACCTGGACGGCGTAGTAACCATGCTTCTCCCGTGTCTTATGCGAGACCACTTCTACTCGGTCGAGTTGGAGGACGGTGCACGGAATGCGGGTCCCAGTTTGTGCGTCGTAGATGCCGGTCATTCCCTTCTTGATGGCAACTGCTCCGCTTCGGAGGGGTAGGGTGTAAGCCTTGCGCTCGAGAGCCGCCGCAGGCGTCGACTTCAGTATCGGCAAGTCGGGACCAACATTGAATCGGCTGGGTTTGGGGGTGGTCACGGATTTGATTCCAAATGTCCGAACCGGCATATAATGGTAAGCGTTGATGGTGGGTATCGATTGAGGGGCCCAGAGGGCCAAAGGAAGCTGTGCCAGCCCCCGGAATAGACGCGGCGACATGGCGGAATGGAACGAGAGCAGCGGACTGGGGTAATTTCAATAGAGGATCTAATTCCACTACGTTGGTGAGATTTTCAGAACTACTGCGGCGGTGGCTGTCTTAGTCAGCATTCATTATAACTAACTAGTTAACTAACCTAGTTACAGAAGTATGTACCTCAAAACTCTCGTTACTTTTGAGAAATAACTATGTACATACTGCTGAGTGATTGCTTGATTATAGTGATATATATAATAAATTCTCAAATTTCCAATTGAAGATATACCCTCGCCTTTCCGGGCTTGGAGAGGCAGTGTCCATCCCACCTCGTAATCGGCGAGGTCGGCACGCCGAACCACCGAAAGAAACGGATTTCTTTCGAAAGCTCCCTTCATTTTCCTCTTCTTGACCCCAACGTCAGCTCAAGATTACTGCAAATCCTTTCTTGAAAAGCTGATAGTTGTGTCCTCTCATTCAACTGATTATCGGAACTCTCTACCGTCCTCGCACCGGCATCCCAGCACCACAAAAAAAAAAAAAAAAAAAAAAAAAAAAAAAAAAAAAAAAATTAAAAAAGAGGATCTGATTTCCGCCCCCGTGAGCTCCGAAAAAAGAGTACATATATATAAACACACCTCATAATCAGAATGTCTCTACGGCATACATTGCTATCACGATGGATAGCATCTCCGACGCAATTCCTCCAGAGCGCATCAGCGCTGAAATCCTCGCCGTCCGTGTCTCAACCCCTCTTTATGCGGCTTCGGCCCATGGGTCTCTCCGGTTCTCCTTCCCTTCCGTCGACTTCGCTTAGCCGTTCCTTTTCTCTCGGACGATCGTTTCAGCTCCAAGGGAGGTCCCTTGGTCGAATGAATGGCAGACCCCGGATAGAAAATAGCAGACCGCGACAGCAACGACGACAGCAACAACAACAACGACGGGGGTTCAGTTCGTCCCGCCAAGCACCGGAATCTCTTTCACAGAAACTGCGCAAGCTGTCCCGTGAGTACGGGTGGTCTGCCCTAGGCGTTTACTTGTTGTTATCTGCCTTGGACTTCCCCTTCTGTTTTGCGGCAGTGCGTCTTCTTGGGGCCGACCGGATTGGTCACTACGAAGACGTTATCCTGCAGACAGTCGCGGACGGCGTTCACGCCGTGTGGCCCAGTAATCAGGATGAGGAGTTCGATTCCGAAGAGGTTGGTGAGGAAAACAAGGTGGAGGCCGAGAAAATGGAGGAGCAAACGAAGCAGGCTACTGCTAAGAAGAAGGCGGACCAAGCAAGTACGTGACAATCCCTCCAGTAAAGGAAGTTAAATCGTTGCTAACATGTCCATTTAGGCCTATGGACTCAGCTGGCTCTTGCTTATGCTATTCACAAGAGCCTCATCTTTATACGGGTGCCGTTGACTGCAGCCATCACGCCCAAGGTTGTCAAAATTTTGAGAGCCTGGGGTGTTGACATTACAAGACGGAGACCATGAAGGGCTTCAAAACCACCCTATCTCACTAGTTTTTCGGCTTTAGTGAACTGATAGCAGCATCAGCTCAGCCTAGCCTACGGTGTGCAAGTATCAGATCCGTCCCCTCTCTTCCCTTTTCCCTTTTTTACTCCTCGCTTTTTCTGTTTGTGAAGAATGGCTTTATGTGTTCTCGTCTTTCTCTTGCATGGCATGGCAATGTTTAAATAGATCATAGCTTCACGATTGTATATTAGCTGTTTATTAGCTGTTTAGACTAATTCCGGGGCGTACATTCATGTCTCTTGGCTCTCAAATCTCAATTTGGGTATTATCACAAACGCACACAACCTAAACACAGCCCCATCTAATTGTAAATAGCAATGGACATTAAATCAAAACAGCAGTTTTTCCTGAACCCATGAACCGTGAGACGAAAAAAAAAAAAAAAAAAAAAACATTAAAAAAAAAAAGGCAAGGACGAAATCTCGAATATATGTCAATATATGCATGGTATAAAAGACATGACTATCACGGTCGATTTGTAAATCGAAGCAAGGTAAATATCACATATCGATCGTATCATTGAATCGCAAAATGCCATTGGCTTTCATCACGCCATTGACACCGTCAGGCATTCGATAAGCCCACTCGGCAACGCCCATTGGATCCGCGGTTATCATTTCTTCACTCTGCGAAGGCTGTCCGACGTCGTCCGAAGTATCTGCTACCAGTACGAGGCCTAATTCCTTGATTGTTTCCACAAGAGCTGGTACGACGTTCTGTAGTGGATTATGTCAGTTCTCTCGTCCATCGTCAAATGGTAGATAATGCCCGGCCAACGGATTGCGGGCTTAAGCCAGTGAAAAGAAAATTGTGAACATACCAGAAGACTTGACCGACATATCAGGCCCATAAAGTTATTACTCTGAGCAATGCGTGCGGACTCCTTGATGGACATAGATGCTCTACCACTGCTATGGACATCAGGCAGCGAGCCAATATCGCGAGCCAAGTCGCGAATTTGCCCAAGGTCGTTGCAAAGAAGGACAGGGTCTGAAAAGAGGTTATGTCAGCACAAATCATACCTAAAAGACAAAGGACGCACGAGATAAATGTCAGGTACTTACAGTTCGGTTGCTTCCAGTTAAGCGCAGTGCAGATGTTAGGGTTGTATGAAGTGAAGACCACGGAACGCATGAAATCGGGATGTCTCTCCCGCGAAACGCGAGCATGGTCAAAGACGTTCGTAAGAATAGCATCGGCGAAAGTATTGACGTCTGGCAAGGAAGTCATGCCCAGAGTATGTTCCTCTGTCGGTGACGGATAAAGCGTAGAGATATTGATGTTAATGCCAATGGGCAATTGCTCAAGGACATCTTGCAATGAAAGGAATGATGCGGCCAGCACACGATGGATTTGAGCGAGGTCGTTCATTCCTTGTGTTTGTAAGAAGTGCACAATTTCTGAACGGTGAGCACCTCTTTCTGCGCCAATTGTTTGGAATTGGCTGTACGTGAGATGGCAGACCGGGATTTCTATTCCATGGTGGTTAATGGTGAACTGCGGATGAAGCACAGGCACGCAATCCTTGGTCAGCTGCACGAAAAGTTGGACATGGTCGCCCGACAAACTTGAGCCGGTGACCAAGCCGTTATGCTCCGAGTCAAGCGCGCTGGTCGCCTTCCAGTATGTCGCAAAATGGGTGATCTCCAGCGGATCGCCGTGATAAGGCTTAATGACCTGGAATCTGAAACGAAGCTGACCGATTGACCGTAATCTAGGATCGAATAGGGGCAAAGTGCAGGAACCAGTACTGGAATTTTCGGCTCTGAATACGACCGGTAGCGCAACACTCTTTGCGATCACCTTGGAGCCAAATGTGGGAAAGATTTCAAAGTCAACGGCGAAGGTATCCAGATTGTCAATGTGGAACGATATTGTCCGCGAATCGTCCTGGATGGGAAGCATTATCGTGCGGGGGATTAGATCGGAAAGCTTTGACGAGATGGTCAACCGGGCAGCTGGATGGCGGCCCGCCTGGTCGAAGTATATCGAGCCCAAGTTACCTTGATCGAAGAGAATCTGAACAAACACCTTTTTGTCCAGGAAGTTGTGACCATAGCGCCGCAAGGGAATGATGGGTGGTGGCAGAGAAAGGTCGGGAATGCCGTCCGCTGTCTCCATATCCCCGGAATCAAATTGGTCTGACATGGCACCTTCAGGTTCTTGTAACCTGAAGCCATGGAGAATATCAAGCGGCGTTTGAGTTGGTGGCTTTTCATCACCACGATGAGACCAAAGTAGGAGCATGCACTCCAGATGCCCTTCCCATGCCGCATAATACATAGCCGCCAAATTCTTCTCATCCACAGCATCCGCATCCACACCCAACTCCAACAATGTTCGGAGGCACCCAACACAGCCTTCACTGGCTGCATGGAAGAGCGGGGTCCACTGGTACAGCTTGTCTCTCTGGTTCATGTCGGCACCATGCTGCTGAAGGAGCAGCAGCAACTGTGGCGACTGTGATGCACGGGCTACCATGTGTTGTGGGTAGAGGCCTTCAGCATCTGGGAGCAATTGCGCATTCCGTTCGAGCAGCATTTTCACTATCGGGAGTGACCCATGCTGGCAAGCAAGATTGAGCGGAATATGATCCGACTCCGAAGCCGGATCGATGCGTGCGTTGCTGTATAGAAGTTGTTCAGCACAAGCCAGTTGGTCCTTGACAATGCTGTGGATCAAGGGCGTGAAATTGTCATGGTCCATAAGATCGACCGTGGCGGGGCCGGCAGCTAGTAGCTTGCACACCATGTCCACACGTCCATGCATGCAGGCGTAATGAAGTGGAATTCTGCCATAGACATCCAACCTCGACACATCGACACCCGCCGCAAGGCCGGCCTTTAGGACAAATTCGCGCCCGGAGATAGTAGCCTCGTGCAGACAATTGCGTTCATTGATATCGTCCTCCGCTTGCATGTCCACCAAGTTACTCTCCAGGAGAAGAGCCAGCACTTCGTCGGAGAATTCGTTGATAGCCGCAAGGAACATGCGAGTAGCACGTTCCCCGCCGTCTGGAGATGACTGCAGCTTCGTCGTCCACTCGCGCAGAGTCTGGAGATTACCCGCAGTTGTCGATTGCAGGACCTGCGCGTCTAGATCTTCTTCCTCGGATCCTAGCGACTGCGCGGCTGCCGCAGCCGGACGAGCTGCATCAAATTGGATGTTTTCTCCTTCAGCCCAAGCTTCCAGTTCCAAGCGCGCGGTTGTTGCCCGGTCTGATAGATCACGCAAGACATCTCGATTGAAACAGGGTTGTACCTCAACGGCCCTATGGAGATATAACTCTTTCATGCGGGACTGCAAGAAAAGAAAGGAAAGGTTAGCAATGACAATCCTACCGGTTTAACCTAGTCGGATGCGAGATATATCAGACCTTTGAGGTTTTGTCCCACTATAGCACGTATCTTCGTCAGCTTATCACACTCCTAGCAAGTGAGCCCTCTTCTACACCCTGTGGAAGCTGAAGATGAAAACGAACCTTCTTGAGGATCTTGGACATGGCAGTTTCGTTGATCTCGACAAATTGCTATAAAACGGAATGTGTCAGCGAGGCACTTGGAAACGGACTTGGTTCAAAAAGTCCTGTAACAAAAAGCATCCAAGTGAACCCACCTGTAACTTGTTCAAGTCGCCGTCGAATTGTTGGAATCCTTCAAACAAAGCCACAAAATTCGCCGGGGCCTTGGAATTTGTCATAGTCCGGGACTGGACCACACGCTTCTTATCGACCAATGTCTTTAAGCGTAGCGAAAACTATAATCCCTTGTTCAGCGTCTTTCCTTTCCCGGTCAAATGAATGCAAGCCGGGGAGGCAAACCTCAGCTTCCTTTTGGAGATAGAAAATGTTGACTTTCTCTATCTCACGCTCCTATATGTAACAAATTCGCCCGGTCAGCCTAGGACACGATTTGTTTGTCAATCATCACGTCGGAGCTCCACGACGTACCAATCGGAAGAAGAACACCTCCTTGTTCGCGCGCAAGGCGCTTTGTGCGTCCGGGACATCGTGGCGGACATCTGTAGTTGATTGCGCGGGGATCGTAGGCGTTGCGCTTAATTGCTTGATGAGCTATCGAAGCATGAGTGATAAGCGTCCGGACCAAATGACTATGCACTGGAATCAACTGAAGCGCACCTTTTTCAGGGCTTTGTAGTTGACGAAACTTGCCGCATATTCTGGAAGGTCAAGCTGTCGGCGTTGGATCTGTTTCCCAAACTTCCTGTAAATTAAACCCGAGTGTCAGCAAATAGATGAGAATTGATGGAGGAAAATTGGGGGCGCCTCGAAGCCATGCACCGACAAACCACCATTTCGAGGCGAAAGACGAGCAGGGAAACAACGTACATCTTCACACGGGCTGTGCGATAATCACAGCACCACCTGGTCCTCCTTCAGAAAAGTCCCGTGCACAGGTGTATACTCTGTAGAATGGCGGAACCGGTGAAATGCCAGCGGCCGGACCGAGGCAGAGCGGAAAGCAAGAGGTCGTTCTTCTTTTCTCCGTCTATATTTCTTTCTCTTGCTCGCGCAAACTCTCTCTTGTTTCCTTTCCCCGTTTCTCAATTCCGATGAACCACAAGCAAGGGAAACGTCGTGATCCGGGAGGGCGGAGGTAAATGTAGCCAACAAGGTGGGGCGGAGGGGAGGAAAGAAGAGGCAACGATTCGGATGAGTGCGGTTGAGCGGAATCGTAAATAATCGCAATGGCAGCAGTAGGAGGGGAGACGAATTAGCAGTCGTGGCGAGGAGAAAGAGGTGAAAGAAGTAGAGTAGAAGAACGAGAACGAGAGGGAAGAGGGAAAGGGAAAAAGGTCAACGGAGTATTAGAGCAGGACCGGACTCGGAGCACCCGCTCGCTGGTGGTGGTTCCGCGTAGGGAACCAAAGAAAAGAGAGAGAGAGAGAGAGAGAGAGAGAGAAGCAGAGACGAGACGAAGAAACGAGAAACCAGCCATAAGTGCCCCTCTATAATTTCCTGATCGGGGACCTACGACGCCAGAACGGCGCCGTGAGATAGGAAGATTTGCTGGTGGAGAGCCCGGGGGTAGCTCACTTGTTCTCTCCGACGCCAATCAGCGGGCTCTTTTCACCCACGTTTCTTTTGACTACGACCAATGAATGATTAGAGGGTGCACTTTGTTATGGATTTTACAGGGATTATATATGAATTGGCAGAGCTAGTTATCCTGCGCTAGCCTTAAAAAACAAGGCGCATCCTTGACACGTGACTGGGATTCTTCTTATCCGGCTACTACTCTGTACTACAGGGAAAAGAATGCAGACCTGTTGGAAGGAAGGGGTAAACTCGGCAAGGAGTATGGAAGAGTGAGCCAAAAGGTAATCTATATTCTGCCGTTCTGAGGAATGCCTAGATAGGAAACTCTGAAGCTATACAAGTTATCATCTCACATAAGAAGGTGTGGTATCCAAACAGTGGTGCAAATTTAAAGATAAAACAAAACTATGAAATATGCATCACCCGCTAACACCAGCTAACACCAGATCCCAACCGCTCGGTGCTCTTTCCCAGCCAACATGCTCGTGCTCGTGCTCGTACAACATGGTTGACTGACCAGGATCCCGCTGTTTCACACTGAGCGTCTCTAAAGACCTGTCAAGGTAGTAGCCGATATCGGGCTCTTTTTATCATAGCCACAGCTATTGTCCAGCAACCGTATCTGTGGACAACTGGTCATGTCTTCTCAACTTCTGTTTGCACCATGATTTCAATGAATTCAATCTTCCATTACTCGCATTGCGCCTTGGCGGAGGTGGTATACATAGTATTGTATTTATCGGATCAATAGAGCTGCTCGATTGTTTTCGACGTTGGCGCAGATGATAAGAACCCCGCCGACACAGCGGGCAGCTTGTATCTCGACTGCATAACCAGTGGTCAATACAGGGCTGGTGTAGAAGATGTTCGCACGGTAAATGACGGTAACTCGCGGTTGCGTCTAGGGTTTCGAAGAATATCACATAGAAATCTGGAGTCTCTAATCCTCAATCAGTTTGGTGGGTAGCTCCAAGTCGACTTATGTATATACCTCCTGATGATTCTTGGTGGCTGCGGAGAGGAATCTGCGTCAAATCCACATTGTATTCCTCAGAGTAAACCATGATTATATTGGATCAAGTCAGATATTATCTCTCGTTGTTACTTGCTCGTAATTTCACGAGCTGGGTCATTTTTAACTGACAGGTATTGGTGATGTCATGCATGAGCAAGTTGTAACACTGTCAACACAAGGCCTGAATTCATATATCTGACCGCTAATGTGATCGCATTAATTAGGGCTCGTTGAGCGTGTTAAGTTGTCAAACATACGAATAACCGAGTAAGAAAAATATAACTAGATATGTCAAATCATATCTTGTCTGTATGTACTATGGCATCCTCCTATTCCTATATATCCACAAAGGAGGTAGGTTATAACCTAGACGCCTGGAAAACGAGGGTAACACACTATGCAGGCAATCCATCATCCAGAAAGAACATAATCCGCAATGAAAGTGCGTACAATGCACTCAGTCAGAAAAAAAAAAAAAAAAAAAAAAAAAAAAAA